>NC_091291.1:87947020-88275234 GCF_032444005.1 Ranitomeya imitator
GATTATTATAAGAAGAGGTCAGCATGGGGGAGATTATTATAGGAAAAGGTCAGGATGGGGGAGATTATTATAGGAAGAGGTCAGCATGGGGGAGATTGTTACAAGGAGAGGTCAGGATGGCGAAGATTATTATAGGAAGAGGTCAGGATGGGAGATATTATTACAGGAAGAGGTCAGGATGGGGAAGATTATTATAGGAAAAGGTCAGGATGGGGGAGATTATTACAGGAAGAGGTCAGGATGGGGAAGATTATTACAAGGAGAGGTCAGGATGAGGGAGATTATTATAGGAAGAGGTCAGGATGGGGGAGATTATAACAGGAAGAGGTCAGGATGGAGGAGATTATTATAGGAAGAGTTCAGGATGGAGGAGATTATTACAAGGAGAGGTCAGGATGGGGGAGATTATTACAGGAAGAGGTCAGGATGGGGAAGATTATTACAAGGAGAGGTCAGGATGGGGGAGATTATTATAGGAAGAGGTCAGGATGGGGGAGATTATAACAGGAAGAGGTCAGGATGGGGGAGATTATTACAGGAAGAGGTCAGGATGGGGGAGATTATTATAGGAAGAGGTCAGGATGAGGAAGATTATTATAGGAAGAGGTCAGGATGGGAGATATTATTACAGGAAGAGGTCAGGATGGGGAAGATTATTATAGGAAAAGGTCAGGATGGGGGAGATTATTACAGGAAGAGGTCAGGATGGGGAAGATTATTACAAGGAGAGGTCAGGATGAGGGAGATTATTATAGGAAGAGGTCAGGATGGGGGAGATTATAACAGGAAGAGGTCAGGATGGAGGAGATTATTACAGGAAGAGGTCAGGATGGGGAAGATTATTACAAGGAGAGGTCAGGATGGGGGAGATAATTACAGGAAGAGGTCAGGATGGGGGAGATTATTACAAGGAGAGGTCAGTATGGCGAAGATTATTATAGGAAGAGGTCAGGATGGGGGGAGATTATTATAGGAAGAGTTCAGGATGGGGGAGATTATTATAGGAACAGGTCAGGATGGGGGAGATTATTATAGGAAGAGTTCAGGATGGGGAGATTATTCCAAGGAGAGATCAGGATTATTATTATTTATTGTTATAGCGCCATTTATTCCATAGTGCTTTACATGTGAGGAGGGGTATACATAATAAAAACAAGTACAATAATCTTAAACAATACAAGTCATAACTGGTACAGGAGGAGTGAGGACCTTGCCCGCGAAGGCTCACAATCTACAAGGGATGGGTGAGAATACTGTAGGCGAGGGTAGAGATGGTCATGCAGTGGTTTGGTCGATCGGTGGTTACTGCAGGTTGTAGGCTTGTCGAAGGTGTAGGATGGCGAAGATTATTATAGGAAGAGGTCAGGATGGGGGAGATTATTATAGGAAGAGGTCAAGATGGGGGAGATTATTACAGGAATGGGTCAGGATGGGGGAGATTATTACAGGAAGAGGTCAGGATGGGGGAGATTATTATAGGAACAGGTCAGAGTTCAGGATGGTGGAGTATATTACAAGGAGAGGTCAAGATGGTGAAGATTATTATAGGAAGAGGTCAGGATGGGGGGATTATTACGCGAAGAGGTCAGGATGGGGAACATTATTACAGGAAGAGGTCAGGATGGGGGAAATTATTATAGGAACAGGCCAGGAGAGGGAAGAGTATTTCAGGAAGAGGTCAGAATGGGGAAGATTATTATAAGAAGAGGTCAGCATGGGGGAGATTATTACAGTTAGAGGTCAGGATGGGAAGATTATTATAGGAAGAGGTCAGGATGGGGGAGATTATTATAGGAAGAGGTCAGGATGGGGGAGATTACTATAAGAAGAGTTCAGGATGGGGAGATTATTATAGGAACAGGTCAGGATGGTGGAGATTATTATAGGAAGAGTTCAGGATGGGGTAGATTATTATAGGAACAGATCAGGATGGGGGAGATTATTACAAGGAGAGGTCAGGATGGCAAAGATTATTATAGGAAGAGGTCAGGATGGGGGAGATTATTATAGGAAGAGGTCAAGATGGGGGAGATTATTACAGGAAGGGGTCAGGATGGGGGAGATTATTACAGGAAGAGGTCAGGATGGGGGACATTATTATAGGAACAGGTCAGAGGTCAGGATGGCGAAGATTATTATAGGAAGAGGTCAGGATGGGGGGATTAGTAGAGGAAGAGGTCAGGATGGGGGAGATTATTACAGGAAGAGGTCAGGATGGGGAAGATTATTATAGGAACAGGTCAGGATAGGGAAGAGTATTTCAGGAAGAGGTCAGAATGGGGAAGATTATTATAAGAAGAGGTCAGCATGGGGGAGATTATTACAGTTAGAGGTCAGGATGGGGAGATTATTATAGGAAGAGGTCAGCATGGGGGAGATTATTATAGGAAGAGGTCAGAATGGGGGAGATTATTATAGGAAGAGTTCAGGATGGGGAGATTATTATAGGAACAGGTCAGGATGGGGGAGATTATTATAGGAAGAGTCCAGGATGGGGGAGATTATTACAGGAAGAGGTCAGGATGGGGGAGATTATTATAGGAAGAGTTCAGGATGGGGGAGATTATTATAGGAACAGGTCAGGATGGGGGAGATTATTATAGGAAGAGTTCAGGATGGGGAGATTATTCCAAGGAGAGATCAGGATTATTATTAATTATTGTTACAGCGCCATTTATTCCATGGCGCTTTACATGTGAGGAGGGGTATACATAATAAAAACAAGTACAATAATCTTAAACAATACAAGTCATAACTGGTACAGGAGGAGTGAGGACCCTGCCCACGAAGGCTCACAATCTACAAGGGATGGGTGAGAATACTGTAGGCGAGGGTGGAGATGGTCATGCAGTGGTTTGGTCGATCGGTGGTTACTGCAGGTTGTAGGCTTGTCGAAGGTGTAGGATGGCGAAGATTATTATAGGAAGAGGTCAGGATGGGGGAGATTATTATAGGAAGAGGTCAAGATGGGGGAGATTATTACAGGAATGGGTCAGGATGGGGGAGATTATTACAGGAAGAGGTCAGGATGGGGGAGATTATTATAGGAACAGGTCAGAGTTCAGGATGGTGGAGATTATTACAAGGAGAGGTCAAGATGGTGAAGATTATTATAGGAAGAGGTCAGGATGGGGGGATTATTACACGAAGAGGTCAGGATGGGGAAGATTATTATAGGAACAGGCCAGGAGAGGGAAGAGTATTTCAGGAAGAGGTCAGAATGGGGAAGATTATTATAAGAAGAGGTCAGCATGGGGGAGATTATTACAGTTAGAGGTCAGGATGGGGAGATTATTATAGGAAGAGGTCAGGATGGGGGAGATTATTATAGGAAAAGGTCAGGATGGGGGAGATTACTATAAGAAGAGTTCAGGATGGGGAGATTATTATAGGAACAGGTCAGGATGGTGGAGATTATTATAGGAAGAGTTCAGGATGGGGGAGATTATTATAGGAAAAGATCAGGATGGGGGAGATTATTACAAGGAGAGGTCAGGATGGCAAAGATTATTATAGGAAGAGGTCAGGATGGGGGAGATTATTATAGGAAGAGGTCAAGATGGGGGAGATTATTACAGGAAGGGGTCAGGATGGGGGAGATTATTACAGGAAGAGGTCAGGATGGGGGGACATTATTATAGGAACAGGTCAGAGGTCAGGATGGCGAAGATTATTATAGGAAGAGGTCAGGATGGGGGGATTAGTACAGGAAGAGGTCAGGATGGGGGAGATTATTACAGGAAGAGGTCAGGATGGGGAAGATTATTATAGGAACAGGTCAGGATAGGGAAGAGTATTTCAGGAAGAGGTCAGAATGGGGAAGATTATTATAAGAAGAGGTCAGCATGGGGGAGATTATTACAGTTAGAGGTCAGGATGGGGAGATTATTATAGGAAGAGGTCAGCATGGGGGAGATTATTATAGGAAGAGGTCAGAATGGGGGAGATTTTTATAGGAAGAGTTCAGGATGGGGAGATTATTATAGGAACAGGTCAGGATGGGGGAGATTATTATAGGAAGAGTTCAGGATGGGGGAGATTATTACAGGAAGAGGTCAGGATGGGGGAGATTATGATAGGAAGAGTTCAGGATGGGGGAGATTATTATAGGAACAGGTCAGGATGGGGGAGATTATTATAGGAAGAGTTCAGGATGGGGAGATTATTCCAAGGAGAGATCAGGATTATTATTATTTATTGTTATAGCGCCATTTACTCCATGGCGCTTTACATGTGAGGAGGGGTATACATAATAAAAACAAGTACAATAATCTTAAACAATACAAGTCATAACTGGTACAGGAGGAGTGAGGACCCTGCCCACGAAGGCTCACAATCTACAAGGGATGGGTGAGAATACTGTAGGCGAGGGTAGAGATGGTCATGCAGTGGTTTGGTCGATCGGTGGTTACTGCAGGTTGTAGGCTTGTCGAAGGTGTAGGATGGCGAAGATTATTATAGGAAGAGGTCAAGATGGGGGAGATTATTACAGGAATGGGTCAGGATGGTGGAGATTATTACAAGGAGAGGTCAAGATGGTGAAGATTATTATAGGAAGAGGTCAGGATGGGGGGATTATTACACGAAGAGGTCAGGATGGGGAAGATTATTACAGGAAGAGGTCAGGATGGGGGAGATTATTATAGGAACATGTCAGGAGAGGGAAGAGTATTTCAGGAAGAGGTCAGAATGGGGAAGATTATTATAATAAGAGGTCAGCATGGGGGAGATTATTACAGTTAGAGGTCAGGATGGGGAGATTATTATAGGAAGAGGTCAGGATGGGGGAGATAATTACAGGAAGAGGTCAGGATGGGGGAGATTATTACAAGGAGAGGTCAGTATGGCGAAGATTATTATAGGAAGAGGTCAGGATGGGGGGAGATTGTTATAGGAAGAGTTCAGGATGGGGGAGATTATTATAGGAACAGGTCAGGATGGGGGGATGGGGGAGATTATTATAGGAAGAGTTCAGGATGGGGAGATTATTCCAAGGAGAGATCAGGATTATTATTATTTATTGTTATAGCGCCATTTATTCCATAGTGCTTTACATGTGAGGAGGGGTATACATAATAAAAACAAGTACAATAATCTTAAACAATACAAGTCATAACTGGTACAGGAGGAGTGAGGACCTTGCCCGCGAAGGCTCACAATCTACAAGGGATGGGTGAGAATACTGTAGGCGAGGGTAGAGATGGTCATGCAGTGGTTTGGTCGATCGGTGGTTACTGCAGGTTGTAGGCTTGTCGAAGGTGTAGGATGGCGAAGATTATTATAGGAAGAGGTCAATATGGGGAGATTATTACAGGAATGGGTCAGGATGGGGGAGATTATTACAGGAAGAGGTCAGGATGGGGGAGATTATTATAGGAACAGGCCAGAGTTCAGGATGGTGGAGATTATTACAAGGAGAGGTCAAGATGGTGAAGATTATTATAGGAAGAGGTCAGGATGGGGGGATTATTACACGAAGAGGTCAGGATGGGGAACATTATTACAGGAAGAGGTCAGGATGGGGGAGATTATTATAGGAACAGGCCAGGAGAGGGAAGAGTATTTCAGGAAGAGGTCAGAATGGGGAAGATTATTATAAGAAGAGGTCAGCATGGGGGAGATTATTACAGTTAGAGGTCAGCATGGGGGAGATTATTAGAGGAACAGATCAGGATGGGGGAGATTATTACAAGGAGAGGTCAGGATGGCGAAGATTATTATAGGAAGAGGTCAGGATGGGGGAGATTATTATAGGAAGAGGTCAGGATGGGGGAGATTACTATAAGAAGAGTTCAGGATGGGGAGATTATTATAGGAACAGGTCAGGATGGTGGAGATTATTATAGGAAGAGTTCAGGATGGGGTAGATTATTATAGGAACAGATCAGGATGGGGGAGATTATTACAAGGAGAGGTCAGGATGGAGGAGATTATTATAGGAAGAGGTCAAGATGGGGGAGATTATTACAGGAAGGGGTCAGGATGGGGGAGATTATTACAGGAAGAGGTCAGGATGGGGGACATTATTATAGGAACAGGTCAGAGGTCAGGATGGCGAAGATTATTATAGGAAGAGGTCAGGATGGGGGGATTATTACAGAAAGAGGTCAGGATGGGGAAGATTATTAGAGGAACAGGTCAGGATAGGGAAGAGTATTTCTGGAAGAGGTCAGAATGGGGAAGATTATTATAAGAAGAGGTCAGCATGGGGGAGATTATTACAGTTAGAGGTCAGGATGGGGAGATTATTATAGGAAGAGGTCAGCATGGGGAGATTATTATAGGAAGAGGTCAGAATGGGGGAGATTATTATAGGAAGAGTTCAGGATGGGGAGATTATTATAGGAACAGGTCAGGATGGGGGAGATTATTATAGGAAGAGTTCAGGATGGGGGAGATTATTACAGGAAGAGGTCAGGATGGGGGAGGAAGAGTTCAGGATGGGGGAGATTATTATAGGAACAGGTCAGGATGGGGGAGATTATTATAGGAAGAGTTCAGGATGGGGAGATTATTCCAAGGAGAGATCAGGATTATTATTAATTATTGTTATAGCGCCATTTATTCCATGGCGCTTTACATGTGAGGAGGGGTATACATAATAAAAACAAGTACAATAATCTTAAACAATACAAGTCATAACTGGTACAGGAGGAGTGAGGACCCTGCCCACGAAGGCTCACAATCTACAAGGGATGGGTGAGAATACTGTAGGCGAGGGTAGAGATGGTCATGCAGTGGTTTGGTCGATCGGTGGTTACTGCAGGTTGTAGGCTTGTCGAAGGTGTAGGATGGCGAAGATTATTATAGGAAGAGGTCAGGATGGGGGAGATTATTATAGGAAGAGGTCAAGATGGGGGAGATTATTACAGGAATGGGTCAGGATGGGGGAGATTATTACAGGAAGAGGTCAGGATGGGGGAGATTATTATAGGAACAGGTCAGAGTTCAGGATGGTGGAGATTATTACAAGGAGAGGTCAAGATGGTGAAGATTATTATAGGAAGAGGTCAGTATGGGGACGATTATTACAGGAAGAGGTCAGGATGGGGGAGATTATTATAGGAACAGGCCAGGAGAGGGAAGAGTATTTCAGGAAGAGGTCAGAATGGGGAAGATTATTATAAGAAGAGGTCAGCATGGGGGAGATTATTACAGTTAGAGGTCAGGATGGGGAGATTATTATAGGAAGAGGTCAGGATGGGGGAGATTATTATAGGAAAAGGTCAGGATGGGGGAGATTACTATAAGAAGAGTTCAGGATGGGGAGATTATTATAGGAACAGGTCAGGATGGTGGAGATTATTATAGGAAGAGTTCAGGATGGGGGAGATTATTATAGGAAAAGATCAGGATGGGGAGATTATTACAAGGAGAGGTCAGGATGGCAAAGATTATTATAGGAAGAGGTCAGGATGGGGGAGATTATTATAGGAAGAGGTCAAGATGGGGGAGATTATTACAGTAAGGGGTCAGGATGGGGGAGATTATTACAGGAAGAGGTCAGGATGGGGGGACATTATTATAGGAACAGGTCAGAGGTCAGGATGGCGAAGATTATTATAGGAAGAGGTCAGGATGGGGGGATTAGTGCAGGAAGAGGTCAGGATGGGGGAGATTATTACAGGAAGAGGTCAGGATGGGGAAGATTATTATAGGAACAGGTCAGGATAGGGAAGAGTATTTCAGGAAGAGGTCAGAATGGGGAAGATTATTATAAGAAGAGGTCAGCATGGGGGAGATTATTACAGTTAGAGGTCAGGATGGGGAGATTATTATAGGAAGAGGTCAGCATGGGGGAGATTATTATAGGAAGAGGTCAGAATGGGGGAGATTATTATAGGAAGAGTTCAGGATGGGGAGATTATTATAGGAACAGGTCAGGATGGGGGAGATTATTATAGGAAGATTTCAGGATGGGGGAGATTATTACAGGAAGAGGTCAGGATGGGGGAGATTATGATAGGAAGAGTTTAGGATGGGGGAGATTATTATAGGAACAGGTCAGGATGGGGGAGATTATTATAGGAAGAGTTCAGGATGGGGAGATTATTCCAAGGAAAGATCAGGATTATTATTATTATTTATTGTTATAGCGCCATTTACTCCATGGCGCTTTACATGTGAGGAGGGGTATACATAATAAAAACAAGTACAATAATCTTAAACAATACAAGTCATAACTGGTACAGGAGGAGTGAGGACCCTGCCCACGAAGGCTCACAATCTACAAGGGATGGGTGAGAATACTGTAGGCGAGGGTAGAGATGGTCATGCAGTGGTTTGGTCGATCGGTGGTTACTGCAGGTTGTAGGCTTGTCGAAGGTGTAGGATGGCGAAGATTATTATAGGAAGAGGTCAAGATGGGGGAGATTATTACAAGAATGGGTCAGGATGGTGGAGATTATTACAAGGAGAGGTCAATATGGTGAAGATTATTATAGGAAGAGGTCAGGATGGGGGGATTATTACACGAAGAGGTCAGGATGGTGAAGATTATTACAGGAAGAGGTCAGGATGGGGGAGATTATTATAGGAACAGGTCAGGAGAGGGAAGAGTATTTCAGGAAGAGGTCAGAATGGGGAAGATTATTATAATAAGAGGTCAGCATGGGGGAGATTATTACAGTTAGAGGTCAGGATGGGGAGATTATTATAGGAAGAGGTCAGGATGGGGGAGATTACTATAGGAAGAGTTCAGGATGGGGAGATTATTATAGGAACAGGTCAGGATGGTGGAGATTATTATAGGAAGACTTCAGGATGGGGGAGATTATTATAGGAACAGATCAGGATGGGGGAGATTATTACAGGAAGGGGTCAGGATGGGGGAGATTATTACAGGAAGAGGTCAGGATGGGGGACATTATTATAGGAACAGGTCAGAGGTCAGGATGGCGAAGATTATTATAGGAAGAGTTCAGGATGGGGGGATTAGTACAGGAAGAGGTCAGGATGGGGGAGATTATTACAGGAAGAGGTCAGGATGGGGAAGATTATTATAGGAACAGGTCAGGATAGGGAAGAGTATTTCAGGAAGAGGTCAGAATGGGGAAGATTATTATAAGAAGAGGTCAGCATGGGGGAGATTATTACAGCTAGAGGTCAGGATGGGGAGATTATTATAGGAAGAGGTCAGCATGGGGGAGATTATTATAGGAAGAGGTCAGAATGGGGGAGATTATTATAGGAAGAGTTCAGGATGGGGAGATTATTATAGGAACAGGTCAGGATGGGGGAGATTATTATAGGAAGAGTTCAGGATGGGGGAGATTGTTACAGGGAGAGGTCAGGATGGGGGAGATTATTATAGGAAGAGTTCAGGATGGGGGAGATTATTATAGGAACAGGTCAGGATGGGGGAGATTATTATAGGAAGAGGTCAGGATGGGGGAGATTATTATAGGAAGAGTTCAGGATGGGGAGATTATTACAAGGAGAGGTCAGGATGGCGAAGATTTTTATAGGAAGAGGTCAGGATGGGGGAGATTATTATAGGAAGAGTCCAGGATGGGGAGATTATTACAAGGAGAGGTCAGGATGGCGAAGAATATTATAGGAAGAGGTCAGGATGGGGGAGATTATTATAGGAAGAGGTCAGGATGGGGGAGATTATTATAGGAAGAGGTCAGGATGGGGAGATTATTATAGGAAGAGGTCAGCATGGGGGAGATTATTATAGGAAGAGGTCAGAATGGGGGAGATTATTATAGGAAGAGTTCAGGATGGGGAGATTATTATAGGAACAGGTCAGGATGGGGGAGATTATTATAGGAAGAGTTCAGGATGGGGGAGATTATTACAGGAAGAGGTCAGGATGGGGGAGATTATTACAAGGAGAGGTCAGGATGGCGAAGAATATTATAGGAAGAGGTCAGGATGGGGGAGATTATTATAGGAAGAGGTCAGGATGGGGGAGATTATTATAGGAAGAGGTCAGGATGGGAGAGATTATTACAGGAAGAGGTCAGGATGGGGAAGATTATTATAGGAAAAGGTCAGGATGGGGGAGATTATTATAGGAAGAGGTCAGCATGGGGGAGATTGTTACAAGGAGAGGTCAGGATGGCGAAGATTATTATAGGAAGAGGTCAGGATGGGAGAGATTATTAAAGGAAGAGGTCAGGATGGGGAAGATTATTATAGGAAAAGGTCAGGATGTGGGAGATTATTACAGGAAGAGGTCAGGATGGGGGAGATTATTATAGGAAGAGGTCAGGATGGGGGAGATTATTATAGGAAGAGGTCAAGATAGGGGAGATTATTACAGGAAGGGGTCAGGATGGGGGAGATTATTACAGGAAGAGGTCAGGATGGGGGAGATTATTATAGGAAGAGGTCAGGATGGGGGAGATTATTATAGGAAGAGATCAAGATAGGGGAGATTATTACAGGAAGGGGTCAGGATGGGGGAGATTATTACAGGAAGAGGTCAGGATGGGGGAGATTATTATAGGAACAAGTCAGAGTTCAGGATGGGGGAGATTATTACAAGGAGAGGTCAGGATGGCGAAGATTATTACAGGAAGAGGTCAGGATGGGGGGATTATTACAGGAAGAGGTCAAGATGGGGGAGATTATTACAGGAAGAGGTCAGGATGGGGAGATTATTATAGGATGAGAAGAAATCCTATATAGAAAAGAAATACCAAATAATATTGAAAATATCCAAAGAAGTAAATATTCGACAACAAACAAATACCCCAAAGAAAATATTTACTCACAACAATTGTAAAAGTTTTTTTAAAATTAATAAATTTTATTATTAGAAAGACATAACACAATCAATAACATTTTTATTAAAAATATATATATGTGTACAATCTAAAATAGACAAAAATAAATACATGCACAATATAGATCAGTGCGTGGGGGGGCTAAGGCGCACAAAAACTGACTGATAACACCAAAACAGCATATATCAAATTGTTAAAGGAAATATAATCAAGTAAAAATATATAAAATTAAATGATAACACGGCTGATAACTATTCACAATGAAATATATAAGAAAATATACATAATAATATTAAATAAATAATATTTCATATGATAAAGCATTATTTTGATAAAATCCAATAATAATTAAACGCATATCCATATATGATGAGCCTGTAATTGATACATAATTGATGATATGATAAAAGAAAGTGAAATAAAAAAAAATAAAAATAAAAAAATAAAAAAATAAAATGAAATTCAATTTCACTTTATTTTTTTATTTCACTTTCTTTTATCATATCATCAATTATGTACCAATTACAGGCTCATCATATATGGATATGCATTTAATTATTATTGGATTTTATCAAAATAATGCTTTATCATATGAAATATTATTTATTTAATATTATTATGTATATTTTCTTATATATATCATTGTGAATAGTTATCAGCCGTGTTATCATTTAATTTTATATATTTTTACTTGATTATATTTCCTTTAACAATTTGATATATACTGTTTTGGTGTTATCAGTCAGTTTTTGTGCGCCTTAGCCCCCCCACGCACTGATCTATATTGTGCATGTATTTATTTTTGTCTATTTTAGATTGTACACATATATATATATATATATTTTTAATAAAAATGTTATTGATTGTGTTATGTCTTTCTAATAATAAAATGTATTAATTTAAAAAAAACTTTTACAATTGTTGTGAGTAAATATTTTCTTTGGGGTATTATAGGAAGAGGTCAGGATGTGGGAGATTATTACAGGAAGAGGTCAGGATGGGGAAGATTATTATAGGAAGAGGTCATGATGGGGGAGATTATCATAGGAAGAGGTCAGGATGGGGAAGATTATTATAGGAAGAGGTCATGATGGGGGAGATTATTATAGGAAGAGGTCAGGATGGGGAAGATTATTACAGGAAGAGGTCAGGATGGGGAAGATTATTATAGGAAGAGGTCATGATGGGGGAGATTATTACAGGAAGAGGTGAGGATGGGGGAGATTATTATAGGAAGAGTTCAGGATGGGGAGATTATTACAAGGAGAGGTCAGGATGGGGGAGATTATTATAGGAACAGGTCAGGATAGGGAAGAATATTGCAGGAAGAGGTCAGGATGGGGAAGATTATTATAGGAACAGGTCAGAGTTCAGGATGGGGGAGATTATTACAAGGAGAGGTCAGGATAGCGAAGATTATTATAGGAAGAGGTCAGGATGGGAGGGATTAGTACAGGAAGAGGTCAGGATGGGGGAGATTATTACAGGAAGAGGTCAGGATGGGGAAGATTATTATAGGAACAGGTCAGGATAGGGAAGAGTATTTCAGGACGAGGTCAGAATGGGGAAGATTATTATAAGAAGAGGTCAGCATGGGGGAGATTATTACAGTTAGAGGTCAGGATGGGGAGATTATTATAGGAAGAGGTCAGCATGGGGGAGATTATTATAGGAAGAGGTCAGCATGGGGGAGATTATTATAGGAAGAGTTCAGGATGGGGAGATTATTATAGGAACAGGTCAGGATGGGGGAGATTATTATAGGAAGAGGTCAGCATGGGGGAGAATATTATAGGAAGTGGTCAGCATGGGGGAGATTATTATAGGAAGAGTTCAGGATGGGGAGATTATTATAGGAACAGGTCAGGATGGGGGAGATTATTATAGGAAGAGGTCAGGATGGGGGAGATTATTATAGGAACAGGTCAGGATGGAGGAGATAATTATAGGAAGAGTTCACGATGGGGAGATTATTACAAGGAGAGGTCAGGATGGCGAAGATTTTTATAGGAAGAGGTCAGGATGGGGGAGATTATTATAGGAAGAGTTCAGGATGGGGAGATTATTACAAGGAGAGGTCAGGATGGGAAAGATTATTATAGGAAGAGGTCAGGATGAGGGAGATTATTATAGGAAGAGGTCAGGATGGGAGAGATTATTACAGGAAGAGGTCAGGATGGGGAAGATTATTATAGGAAAAGGTCAGGATGGGGGAGATTATTATAGGAAGAGGTCAGCATGGGGGAGATTGTTACAAGGAGAGGTCAGGATGGCGAAGATTATTATAGGAAGAGGTCAGGATGGGGAAGATTATTACAAGGAGAGGTCAGGATGAGGGAGATTATTATAGGAAGAGGTCAGGATGGGGGAGATTATTACAGGAAGAGGTCAGGATGGAGGATATTATTATAGGAAGAGTTCAGGATAGAGGAGATTATTACAAGGAGAGGTCAGGATGGGGGAGATTATTACAGGAAGAGGTCAGGATGGGGAAGATTATTACAAGGAGAGGTCAGGATGGGGGAGGTTATTATAGGAAGAGGTCAGGATGGGGGAGATTATAACAGGAAGAGGTCAGGATGGGGGAGATTATTACAGTAAGAGGTCAGGATGGGGGAGATTATTATAGGAAGAGGTCAGGATGAGGAAGATTATTATAGGAAGAGTTCAGGATGGGGGAGATTATTACAAGGAGAGGTCAGGATGGGGGAGATTATTACAAGGAGAGGTCAGGATGGGGGAGATAATTACAGGAAGAGGTCAGGATGGGGGAGATTATTACAAGGAGAGGTCAGTATGGCGAAGATTATTATAGGAAGAGGTCAGGATGGGGGGAGATTATTATAGGAAGAGTTCAGGATGGGGGAGATTATTATAGGAACAGGTCAGGATGGGGGAGATTATTATAGGGAGAGTTCAGGATGGGGAGATTATTCCAAGGAGAGATCAGGATTATTATTATTTACTGTTATAGCGCCATTTATTCCATGGTGCTTTACATGTGAGGAGGGGTATACATAATAAAAACAAGTACAATAATCTTAAACAATACAAGTCATAACTGGTACAGGAGGAGTGAGGACCCTGCCCGCGAAGGCTCACAATCTACAAGGGATGGGTGAGAATACTGTAGGCGAGGGTAGAGATGGTCATGCAGTGGTTTGGTCGATCGGTGGTTACTGCAGGTTGTAGGCTTGTCGAAGGTGTAGGATGGCGAAGATTATTATAGGAAGAGGTCAGGATGGGGGAGATTATTATAGGAACAGGTCAAGATGGGGGAGATTATTACAGGAATGGGTCAGGATGGGGGAGATTATTACAGGAAGAGGTCAGGATGGGGGAGATTATTATAGGAACAGGTCAGAGTTCAGGATGGTGGAGATTATTACAAGGAGAGGTCAAGATGGTGAAGATTATTATAGGAAGAGGTCATGATGGGGGAGATTATTACAGGAAGAGGTGAGGATGGGGGAGATTATTATAGGAAGAGTTCAGGATGGGGAGATTATTACAAGGAGAGGTCAGGATGGGGGAGATTATTATAGGAACAGGTCAGGATAGGGAAGAATATTGCAGGAAGAGGTCAGGATGGGGAAGATTATTATAGGAACAGGTCAGAGTTCAGGATGGGGGAGATTATTACAAGGAGAGGTCAGGATAGCGAAGATTATTATAGGAAGAGGTCAGGATGGGAGGGATTAGTACAGGAAGAGGTCAGGATGGGGGAGATTATTACAGGAAGAGGTCAGGATGGGGAAGATTATTATAGGAACAGGTCAGGATAGGGAAGAGTATTTCAGGACGAGGTCAGAATGGGGAAGATTATTATAAGAAGAGGTCAGCATGGGGGAGATTATTACAGTTAGAGGTCAGGATGGGGAGATTATTATAGGAAGAGGTCAGCATGGGGGAGATTATTATAGGAAGAGGTCAGCATGGGGGAGATTATTATAGGAAGAGTTCAGGATGGGGAGATTATTATAGGAACAGGTCAGGATGGGGGAGATTATTATAGGAAGAGGTCAGCATGGGGGAGAATATTATAGGAAGTGGTCAGCATGGGGGAGATTATTATAGGAAGAGTTCAGGATGGGGAGATTATTATAGGAACAGGTCAGGATGGGGGAGATTATTATAGGAAGAAGTCAGGATGGGGGAGATTATTATAGGAACAGGTCAGGATGGAGGAGATAATTATAGGAAGAGTTCACGATGGGGAGATTATTACAAGGAGAGGCCAGGATGGCGAAGATTTTTATAGGAAGAGGTCAGGATGGGGGAGATTATTATAGGAAGAGTTCAGGATGGGGAGATTATTACAAGGAGAGGTCAGGATGGGAAAGATTATTATAGGAAAAGGTCAGGATGGGGGAGATTATTATAGGAAGAGGTCAGCATGGGGGAGATTGTTACAAGGAGAGGTCAGGATGGCGAAGATTATTATAGGAAGAGGTCAGGATGGGGAAGATTATTACAAGGAGAGGTCAGGATGAGGGAGATTATTATAGGAAGAGGTCAGGATGGGGGAGATTATTACAGGAAGAGGTCAGGATGGAGGATATTATTATAGGAAGAGTTCAGGATAGAGGAGATTATTACAAGGAGAGGTCAGGATGGGGGAGATTATTACAGGAAGAGGTCAGGATGGGGAAGATTATTACAAGGAGAGGTCAGGATGGGGGAGATTATTATAGGAAGAGGTCAGGATGGGGGAGATTATAACAGGAAGAGGTCAGGATGGGGGAGATTATTACAGGAAGAGGTCAGGATGGGGGAGATTATTATAGGAAGAGGTCAGGATGAGGAAAATTATTATAGGAAGAGTTCAGGATGGGGGAGATTATTACAAGGAGAGGTCAGGATGGGGGAGATTATTACAAGGAGAGGTCAGGATGGGGGAGAAAATTACAGGAAGAGATCAGGATGGGGGAGATTATTACAAGGAGAGGTCAGTATGGCGAAGATTATTATAGGAAGAGGTCAGGATGGGGGGAGATTATTATAGGAAGAGTTCAGGATGGGGGAGATTATTATAGGAACAGGTCAGGATGGGGGAGATTATTATAGGGAGAGTTCAGGATGGGGAGATTATTCCAAGGAGAGATCAGGATTATTATTATTTACTGTTATAGCGCCATTTATTCCATGGTGCTTTACATGTGAGGAGGGGTATACATAA
This sequence comes from Ranitomeya imitator, assembly GCF_032444005.1. Taxonomy (NCBI): domain Eukaryota; kingdom Metazoa; phylum Chordata; class Amphibia; order Anura; family Dendrobatidae; genus Ranitomeya; species Ranitomeya imitator. The sequence continues at coordinate 87,962,936 of NC_091291.1, forward strand.
TAAAAACAAGTACAATAATCTTAAACAATACAAGTCATAACTGGTACAGGAGGAGTGAGGACCCTGCCTGCGAAGGCTCACAATCTACAAGGGATGGGTGAGAATACTGTAGGCGAGGGTAGAGATGGTCATGCAGTGGTTTGGTCGATCGGTGGTTACTGCAGGTTGTAGGCTTGTCGAAGGTGTAGGATGGCGAAGATTATTATAGGAAGAGGTCAGGATGGGGGAGATTATTATAGGAACAGGTCAAGATGGGGGAGATTATTACAGGAATGGGTCAGGATGGGGGAGATTATTACAGGAAGAGGTCAGGATGGGGGAGATTATTATAGGAACAGGTCAGAGTTCAGGATGGTGGAGATTATTACAAGGAGAGGTCAAGATGGTGAAGATTATTATAGGAAGAGGTCAGGATGGGGGGATTATTACACGAAGAGGTCAGGATGGGGAAGATTATTACAGGAAGAGGTCAGGATGGGGGAGATTATTATAGGAACAGGCCAGGAGAGGGAAGAGTATTTCAGGAAGAGGTCAGAATGGGGAAGATTATTATAAGAAGAGGTCAGCATGGGGGAGATTATTACAGTTAGAGGTCAGGATGGGGAGATTATTATATGAAGAGGTCAGGATGGGGGAGATTATTATAGGAAGAGGTCAGGATGGGGGAGATTACTATAAGAAGAGTTCAGGATGGGGAGATTATTATAGGAACAGGTCAGGATGGTGGAGATTATTATAGGAAGAGTTCAGGATGGGGGAGATTATTATAGGAACAGATCAGGATGGGGGAGATTATTACAAGGAGAGGTCAGGATAGCAAAGATTATTATAGGAAGAAGTCAGGATGGGGGAGATTATTATAGGAAGAGGTCAAGATGGGGGAGATTATTACAGGAAGGGTTCAGGATGGGGGAGATTATTACAGGAAGAGGTCAGGATGGGGGACATTATTATAGGAACAGGTCAGAGGTCAGGATGGCGAAGATTATTATAGGAAGAGGTCAGGATGGGGGGATTAGTACAGGAAGAGGTCAGGATGGGGGAGATAATTACAGGAAGAGGTCAGGATGGGGAAGATTATTATAGGAACAGGTCAGGATAGGGAAGAGTATTTCAGGAAGAGGTCAGAATGGGGAAGATTATTATAAGAAGAGGTCAGCATGGGGGAGATTATTACAGTTAGAGGCAGGATGGGGAGATTATTATAGGAAGAGGTCAGCATGGGGGAGATTATTATAGGAAGAGGTCAGAATGGGGGAGATTATTATAGGAAGAGTTCAGGATGGGGAGATTATTATAGGAACAGGTCAGGATGGGGGAGATTATTATAGGAAGAGTTCAGGATGGGGGAGATTATTACAGGAAGAGGTCAGGATGGGGGAGATTATGATAGGAAGAGTTCAGAATGGGGGAGATTATTATAGGAACAGGTCAGGATGGGGGAGATTATTATAGGAAGAGTTCAGGATGGGGAGATTATTCCAAGGAGAGATCAGGATTATTATTATTTATTGTTATAGCGCCATTTATTCCATGGCGCTTTACATGTGAGGAGGGGCATTCATAATAAAAACAAGTACAATAATCTTAAACAATACAAGTCATAACTGGTACAGGAGGAGTGAGGACCCTGCCCACGAAGGCTCACAATCTACAAGGGATGGGTGAGAATACTGTAGGCGAGGGTAGAGATGGTCATGCAGTGGTTTGGTCGATCGGTGGTTACTGCAGGTTGTAGGCTTGTCGAAGGTGTAGGATGGCGAAGATTATTATAGGAAGAGGTCAGGATGGGGGAGATTATTATAGGAAGAGGTCAAGATGGGGGAGATTATTACAGGAATGGGTCAGGATGGGGGATATTATTACAGGAAGAGGTCAGGATGGGGGAGATTATTATAGGAACAGGTCAGAGTTCAGGATGGTGGAGATTATTACAAGGAGAGGTCAAGATGGTGAAGATTATTATAGGAAGAGGTCAGGATGGGGGGATTATTACACGAAGAGGTCAGGATGGGGAAGATTATTACAGGAAGAGGTCAAGATGGGGAGATTATTATAGGAACAGGTCGGGAGAGGGAAGAGTATTTCAGGAAGAGGTCAGAATGGGGAAGATTATTATAAGAAGAGGTCAGCATGGGGGAGATTATTACAGTTAGAGGTCAGGATGGGGAGATGATTATAAGAAGAGGTCAGGATGGGGGAGATTATTATAGGAAGAGGTCAGGATGGGGGAGATTACTATAGGAAGAGTTCAGGATGGGGAGATTATTATAGGAACAGGTCAGGATGGTGGAGATTATTATAGGAAGAGTTCAGGATGGGGAGATTATTATAGGAACAGATCAGGATGGGGGAGATTATTACAGGAAGGGGTCAGGATGGGGGAGATTATTACAGGAAGAGGTCAGGATGGGGGACATTATTATAGGAACAGGTCAGAGGTCAGGATGGCGAAGATTATTATAGGAAGAGTTCAGGATGGGGGGATTAGTACAGGAAGAGGTCAGGATGGGGGAGATTATTACAGGAAGAGGTCAGGATGGGGAAGATTATTATAGGAACAGGTCAGGATAGGGAAGAGTATTTCAGGAAGAGGTCAGAATGGGGAAGATTATTATAAGAAGAGGTCAGCATGGGGGAGATTATTACAGCTAGAGGTCAGGATGGGGAGATTATTATAGGAAGAGGTCAGCATGGGGGAGATTATTATAGGAAGAGGTCAGAATGGGGGAGATTATTATAGGAAGAGTTCAGGATGGGGAGATTATTATAGGAACAGGTCAGGATGGGGGAGATTATTATAGGAAGAGTTCAGGATGGTGGAGATTATTACAGGGAGAGGTCAGGATGGGGGAGATTATTATAGGAAGAGTTCAGGATGGGGGAGATTATTATAGGAACAGGTCAGGATGGGGGAGATTATTATAGGAAGAGAATTATAGAAGGCTTAATAATTAAACGCATATCCATATATGATGAGCCTGTAATTGATACATAATTGATGATATGATAAAAGAAAGTGAAATTAAAAAAAAATAAAAATAAAAAAATAAAAAAATAAAGTGAAATTCAATTTCACTTTATTTTTTTATTTCACTTTCTTTTATCATATCATCAATTATGTACCAATTACAGGCTCATCATATATGGATATGCGTTTAATTATTATTGGATTTTATCAAAATAATGCTTTATCATATGAAATATTATTTATTTAATATTATTATGTATATTTTCTTATATATTTCATTGTGAATAGTTATCAGCCGTGTTATCATTTAATTTTATATATTTTTACTTGATTATATTTCCTTTAACAATTTGATATATACTGTTTTGGTGTTATCAGTCAGTTTTTGTGCGCCTTAGCCCCCCCACGCACTGATCTATATTGTGCATGTATTTATTTTTGTCTATTTTAGATTGTACACATATATATATATTTTTAATAAAAATGTTATTGATTGTGTTATGTCTTTCTAATAATAAAATGTATTAATTTAAAAAAAACTTTTACAATTGTTGTGAGTAAATATTTTCTTTGGGGTATTATAGGAAGAGGTCAGGATGGGGGAGATTATTACAGGAAGAGGTCAGGATGGGGAAGATTATTATAGGAAGAGGTCAGGATGGGGAAGATTATTATAGGAAGAGGTCAGGATGGGGAAGATTATTACAGGAAGAGGTCAGGATGGGGAAGATTATTATAGGAAGAGGTCATGATGGGGGAGATTATTATAGGAAGAGTTCAGGATGGGGAGATTATTACAAGGAGAGGTCAGGATGGGGGAGATTATTATAGGAACAGGTCAGGATGGGGAGATTATTACAGGAAGAGGTCAGGATGGGGGAGATTATTATAGGAAGAGGTCAGGATGGGGGAGATTATTATAGGAACAGGTCTGGATGGGGAGATTATTATAGGAACAGGTCTGGATGGGGGAGATTATTATAGGAAGAGGTCAGGATGGGGGAGATTATTACAGGAAGAGGTCAGGATGGGGGAGATTATTATAGGAAGAGTTCAGGATGGGTAGATTATTACAAGGAGAGGTTAGGATGGGGGAGATTATTATAGGAACAGGTCAGGATAGGGAAGAATATTGCAGGAAGAGGTCAGGATGGGGAAGATTATTATAGGAAGAGGTCAGGATGGGGAGATTATAGGAAAAGGTCAGGTTTGGGGGATTATTACATGAGGAGGGCAAACACGCATTTCTTTATAAGATCTACAAAGTTAAAAGGGCCCATACATCTGACCAACATAGAGGTGGGGGGGTCCAGGTCCATATTTTGCACCGGGCTCATCAGACTCCAACTATGCCACAGACTACACCCAACACACCCAAATACTTTTTTGGTTACCACCAATTATCATCCTTTTTCCTCCATCCAGATAAGTTTTAATTTACACGTTAAAAAAGCTGTGTTTGCTCAATGGGGTTGAATACAGTCCTAGGAGACTGAAAAGTAAGTTATACCCACACTTTCCAATCTATTATAGACTCTTCAGTGTTGAGATTTGAGGCGAACAGGAAATCAAATTTTTGGGGAAAACTTGGCGAATATGATAAATTTGAATTTTAAGCAATGTGATCATTGCAACTGGTACATTTTTAAGAAGTTACTTTGTTAGACTGGACATTTTGGGACGTGACGATGACATGTGCTTAATTTTTTTCATTTCTTTAGTTTAAATGGGGTGAAAAGAAATGAGGTATTTGGGTTTTGATATATTTTTAAAACATTCTAGTTTTAGTCTCATTAAGGGACTTGAACCTGTGAGTGTGTGACCACATAGTATATGTTGTGATATCTCTGTATCGCTGCAGTATATAGAAAAATGAGGGTCTCCAGCAGGCGCACAGCCACCACCATATCCCAGTGCTTACAAGCGACAGGAGCTGTGGAGCTGCACTGACATTTACGTATCGTGGACAGAGACTGACAACAGAATTTATTTACTTTGGCTGATGGTGGCAGTGTCCTCCGACTGATGGTGGCAGTGTGCTTTGGCTGATGGTGGCAGTGTGCTCCGGCTGATGGCGGCAGTGTGCTCCGGCTGATGCAGGCAGTGTGCTCCGGCTGATGACGGCAGTGTGCTCCGGGTGATGACGGCAGTGTGCTCCGGCTGATGGTGACAGTGTGCTCCGGCTGATGGCAGTAGTGTGCTCTGGCTGATGCAAGCAGTGTGCTCCGGCTGATGGTGGCAGTGTGCTCTGGCTGATGCAAGCAGTGTGCTCCGGCTGATGGTGGCAGTGTGTTCCGACTGATGCAAGCAGTGTGCTCCGGCTGATGGTGGCAGTGTGCTCCGACTGATGGCGGCAGTGTGCTCTGGCTGATGGTGGCAGTGTGCTCCGGCTGATGGTGGCAGTGTGCTCCGGCTGATGGTTGCAGTGTGCTCCGGCTGATGGTGGCAGTGTGCTCCGGCTGATGGCGGCAGTGTGCTCTGGCTGATGGTGGCAGTGTGCTCCGGCTGATGGTGGCAGTGTGCTCCGGCTGATGGTTGCAGTGTGCTCCGGCTGATGCTGGCAGCGTGCTCGGGTTGATTCTGGCAGTGTGCTCCAGCTGATGACGGCAGTGTGCTGCGGCTGATGGTGGCAGTGTGCTCCGGCTGATGGCGGCATTGTGCTCCGGCTGATGGCGGCAGTGTGCTCCAGCTGGTGCTGGCAGTGTGCTCCGGCTGATGACGACAGTGTGCTCCGACTGATGGTGGCAGTGTGCTCTGGCTGATGGTGGCAGTGTGCTCCGGCTGATGGTGGCAGTGTGCTCAGGCTGATGGTGGCAGTGTGCTCCGGCTGATGGTGGCAGTGTGCTCCGGCTGATGGTTGCAGTGTGCTCCGGCTGATGCTGGCAGCGTGCTCGGGCTGATTCTGGCAGTGTGCTCCGGCTGATGATGGCAGTGTGCTGCGGCTGATGGTGGCAGTGTGCTCCGGCTGATGACGGCATTGTGCTCCGGCTGATGGCGGCAGTGTGCTCCAGCTGGTGCTGGCAGTGTGCTCCGGCTGATGGTGGCAGTGTGCTCTGGCTGATGGTGGCAGTGTGCTCCGGCTGATGGTGGCAGTGTGCTCTGGCTGATGGTGGCAGTGTGCTCCGGCTGATGACGGCAGTGTGCTCGGGCTGATGGCGGCAGTGTGCTCCGGCTGATGGCAGCAGTGTGCTCCGGCTGATGGCGGCAGTGTGCTCCGACTGATGGTGGCAGTGTGCTCTGGCTGATGGTGGCAGTGTGCTCTGGCTGATGACGGCAGTGTGCTGGGGCTGATGGCAGCAGTGTGCTCGGGCTGATGGCAGCAGTGTGCTCTGGCTGATGCTGGCAGTGTGCTCTGGCTGATGCTGGCAGTGTGCTCTGGCTGATGGCGGCAGTGTGCTCTGGCTGAGGGCGGCAGTGTGCTTCGGCTGATGGCGGCAGTGTGCTTTGGCTGATGGCGGCAGTGTGCTCGGGCTGATGGCAGCAGTGTGCTCTGGCTGATGCTGGCAGTGTGCTCTGGCTGATGGCGGCAGTGTGCTCTGGCTGATGGCGGCAGTGTGCTTCGGCTGATGGCGGCAGTGTGCTTCGGCTGATGGCGGCAGTGTGCTTCGGCTGATGCTGGCAGTGTGCTCCGGCTGATGCAGACAGTGTTCTCCGGTTGATGTTAGCAGTGTGCTCTGGCTGATGGCGGCAGTGTGCTTGGGCTGATGGCGGCAGTGTGCTCCAGCTGATGGCGGCAGTGTGCTTCGGCTGATGCTGGCAATGTGCTCCAGTTGATGTTAGCAGTGTGCTCCGGCTGATGGTGGCAGTGTGCTCTGGCTGATGGTGGCAGTGTGCTCTGGCTGATGGTGGCAGTGTGCTCTGGCTGGTGGTGGCAGTGTGCTCTGGCTGATGGTGGCAGTGTGCTCTGGCTGATGCTGGTAGTGTGCTCCGGCTGATGGTGGCAGTGTGCTCTGGCTGATGGTGGCAGTGTGCTCTGACTGATGGTGGCAGTGTGCTCTGGCTGATGGTGGCAGTGTGCTCCGACTGATGGTGGCAGTGTGCTCTGGCTGATGGTGGCAGTGTGCTCTGACTGATGGTGGCAGTGTGCTCTGGCTGATGGTGGCAGTGTGCTCCGGCTGATGGTGGCAGTGTGCTCTGGCTGATGGTGGCAGTGTCCTCCGACTGATGGTGGCAGTGTGCTTTGGCTGATGGTGGCAGTGTGCTCTGGCTGATGGTGGCAGTGTGCTCTGGCTGATGGTGGCAGTGTGCTCTGGCTGATGGTGGCAGTGTGCTCCGGCTGATGGTGGCAGTGTGCTCCGGCTGATGGTGGCAGTGTGCTCTGGCTGATGGTGGCAGTGTGCTCCGGCTGTCCACAAGATGGGTGATAACTTACTGATCGTGGGGATCCAACTGCTGGGGTCTGCACCGACAGGACGGGGCAGCAGGTCCGAACGCCGCTCCATCAGTCTCTGTGGGGTGCTGAGCGCGGCTCTTTCCAGCTGCCCCATAGAGTGAATGGAGCGGTGGTCTGTGTCAGACCGGCTGCTCGGCTCTGGCAGCACTATAAGTGCCCCATGATGACAGTCGGTGCAGTGGGGATTGGGGATTAATCGTATTAACCTAGGTAGTGCATTCCAAAGAATTGGTGCAGCACATGTAAAGTCTTGGAGACGGGAGTAGGAGGTTCTGATTATTGAGGATGCTAACCTGAGGTAATCAGCGAAGTGGAGGGCACGGGTAGTGTGGTAGACTGATACCAGAGAGGAGATGTAGGGTGGTGCTGAGCCATGGAGTGCTTTGTGGATGAGGGTAGTAGTTTTGTACTGGATTCTGGAGTGGATGGGTAACCAGTGTAATGACTGGCACAGGGTAGAGGCATCGGTGTAACGGTTGGTGAGGAATATGATCCTGGCAGCAGCATTCAGGACAGATTGGAGCGGGGAGAGTCTGGTAAGAGGGAGGCCGATTAGTAGAGAGTTACAATAGTCCTAGTGGTCGGGCCCTCACCGATCAGTAAATTAGCGCCTGGCGATAACTTGGTCTCACAGGACAACCCCTTTAAGGCCTGTGTCGTCCAGTACGTGTTCTGGAGGCTGCACTCCTGCACACATACATTATTGGCAGGCTCCAGTGCTATCAGGCAGTGCAGGCATTTCTGTCAGTAATTCCATTCATCAGAGACAAACACCAGACATAATTGGATGTGGGATGAATATTATCATTCAATGTAAAAATATAGATTTTAAAGCAAAAAAGTCTCATAAAATAGAAGTTCCTGTATGATCAGCGCGCATGCGCATTGTGTCTGTTTTCAAAGCAGTGGCATAACACCGCGAGACGCGGTAACAGCGCCGGCAGGCGGAGCTCTCGCCAATAAGCTTTTCCTGCCGACAACCCGTGTAGCCCGCAATTGGTGGTGACGTAACAGCGCATGCGCAGTTCACAACAGGGATTTGCAACAAGAGGAACTCACCTAGGCGAACGGCGCATGCGTCGCCTGTTCTAGCTTCGCGAGATTTCCTCGCGCATGCGCGTTGAGCACGATGAGTCCCGGAGAGGTGCTGGTACTTAGTACCCTTGAGTACCGGCAGAAGAAAACTCTTGGTTTGGTGACTTTTTCCGCCTAGCGCTCCGGCCTCCATGTCCTCAGTGCCCCTATGAGCTGCAGCTTGGAGTTTCCATCCCCCTGCGGGGCGGGAAGACTGACCCCGAGTCCCCGAGTCCAGCGAGAGTGCAACTAACATGCAACTTGGCTGAGAGAGGAGAGCCCCGAGGAACCCAATGAGCGGAATACAGTCTGCGGCCTCGGACAGGTGAGAACCGGGGAACCGGCTGCTGGGGAGCGTACGGGAGGACCGGGGGAGAGGGGAAGTGCGGCTGCTGGGGAACTTATGGAAGGACCGGGGGAGAGGGGAAGTGCGGCTGCTGGGGAACTGATGGAAGGACCGGGGGAGAGGGGAAGTGCGGCTGCTGGGGAACTTATGGAAGGACCGGGGGAGAGGGGGATGTGCGGCTGCTGGGGAATGTATGGAAGGACCGGGGGAGAGGGGGATGTGCGGCTGCTGGGGAACTTATGGAAGGACCGGGGGAGAGGGGGAAGTGCGGCTGCTGGGGAACTTATGGAAGGACCGGGGTAGAGAGGGATGTGCGGCTGCTGGGGAATGTATGGAAGGACGAGGGGGAAGTGCAGAAGCAGGGGAACGTATGGAAGGACCGGGGGAGAGGGGGATGTGCGGCTGCTGGGGAATGTATGGATGGACCGGGGGAGAGGGGGAAGTGCAGCTGCTGGGGAACTTATGGAAGGAGAGGGGGATGTGCGGCTGCTGGGGAACGTATGGAAGGACCAGGCGAGAGGCGGAAGTGCGGCTGCTGGGGAACTTATGGAAGGACCAGGGGACAGGGGGAAGTGCGGCTGCTGGGGAACTTATGGAAGGACCGGGGGATGTGCGGCGGCTGGGGAACGTATGGAAGGACCGGGGGAGAGGGGAAGTGCGGCTGCTGGGGAATGTACGGGAGGACCGGGGGAGAGGGGAAGTGCGGCTGCTGGGGAACTTATGGAAGGACCGGGGGAGAGGGGAAGTGCGGCTGCTGGGGAACTGATGGAAGGACCGGGGGAGAGGGGAAGTGCGGCTGCTGGGGAACTTATGGAAGGACCGGGGGAGAGGGGGATGTGCGGCTGCTGGGGAATGTATGGAAGGACCGGGGGAGAGGGGGATGTGCGGCTGCTGGGGAATGTATGGAAGGACCGGGGGAGAGGGGGATGTGCGGCTGCTGGGGAACTTATGGAAGGACCGGGGGAGAGGGGGAAGTGCGGCTGCTGGGGAACTTATGGAAGGACCGGGGGAGAGGGGAAGTGCGGCTGCTGGGGAACTTATGGAAGGACCGGGGGAGAGAGGGATGTGCGGCTGCTGGGGAATGTATGGAAGGACGAGGGGGAAGTGCAGAAGCAGGGAAACGTATGGAAGGACCGGGGGAGAGGGGGATGGGCGGCTGCTGGGGAATGTATGGAAGGACCGGGGGAGAGGGGAAGTGCGGCTGCTGGGGAATGTATGGAAGGACCGGGGGAGAGGGGAAGTGCGGCTGCTATGGAACTTATGGAAGGACCAGGGGAGAGGGGAAGTGCGGCTGCTGGAGAACTTATGGAAGGACCGGAGGAGAGGGGGAAGTGCGGCTGCTGGGGAACTTATGGAAGGACCGGGGGAGAGGGGGAAGTGCGGCTGCTGGGGAACTTATGGAAGGACCGGGGGAGAGGGGGAAGTGCGGCTGCTGGGTAACTTATGGAAGGACCGGGGGAGAGGGGGAAGTGCGGCTGCTGGGGAACTTATGGAAGGACCGGGGGAGAGGGGGAAGTGCGGCTGCTGGGGAACTTATGGAAGGACCGGGGGAGAGGGGGAAGTGCGGCTGCTGGGGAACTTATGGAAGAACCGGGGGAGAGGGGGAAGTGCGGCTGCTGGGGAACTTATGGAAGGACCGGGGGAGAAGGGGAAGTGCGGCTGCTGGGGAACTTATGGGAGGACCGGGGGAGAGGGGGAAGTGCGGCTGCTGGGGAACTTATGGAAGGAGAGGGGGATGTGCGGATGCTGGGGAACGTATGGAAGGACCAGGGGAGAGGGGGAAGTGCGGCTGCCTGGGGAACGTATGGAAGGACGAGGGGGAAGTGCAGAAGCAGGGGAACGTATGGAAGGACCAGGGGAGAGGGGGATGTGCGGCTGCTGGGGATCTTATGGAAGGACCGGGGGAGAGGGGGATGTGCGGCTGCTGGGGAATGTATGGAAGGAGAGGGGGATGTGCGGCTGCTGGGGAACTTATGGAAGGAGAGGGGATGTGCAGCTGCTGGGGAACGTATGGAAGGACCAGGCGAGAGGCGGAAGTGCGGCTGCTGGGGAACTTATGGAAGGACCAGGGGAGAGGGGGAAGTGCGGCTGCTGGGTAACTTATGGAAGGACCGGGGGAGAGGGGGAAGTGCGGCTGCTGGGGAACTTATGGAAGGACCGGGGGAGAGGGGGAAGTGTGGCTGCTGGAGAACTTATGGAAGGACCGGAGGAGAGGGGGAAGTGCGGCTGCTGGGGAACTTATGGAAGGACCGGGGGAGAGGGGGAAGTGCGGCTGCTGGGGAACTTATGGAAGGACCGGGGGAGAGGGGGAAGTGCGGCTGCTGGGGAACTTATGGAAGGACCGGGGGAGAGGGGGAAGTGCGGCTGCTGGGGAACTTATGGAAGGACCGGGGGAGAGGGGGAAGTGCGGCTGCTGGGGAACTTATGGAAGGACCGGGGGAGAGGGGGAAGTGCGGCTGCTGGGGAACTTATGGAAGGACCGGGGGAGAGGGGGAAGTGCGGCTGCTGGGGAACTTATGGAAGGACCGGGGGAGAGGGGGAAGTGCGGCTGCTGGGGAACTTATGGAAGGATCGGGGGAGAGGGGGAAGTGCGGCTGCTGGGGAACTTATGGAAGGATCGGGGGAGAGGGGGAAGTACGGCTGCTCGGGAACTTATGGAAGGAGAGGGGGATGTGCGGATGCTGGGGAACGTATGGAAGGACCAGGGGAGAGGGGGAAGTGCGGCTGCCTGGGGAACGTATGGAAAGACGAGGGGGAAGTGCAGAAGCAGGGGAACGTATGGAAGGACCAGGGGAGAGGGGGATGTGCGGCTGCTGGGGAACTTATGGAAGGACCGGGGGAGAGGGGGATGTGCGGCTGCTGGGGAATGTATTGAAGGACCGGGGGAGAGGGGGAAGTGCAGCTGCTGGGGAACTTATAGAAGGAGAGGGGGATGTGCGGCTGCTGGGGAACGTATGGAAGGACCAGGGGAGAGGGGGAAGTGCGGCTGCCTGGGGAACGTATGGAAGGACGAGGGGGAAGTGCAGAAGCAGGGGAACGTATGGAAGGACCAGGGGAGAGGGGGAAGTGCAGCTGCAGGGGAACTTATGGAAGGACCGGGGGAGAGGGGGAAGTGCGGCTGCTGGGGAATGTATGGAAGGACCGGGGGAGAGGGGGAAGTGTGGCTGCTGGAGAACTTATGGACGGACCGGAGGAGAGGGGGAAGTGCGGCTGCTGGGGAACTTATGGAAGGACCGGGGGAGAGGGGGAAGTGCGGCTGCTGGGGAACTTATGGAAGGACCGGGGGAAAGGGGGGAAGTGCGGCTGCTGGGGAACTTATGGAAGGACCGGGGGAGAGGGGGAAGTGCGGCTGCTGGGGATCTTATGGAAGGACTGGGGGAGAGGGGGAAGTGCGGCTGCTGGGGAACTTATGGAAGGAGAGGGGGATGTGCGGCTGCTGGGGAACGTATGGAAGGACCAGGCGAGAGGCGGAAGTGCGGCTGCTGGGGAACTTATGGAAGGACCAGGGGAGAGGGGGAAGTGCGGCTGCTGGGGAACTTATGGAAGGACCGGGGGAGAGGGGGAAGTGCGGCTGCTTGGGATCTTATGGAAGGACTGGGGGAGAGGGGGAAGTGCGGCTGCTGGGGAACTTATGGAAGGAGAGGGGGATGTGCGGCTGCTGGGGAACGTATGGAAGGACCAGGCGAGAGGCGGAAGTGCGGCTGCTGGGGAACTTATGGAAGGACCGGGGGAGAGGGGGAAGTGCGGCTGCTGGGGATCTTATGGAAGGACCGGGGGAGAGGGGGAAGTGCGGCTGCTGGGGAACTTATGGAAGGAGAGGGGGATGTGCAGCTGCTGGGGAACGTATGGAAGGACCAGGGGAGAGGGGGAAGTGCGGCTGCCTGGGGAACGTATGGAAGGACGAGGGGGAAGTGCAGAAGCAGGGGAACGTATGGAAGGACCAGGGGAGAGGGGGATGTGCGGCTGCTGGGGAATGTATGGAAGGACCGGGGGAGAAGGGGAAGTGCGGCTGCTGGGGAATGTATGGAAGGACCGGGGGAGAGGGGGAAGTGTGGCTGCTGGAGAACTTATGGACGGACCGGAGGAGAGGGGGAAGTGCGGCTGCTGGGGAACTTATGGAAGGACCGGGGGAGAGGGGGAAGTGCGGCTGCTGGGGAACTTATGGAAGGACCGGGGGAGAGGGGGGAAGTGCGGCTGCCTGGGGAACATATGGAAGGACGAGGGGGAAGTGCAGAAGCAGGGGAACGTATGGAAGGACCAGGGGAGAGGGGGATGTGCGGCTGCTGGGGAACTTATGGAAGAACCAGGCGAGAGGCGGAAGTGCGGCTGCTGGGGAACGTATGGAAGGACCAGGGGACAGGGGGAAGTGCGGCTGCCTGGGGAACGTATGGAAGGACGAGGGGGAAGTGCAGAAGCAGGGGAACGTATGGAAGGACCAGGGGAGAGGGGAAGTGCGGCTGCAGGGGAACTTATGGAAGGACCGGGGGAGAGGGGGAAGTGCGGCTGCTGGGGAATGTATGGAAGGACCGGGGGAGAGGGGGAAGTGCGGCTGCTGGGGAACTTATGGAAGGACCGGGGGAAAGGGGGGAAGTGCGGCTGCTGGGGAACTTATGGAAGGACCGGGGGAGAGGGGGAAGTGCGGCTGCTGGGGATCTTATGGAAGGAGAGGGGGATGTGCGGCTGCTGGGGAACGTATGGAAGGACCAGGCGAGAGGCGGAAGTGCGGCTGCTGGGGAACTTATGGAAGGACCAGGGGAAAGGGGGAAGTGCGGCTGCTTGGGATCTTATGGAAGGACCAGGCGAGAGGGGGAAGTGCGGCTGCTGGGGAACTTATGGAAGGAGAGGGGGATGTGCAGCTGCTGGGGAACGTATGGAAGGACCAGGGGAGAGGGGGAAGTGCGGCTGCAGGGGAACTTATGGAAGGAGAGGGAATGTGCGGCTGCTGCAGGGGAGCGTACGGCAGGACCAGGGGAGAGGGAATGTGCGGCTGCTGCTGGGGAGCGTACGGCATTATATACCTGCCATACATTGGGGGACACATGTAATAACAGACCCCATTGCTGTGTATATATATCATTCTGTTGGGGGGTACCTGTTATTACAGCACGGCGAGTCCTCACCATTATAAAGCCTCCTATACCCGGGAGCTGCCCTGTAATACTATAATAGTGAGTCCTCCTGATTATAGGCCGGGGCGGTGATGCTGGCAGTCTGGTGTAACCTGGAGCTTTCTTCACTTGTTGGGAAAGTTTATTGGCCACGTTTGAAGGAAGATCTGTCACCAAGTCAAAAATGTCCAGTTTTTGTCGTCTTCCCATTGTTTCCCTGAGTTTTCCCCTTTTTTCTTTGTAAATACACCGTGGTTTCATAGATCTGGGCCTTTTTATTTAGTGCAGTTTGTCATGATCTTTACCAAGGGGCGCTGGCTCACCAGGTACAGTAATTCTGCAGAGCAGCCTAAAGATGCCTCCGAGCATCTGTGATCACCGGAAATTAGCACTAACTAAAAAGGGGGCAGAGGGGAGGAGAGCAAGAGCCCAAGCTGCCACCTCTGGTCCGGTGACAGTTCTGTCCCCAGTTGTGGCCCGCTATTGTGTGTAATAGTGACAGTCCAGAGTCGGGCACACTTCTAGCCATGCCAGCGATGCGTCTGGGCGCTGGTATTGTGCGGACCTCCATATTCTTACATGTTACATTTGTCGTCCGCTATCTTCTGCATTGTAGCAGTCTCTGCCCTGAGCTGGGTGTTGTGCGGAGACCTGTGGTCCGGTCCTATTGTACAATTATCCATCTTACATCTTCATCTGGTGCCAGATAATGTTAGGATGTTGCAGTCTCCCATCCTTGACTTCTGAGCCAAGTGTCAGTTTTCATTGATTTTTGGTCACAACATTGGTTCATATCACATCTCTATATATAATTGTCAGGTTAGAATCGGGCCACCATCTAGTACTGCATAATTTCTGTGCTGGTTGAACCATTACTGGAAACAGAGATGCAGAATTTTGTGTTATTATTCTGTTTTTTTCAACCTCCTTTAAATGTGTATTGTAGTGCAGCGGGGGTGGCACAGTGTGATAGATAGGCAGGGGCCATAGATAACTTCAAAGCAAATGTCTTTAATGTCCAAAACTTACAAATGAAAAACAAACAGTATCCTTCAGATCACAGCCGGGGCATCAAGACAGTCCGAATCTGAGACCTGTTGCCGTGGGCGACTGCACCACTGTGTAAAGCTGATGGGGCACCAGTCATTTGCTTCCCTTGGCTCTGTGTTAACTGCACACTTGAGCTGAATGTTGCAGAGCCACCTGCACTGCAGTTTGCAAACCAACACTGACTTGGGCCACTTGTAATACCCGGTCTGGAGAGAGCGAACCGTATCCTGGGGGATACATATCGACCCTCGTATACAATCCCCCTCACAGTATGAATTATTAATGGGGTTTGTGTATTTCTGCAGCCACAATCCGCAGAGGTCTTGATGCCGTAGGATGTCATTGTAATGTAGCTGATCGTGTTCTGACACTGACACCTACTCGCACACTGGATTTACAAAGGATCACAACTGACGACACTGTGACGTGCCGGCTGTAGCCAGTGAACGGCCACACGTCAGTTGCTGCCTAAACCAGACATCTGCTCTGATGGAATATTTATCAGCTTTATTGAAACCGTTACTAGTATACTTCTGTCGGCACATGATTAGTGTTCTGTATGAAGGGGGCTGGCTGTGTAGCACAATCAGTAATTACTCTGCTTCTCTGACACAGCCAGTGCATGGAGATGAGGAACTGCTGTAGTTGTAAGAAGTCAATCTGACCCCAGTCACTTGCTGGTAAAGGGTAGTTGTGAAGTTTCATCTTCAGGAGCACATTGCTCCTCGGCCTCCTGGCTTCCTGTTTGCGGAGTTCAGTGCGCTCCTGAAGATGGACACTTTGGTGGCTGCAGCATCAGTGTATCACAGAGACGCTAAACCCGTCCGGATTGTGCTCCAGCTGGGTGGAACAAAAGTGAAAATCCCAACACTCTTGAGAATGAAGAGGATTTGTTGATACAGAAACAATGGCAAATGCGCTTGTTTTTATAAGCACTTTACAATTTATAACCATTAATTATGGGGAGCCAACCCCTTTAAAGAGGACCTTTGGCCAATTTGAACATATGTATTAAACTAGCCTCAATATACTAGTGGCTGCAGAGCTGAATAATCATAGATTTTAATTTCTCCTCTCTGCTATGAAGATATTATCTTGCAAAGTTTAGTTTATAATTTTAAGTCTGAGATTACCAGAGATTTCTCTTTAGGGGGCGTGTACTTCTTCCCTTGTATGATGCTGGCCAATCATAAGCAGACAGCAGCATAGAGGGAGAAATAAGTCAGGCCTCCACAATAGCTTAGGACAGGTTTCTCAGTGTGAGACATGTAATGACAGACTGCAGAGCTGTGAGTGATTACATAGTGCCACGAGTATGGCAGAGCCTCCACCACAGTCCTCCGAAACAGGATGTCCTCAGGAGTTGGCGCAGCGCTCACTTACCAGATCTTCTAGCACTGCTGATGTTCAGAATCAATCACAAAGCAGTGACCGCAATGTTTTCCACCCGCAGCTTTTGTTACCGTCCTCAGATCATTATCACTCACCCTGCTCCCGTCACCGCTCCCTCCTGGTGATGTTTCCTTTCAGTGAAAGAAGTTGTGGGGCAGCAGAAGCTGTCGGGGGCATCACTTGCTGACAGTGTCTTGTTCATCTTGATGATGTCTCCTTTCAGCATCCCCCTTAAAACATCACAAGAAGTAAAGTACGGTAAAAAAAGACGTTAGAGGGATTTTCTGTATAAAGAATAGTTGGGAGTTTTCTAATAAAGCAAACTGCAAAAGAGCTTAGAGGGTAAATATTCATGTTTACAGGGCATTATATGTATAGGACAACCTCTCTTACAAATTATAACCTACAATTTACAAGCTAATATCACTGCAGCAAAGAAGAAAAAACCAACTAGGTTGTCCTCATCTCTGCAGCCTGGATGCCATGATGTGGGCAGGTAACATGCCCAAAGCGGGGAAAGCTCCGCTTCACAGTACAAGCCCGAAGAGGAGCTGCCAGGGCTGGAGGTAGAATCTAGAATGAAAGCACTGATGAACTTATGGAGGTAAAAATGGATTAGTGCGTTTTGTGTATTTCTAGAAGCGCACAGCTGGACACCATTTTTTAGGGTGCAGTCACACAGGACCGAGCTGCAGCTGCAGAATTCGGGCCAAATCCTATGGATGTCATTGTGGAAATGGTGTGGGGAAATCTGCAGCATCGTTTGTGCTCCTCTATTAAATCTGTCTTTTTTCTTTCACCCCAAATGCACTTTAAAAAGGTTAAACAGAGGGTTTAGCCCCTATAACAAGCACGGTACCTGTTACTGGTATGTTACTGGTACACTACCTGAGATCACGTCTAATACATATGTAAATGAGGAGGCTTTGGTGCACAATTATGGCTCCTCCTCTGTATATTGGGGCCCTTTGCTGACTTCTGATTGGCTCCACTCACTTCCCAGAGTGCCACTGCCTGATTGCTGCTGGCGTTTGTGGCTGCCCTCTCACACACTGGCCGGGCACTCTCTGCCCCCTGTCCATCTTCTGATGCCACTCTTTGTGTTGGCACGATACACCCAGAAGTGCAATCAGGTTACTTGTGTTTTTTCATTGTTTTGAATGCTTTTTTTCTTTTTTATCATGGGTTTTTGAAGCTGCGGTTTGTGTGTCGTCTTGGTATACTTTGTTTTAAATAAAGCTGCATTGATTTTGATACTTTGTGGCATTTAACATTGACCACTTTATTGATGGTCAGCTGTGGATTACTTGTGTTTTTATGCGTTTGTGCCTTGGCAATGCAGTAAAAAGGCATATAATAATAATAATAATCTTTTATATAGCGCTAACATATTCCGTAGCGCTTTACAGGTTGCACACATTATCATCGCTGTCCCCGTTAGGGAATTTAGATTGTGAGCCCCATCAGTATGTCTTTGGAATGTGGGAGAAAACCGGAGTACCCGGAGGAAACCCACAAGAACACGGAGAGAACATACAAACTCTTTGCAGATGTTGTCCTTGATTGGGCTTGAACCCAGGACATCAGTATGTCTTTGGAATGTGGGAGAAAACCGGAGTACCCGGAGGAAACCCACGAGAACATTTGATTGGGCTTGAACCCAGGACTCCAGCGCTGCAAGTCTGCTGTGCTAACCACTGTGCCACCGTGCCGCCCCATAATATAAGTCTATGGGGAATCTCTGTGTACCTGTAAGAGAAATAGGCATATTCTGCATTTGAAACCCGCAGGTATGTTGCACTGAGTAACATAAAGCACCTGGGGCCGATGATCTCTATAAACCCATTGCTCTGCTGGAAGTGTGAGGCCGTGCGTCTATGACACCGCGAGAATACACATTGTCAAAAGCGCATTCTGGGATCTTGGCTTGAGGCTACATTCCCACCATGAGCTTTTCATATTATACATTTTCAGAACCTATTAAGTAAAATAGGTTACTTGCATTTTTCTAGAATAAGCAGCGTAAAAAAACTGACCAAAAACTCATCATGGGAACATAGCCTTAAAGGGCTTGTCCACTGCTAGGGCGCCCCCCTTCTTAAACGAAATGTTCGGCCCTGATAATATTACAAAGCCTATACTCTCCTCCCTTATTTGTGCCTGAATAAGTGTCCTCCAAAATTAAATATAATACAAAGTGCTGGAGCCGGGGGGCCTCTGCGATGGGAGCGCTGGAGCCTGGGGGCCTCTGCGAGGGGAGCGCTGGAGCCGGGGAGCCTCTGCGAGGGGAGCGCTGGAGCCGGGGAGCCTCTGCGAGGGGATCCTCTGTGATGGGAGCGCTGGAGCCTGGGGGCCTCTGCGAGGGGAGCGCTGGAGCCTGGGGGCCTCTGCGAGGGGAGCGCTGGAGCCTGGGGGCCTCTGCGAGGGGAGCGCTGGAGCCTGGGGGCCTCTGCGAGGGGAGCGCTGGAGCCTGGGGGCCTCTGCGAGGGGAGCGCTGGAGCCTGGGGGCCTCTGCGAGGGGAGCGCTGGAGCCTGGGGGCCTCTGCGAGGGGAGCGCTGGAGCCTGGGGGCCTCTGCGAGGGGAGCGCTGGAGCCTGGGGGCCTCTGCGAGGGGAGCGCTGGAGCCTGGGGGCCTCTGCGAGGGGAGCGCTGGAGCCTGGGGGCCTCTGCGAGGGGAGCGCTGGAGCCTGGGGGCCTCTGCGAGGGGAGCGCTGGAGCCTGGGGGCCTCTGCGAGGGGAGCGCTGGAGCCTGGGGGCCTCTGCGAGGGGAGCGCTGGAGCCTGGGGGCCTCTGCGAGGGGAGCGCTGGAGCCTGGGGGCCTCTGCGAGGGGAGCGCTGGAGCCTGGGGGCCTCTGCGAGGGGAGCGCTGGAGCCTGGGGGCCTCTGCGAGGGGAGCGCTGGAGCCTGGGGGCCTCTGCGAGGGGAGCGCTGGAGCCTGGGGGCCTCTGCGAGGGGAGCGCTGGAGCCTGGGGGCCTCTGCGAGGGGAGCGCTGGAGCCTGGGGGCCTCTGCGAGGGGAGCGCTGGAGCCTGGGGGCCTCTGCGAGGGGAGCGCTGGAGCCTGGGGGCCTCTGCGAGGGGAGCGCTGGAGCCTGGGGGCCGCTGCGAGGGGAGCGCTGGAGCCTGGGGGCCGCTGCGAGGGGAGCGCTGGAGCCTGGGGGCCTCTGCGAGGGGAGCGCTGGAGCCTGGGGGCCTCTGCGAGGGGAGCGCTGGAGCCTGGGGGCCGCTGCGAGGGGAGCGCTGGAGCAAGGGGACTACCTCTTTTAAGTGCACTGACACACCCCTAGAGCACTTCCAGTCTGATTTGCTTATGGCTTCTAGTGTGGATTTTATCAATACTGGCACATCAGATCCCTACAGAAGCAATATTATTTTGTATTGGGGAACAAGCGTCTAGACCGTTTTATATATATATATATATATATATATATATATATATATATATATATATATATATATATATATATATATTTTCTTGTTGTTGGGTACCCTGTTATATTGATGCATTTGCAGGGGAGTCGGAGCTCTGCTTTTGAGTCAGAAAAAGTATTAAGAAGTTAAGTAATTTTTAAAAGTTTTTAGCTGGAAGGAATGATATTGAAGTGAGTGGATTTGGTGTGTAACTATAGAGCAGTGTTGTAGTGTGCGTCCCCGGTGTGCAGGGCCCTCTCCCCCAATTGTCCGTGGTTCTGTATACCCTCCTGTATGTGCGGCCGCACACAAGGCTCTTCTGTGTCTGCGCGGTGCTCGGACCCCTCCGTGCTGCAGCCAGGCTATTATCCCATCACTTTTTCCATGGTGCTGGGGACACTCAGGTACTGTTCTTTCGCTTTCAGTCCCAGACTTTGGATTTTCCGTGCATGGCCTCCTATTACTGGTTGTGTAATCTGGGCAGTAGCAAGTCTCTTATAAGACGTCACATGTCTTACTATTCGTCTTATCTTGATGAAAAGCTTCAAACTGACTTGCTAGATATTTTCTAATCTGTTCCCATTGATTGTCATTTCTATGGTGTGTGATGGTGTAGTCGCCCTGGCCTTATCCTACGTCTGTGTGCAGAGTGAGGCCACGTGCACACGTTGCGGATTTTTCCGGACTGATTTTGGTAAACCGCACTGCGGATTTACCGCTATTTTTTTTTTGCAGATTTTGTGTGGATTCCTATTATGGAGCAGGTGTAAAACGCTGCGGAATCCGCACAAAGAATTGACATGCTGCGGAATAAACAATGCTACGTTTCCGCATGTTTTATCTTTACACCATGTGCACTGCGGATTTTGTTTTCCATAGGTTTACATGGTACTGTAAACTCATGGAAAAATGCTGCGAATCCACAGCGGATAATCCGCTGCGCATCCGCAGCAAAATCCGCAACGTGTGCACATAGCCTAATGGTGATCTGCGCAGTAGACATGCGTGTGACCATGTGGTGGACGGGCTCATGTTTGGTGGATCTATTATTACCTGGTATTCCCATCTCGTACAGTTGCGGCATATCCGCGGCAGGATATCCCATAGAAGTATAGTAGATGCAGAGACCACCAGGGTGATCTGCGGTATCTCTAGAACAAGGTCATTCCAACAACCTCTGTGATGGAGGAGTAAGGACCCAGGATATACAGTGGGGCAAAAAAGTATTTAGTGAGTCAGCAATAGTGCAAGTTCCACCACTTAAAAAGATGAGGCGTCTGTAATTTACATCATAGGTAGACCTCAACTATGGGAGACAAACTGAGAAAAAAAAATCCAGAAAATCACATTGTCTGTTTTTTTAACATTTTATTTGCATATTATGGTGGAAAATAAGTATTTGGTCAGAAACAAACAATCAAGATTTCTGGCTCTCACAGACCTGTAACTTCTTCTTTAAGAGTCTCCTCTTTCCTCCACTCATTACCTGTAGTAATGGCACCTGTTTAAACTTGTTATCAGTATAACAAGACACCTGTGCACACCCTCAAACAGTCTGACTCCAAACTCCACTATGGTGAAGACCAAAGAGCTGTCAAAGGACACCAGAAACAAAATTGTAGCCCTGCACCAGGCTGGAAAGACTGAATCTGCAATAGCCAACCAGCTTGGAGTGAAGAAATCAACAGTGGGAGCAATAATTAGAAAATGGAAGACATACAAGACCACTGATAATCTCCCTCGATCTGGGGCTCCATGCAAAATCCCACCCCGTGGGGTCAGAATGATCACAAGAACGGTGAGCAAAAATCCCAGAACCACGCGGGGGGACCTAGTGAATGAACTGCAGAGAGCTGGGACCAATGTAACAAGGCCTACAATAAGTAACACACTACGCCACCATGGACTCAGATCCTGCAGTGCCAGACGTGTCCCACTGCTTAAGCCAGTACATGTCCGGGCCCGTCTGAAGTTTGCTAGAGAGCATTTGGATGATCCAGAGGAGTTTTGGGAGTATGTCCTATGGTCTGATGAAACCAAACTGGAACTGTTTGGTAGAAACACAACTTGTCGTGTTTGGAGGAAAAAGAATACTGAGTTGCATCCATCAAACACCATACCTACTGTAAAGCATGGTGGTGGAAACATCATGCTTTGGGGCTGTTTCTCTGCAAAGGGGCCAGGACGACTGATCCGGGTACATGAAAGAATGAATGGGGCCATGTATCGTGAGATTTTGAGTGCAAACCTCCTTCCATCAGCAAGGGCATTGAAGATGAAACGTGGCTGGGTCTTTCAACATGACAATGATCCAAAGCACACCGCCAGGGCAACGAAGGAGTGGCTTCGTAAGAAGCATTTCAAGGTCCTGGAGTGGCCTAGCCAGTCTCCAGATCTCAACCCTATAGAAAACCTTTGGAGGGAGTTGAAAGTCCGTGTTGCCAAGCGAAAAGCCAAAAACATCACTGCTCTAGAGGAGATCTGCATGGAGGAATGGGCCAACATACCAACAACAGTGTGTGGCAACCTTGTGAAGACTTACAGAAAACGTTTGACCTCTGTCATTGCCAACAAAGGATATATTACAAAGTATTGAGATGAAATTTTGTTTCTGACCAAATACTTATTTTCCACCATAATATGCAAATAAAATGTTAAAAAAACAGACAATGTGATTTTCTGGATTTTTTTTTCTCAGTTTGTCTCCCATAGTTGAGGTCTACCTATGATGTAAATTACAGACGCCTCTCATCTTTTTAAGTGGTGGAACTTGCACTATTGCTGACTGACTAAATACTTTTTTGCTCCACTGTATCGTAGACTGTCGGCTGACCCCACCGATATTGATTGGTTTGGCCAGCAGATTGGTTTGTTCAGGGGCATCGGCCGATGGTCAGAGAGATGTCTATCACACACGTCTGATTTTGGACTGCTGATCACATTGTTATTCTTGAGATAAACCGCTGGCCGTCGTGTGTGGGAGAGATGGCAGAGAATGCTGCCAGCCGAAGCATCGTTCAGCCACCATCCATCTAATGTCTATGTCCGTCCGAAGCGTCCTGTTCTCATAATACATGGCGGTTTCACTGGTGGGATTTGCATCCGCTATAATACATTGAGGTTTCATTGGTGAGATTGGCATCTGCTATAATACACATAGGTTTCACTGATGGGATTTGCATCCGCTATAATACATGGAGGTTTCACTGGTGGGATTTGCATCTGCTATAATACATTGAGGTTTAACTGATGGGATTTGCATCTGCTATAATACAGGGAGGTTTCATTGGTGGGATTTGCATCCGCTATAATACGTGGAGGTTTCATTGGTGGGATTGGCATCTGCTATAATACATGGAGGTTTAACTGATGGGATTTGCATCTGCTATAATACAGGGAGGTTTCACTGATGGGATTTTTCATCTGCTATAATACATTGAGGTTTCACTGATGGGATTTGCATCCGCTATAATACATGGAGGTTTCATTGGTGGGATTTGCATCTGCTATAATACACGGAGGTTTCATTGGTGGGATTTGCATCTGCTATAATAGACGGAGGTTTCATTGGTGGGATTTGCATCCGCTATAATACACGGAGGTTTCATTGGTGGGATTTGCATCTGCTATAATACATGGAGGTTTCATTGGTGGGATTTGCATTCGCTATAATACATGGAGGTTTCATTGATGGGATTTGCATCTGCTATAATACATGGAGGTTTCATTGATGGGATTTGCATCCGCTATAATACATGGAGGTTTCATTGGTGGGATTTGCATCTGCTATAATACACGGAGGTTTCATTGGTGGGATTTGCATCCGCTATAATACACGGAGGTTTCATTGGTGGGATTTGCATCCGCTATAATACACGGAGGTTTCATTGGTGGGATTTGCATCTGCTATAATACGTGGAGGTTTCATTGGTGGGATTTGCATCCGCTATAATACGTGGAGGTTTCACTGATGGGATTTTTCATCTGCTATAATACATTGAGGTTTCACTGATGGGATTTGCATCCGCTATAATACATGGAGGTTTCACTGGTGGGATTTGCATCTGCTATAATACATGGAGGTTTCACTGGTGGGATTTGCATCTGCTATAATACATGGAGGTGTCTTTGGTGGGATTTGCATCCGCTATAATACATGGAGGTTTCACTGGTGGGATTTGCATCTGCTATAATACATGGAGGTGTCTTTGGTGGGATTTGCATCTGCTATAATACATGGAGGTGTCTTTGGTGGGATTTGCATCCGCTATAATGGAGGTTTCATTGGTGGGATTTGCATCCGCTATAATACACGGAGGTGTCTTTGGTGGGATTTTCATGCGCTATACACTTATGGCATGTACTAGATGGGAATACCTCTTCAAGTTAACAGGGCAGAAAGTGTCAGTCTGATCCTGTTAATGTGACATCAGGGTCCACTTGATATTGGGCCACTGGTTTTAGACTTTCAAAAATTAGTACACAAAATGGTTAAATGGGTTTTCCACCCCAGGACAGACTTGGGGCAATCAGTGCAGCTTACCTACTACTTACAGTATGCATTGTTCACACTGTTAGGATTGGGCTCTTCTAGCTGGTTCAGTTGATTGCTTTCTCATAGGCTTCCCTCAGTAGAGCCTTAGAGGTGGATGTGAAGCTAGTCATCCCGGGAGCACTAGTCTGCAGATCTGAAACTTGTGGCCATGTGATGACTACTCATCAGAGCTGAATCCTAACAGTGTGCTTTACACAACCAGTATTCTGCAAGCTGCACTTTTTGCTAATAGTCTGTCCTTGTGTGGAAATCTATGCTCCAATGTTCTGTTCTACTGCTTGTTCCCTTTCAGGTTTTAGGTTTCTATTAACAGCCTGAAATAATGCATGTAAAACAAAATGCAAACTCTGAATTCTAGCATTTCCACACTTAAAAGAAAAAAATCAACTGCTCAAAGTGTATAAAGAACCCACAAATCGGATAGATTGCTGTTGTGTGCGTTTGGAGCAAAATGCAATGGTTTTGCACATGCAGAGCATGGCCTAACATTGTATATGTTCCACACTGCTGGTGTTCCTCAAGCTTGCCTTAGGCTACTTTCCCATTTCCGTCTTTATAAAGACGTCGCAATGCGTCGTTCTGTGCAAAAATCGCAATTCTGCAAAGTTGCCCGCAGGATGCGTTTTTTGCACATAGACTTGTATTACCGACGCATTGCGACGTATGGACACACGTTCCATACGTCGTGCACTGGATGCGTAGGTAATTGGCGGACCGTCATCACAAAAAACGTTCAATGTAACGTTTTTTTTGTGCGACGTGTCCCCCATTTCCGACCACGCATGCGCAGACGGAACTCCGCCACCTTCTCCCCGCTCATCACAATGGGCAGCGGATGCGTTGTAAATGTAGCACAACGTCCGTCAATACGTAGGGCCGACTGTTTGCGACGGCCCCGTACCGACGGAAGTGTGAAAGTAGCCATGGGGTGGAATCCCCCTTTAATGATAGGCACATTTGTGAATCACACGTAGAGTATAATTCTATTTCTAGAAAGCGGCTTTGGTCGCCTGCCATTGTAGTACAAGCTTGCTATTAGTGCCGGGCTGAATGCTGTGCACAGGGCAGTGTGCAGCCATGTAATTATTGTTACTGTTCTGTAATTAGTGTTTTATATGTTTTTATGCACCACTTCATGAGTTGTAGTAACTCTTCACATTACTGAAGATAGCGAAGGATCCATCTACGCTTATGGTTCAGTCTACCGCGTACACTTGTGTTTCAAAGCTGGGAACCTTTCAGAATTTTGTATATTTATGCAGTTATGACTTAAAACTTGTCCAATTTTCTAGTCCTAAAAGTACGGTAGATAAAGAAGCAAATCGAACAAATGAGTAAAAAATAAAAATTAAACTTTGCAATTTTTTTTAAATGAGCAAAATAATCCACTATCATGTCTGTGAATGGCAAAAGTATGTGACCCTCCTAGAATTAGCAAATAATTTGAAGTTGACTACATTTTCATGATGAGCTTTGGTGAGTTTTTGATGTAAGTAAAATAGTGTGTTTTGTTTTTTTTCTCTCTCTCTCGAAAATAAACATCATAAAAAAACTCACCAAAAACTTGTGAGAATGTAGCCTCAGTGTGATGATGTTTAATCAAAGGGACGACCATCAGATGTGAGTGGGCGACCTGTTTTTACTTATAGAAAAGGGATCCATCAGGTTTTGTTCCCACGGACAGTAAATGCCTCGGGTTGGACTTTGCGTACATCCGCAGCATCCAGATGTTACAGCATAGTGGATGGATTTCAAGAAATCTCATGTCCACTATGCGTGCATCGGTGCCCATGGCTCACCCGCGGAGACTGACATGCGGCGCGTCTCTCCATACTGCAGCATGTCTATTTATTTTGCGGAGACGCGAGCCTCCACCAGATAAATGTCACCCGTACAATGTATTGGGATGTGGTGATTCCTCAAGGTTTAATGAACACGTGGATTCACCTGCATTCAAAAGCCGGCAGCCCTTTGGCCGCAGTGGACATGGGCTGTGTTCAAAGCGCTGCCTGATACTGACCGTGTGCAACAAAGTCTGATCCCAACAACACGTATTCTTGAAAGTGTTTCATGGCATCAACAAAGGAGATTTCTGAGGACTTCAGAAGATGAGTTGTTTATAGTCATCAAGCTGGAAAACGTTACCGAACTGTCTGTAAAGAGTTTGCAGTCCACCAACCCACATCGGACAGATTGTATACAACTGGAGTAATGTCAGGACCATCCTTACCCTCCCCAGTTGTGATCGACCAACAAATATAATGGTTCACAAAGTCATAAAGGAATCCAAGGTGACCTCTAAGCAACTGACCACTACTAGGACAACCCCTTCTTGTACGCTTAGCCCCGATAAATTAAAAAAGCCAATACTCTCCTCCCATGCTGGCTCGGTTCCAGTGGTGTCGGTACTCATGTTCCTGGGACTCGCGCTGGGGTCACTGTCCCTGCCTCCTGTCAAATTGAACATGAAGAGGAAGTCAGAGAGCAGCTGCAGACCGGACTTTCATGCTCAAATCAACAAAATACGGGACAGTGACGCCATTACTGGTTGGACGCAGGGGTCACGTTTCACAACAGCACAGGAGCCCTGGGAGAGCGAGTGGGAATTGCATGTAAGGTGAGGTGTGTGTGTGTTTTTTTTTTTTTTTTTTGCTCATCAGAGCCAAACATTTAGAGCAAGAAGGTGTTATTCTGGCCGTGGACATCCCCTTTAAGGTGTCTCTCATATGACTGTACATGACTAAACTGTTAGGAGGACAGTGGCAGGATTGCAAGGATAAGACAATGTTCACACATTCGGTATTTGCTCAGTTTTTTTACCTCAGTATTTCTAAGACAAAACCAGGAGTGGGTGATAAATGCAGAAGAGGTGACGTGTTTCTATTAGGCTATGTGCACACGTTGCAGATTATTTGCGTGTTTTTTAGCGTTTTTGCGCTATAAAAACGCTATAAAACCGCAAATAATCTGCATACATTAAGCATCCTATCATTTTTAATGAAATCCGCAACTTCTGTGCACATGATGTGCGTTTTTCCGCATGAAAAACGCATTGCGAAAAAATAATGAACCTGCTCATTAATTTTGCGTTTTTTTCGCGGTTTTCCCACTGTCTAATGCATTGGGAAATGTCTGGAAAAAACGCGCAAAAAACGCGTCAAAACCACGCAAAAAACGCGCAATAAAAGCATGCGGATTTCATGCGGAAATCTGGCAGAAATGTTCGGATTTTCACAGTAATTTTCTGCATGAATTCCTGAACATGTGCACATAGCCTTATACTTTTCCTCTGATTGTTCCTCTTCTGGTTTTAGTTTACAAATACTGAGGTAAAACACTGACCAAATACTGAAGGTGTGAACTTGGCCTTAAGCTGCTGCTTTCAAAAAAGCATTGCTGCCCATGTGCAGATTGCCACAGATCACTTGGACAAGCCATAAGGCTATTGGAACAGTGTTTTGTGGTTGGATGAGACTAAAATAGAGCTTAAATGAGAAATGAGCCAGCTGCTTACCATGTATGAAGCTTGGTGATTGTAGCATTATGGCCAGGGGCTGCATCTGGGCAAGACGGTGGTCATAGTTGATGGAATGTTGAATTTTGAAGTTATGTTGTGCGGCAAGAAAATGGACCCAAGTAGCACACGTCGTTCTACACAAGAATGGTTAAAGGAGAATAAAGTAGAAATTTTGGCATGGTTAAGTCAAAGTCCTGACCTTTTTTAAAGGGATTGTCTGGTCTTAAGCTCCAAGTATACTGGCGCACTGTTCTCTGCCGGCACGCTGTTCTCTGCCGGCGCTCTGTTCTCTGCCGGCACGCTGTTCTCTGCCGGCGCCCTGTTCTCTGCTGGCGCGCTGTTCTCTGCCGGCGCTCTGTTCTCTGCGCAGCGCTCTGTTCTCTGCGCGGCGCTCTGTTCTCTGCGCGGCGCTCTGTTCTCTGCGCGGCGCTCTGTTCTCTGCGCGGCGCTCTGTTCTCTGCGCGGCGCCCTGTTCTCTGCCGGCGCCCTGTTCTCTGCCGGCGCCCTGTTCTCTGCCGGCGCCCTGTTCTCTGCCGGCGCCCTGTTCTCTGCCGGCGCCCTGTTCTCTGCCGGCGCCCTGTTCTCTGCCGGCGCCCTGTTCTCTGCCGGCGCCCTGTTCTCTGCGCGGCGCCCTGTTCTCTGCGCGGCGCCCTGTTCTCTGCGCGGCGCGCTGTTCTCCGCCGGCGCGCTGTTCTCTGCCGGCGCCCTATTTGACTGCAGACTCTTGAATCCTCACATTACGCTGTCAGTGCTGTGCGGATTCTCCGGTGCCAAGAGTGGGCAGGTGCGTGACCACAAGTATGTGATATGCATGCTCCTGGGCACCTTCTGACTAGACTATCTGGGTTCGCACTATACACTTGGATTGAGTGAGGCGGTGCTTTATCTATGTGGCGATATCACATGTGGACGTGCGCCCGGCTCCGGAGAATCCTCGCTGTGAGCATTCACAAGTCATCAGTCACATAGTGCGCTTGCAGAATTGTAGCTTAAGACTAGACAACCCCTGTAATCCTATAGAAGTGTTGAGGAAAGACCGGAAGCGAGCAGATCATGGGAAAAACCCACCAACATCTCAGAAATCAAGCTGTTTTATAGGGATAAGTCCTGCACCAAGCCAATGTGTAGGACTA
Organism: Ranitomeya imitator; assembly: GCF_032444005.1. Classification (NCBI taxonomy): domain Eukaryota; kingdom Metazoa; phylum Chordata; class Amphibia; order Anura; family Dendrobatidae; genus Ranitomeya; species Ranitomeya imitator. The sequence goes on from NC_091291.1 coordinate 87,991,884, forward strand.
ACCACAGTCCATGAAATGTTCAACTGTAGTTGCCCAAGTGGTCACCCCAGATACTGAAAGCGGGGGTTCACATACTTTCACGTGTCCTATTGGATCATTTTCCTCATTTAATAATTGATAGTGTAGTGTGTAATGTTTTTGTGTAATTTGTGTGATTTCCTTCTATCTACTTTTAGGACTTGTGTGTAAATCTGTTGTAGTTTTAGGTGGACTTTCTGCAGAAGTATGGAAGGTCCTGAAGGTTCACAAATCTTCTCTGGAAGGTTGTTCCTGGTTTGGTTTTGCAGACAGTGAGAACAGGTGTGCCGATCGCCTGCAGACATGGCCGATATTGAAGAGCTAATCCCTACGAGGTACAGAACAATGCGGTGAGGCTCGCCGCACATTCCTCCGGACTCAAACACCTCGACTGCAAAACATAGCTGTACTCGGACGTGTATGGCGCCATATTCCAGAGCAAGATGTTCTTTACATTAATATTATATATTCTGTGAACAAAAAAAAAACCTCACTGAACCTGACAGTGATTTTCTACAATTCTCTGTCTGGATTGGGAGTCAGCGGATAATTGACTTTCCCCTGGGGTAATGGGGCTGCCATTGAAAACCTTTTGTACTTCCTAATCATGTCACGACTTGTCTGATTTGATGGTGATGCAGAAGAGAATTTTCCGTCTAGGCTTTATTAGGATATTTTGGAAACGTTTGTAGCTCCGAGCGTTAATATGGCACCAGCGTGAGGTGATGCAGTGGGGAAGGCATTGCTGAGCTGATCACAGGATAGTCAGGCCCAGTATCCTGCAGAATGGACTGATGAAGAACCTGTAAGGCTATGTTCACACTGATGTGTCTGCTGATGAATGATGTATGGCCAGGGACAAGAGTGGAGCTATTGCTTATTTTATAGAAACCATGGAGGAGCACAGATGGTGTCAGTCTGTGTCCCCCCCCCCCCCACGACCTCCATCGCTGTACCCTACCACTATGACATGACTTGGGGCATGCTGCAGTTCTCCACAAGTATGGAATCCATAAGAAGAAAAAATATCCCGGTGTGTAAATCTGGGGTACTGTCAGGCAGCGGGATAAGTGATACATCCCTGACTTGGTGCATGTCCCTAAACGCCCCCCATTCATGTTGTCCCTGAAATCTGACGTCTTGGGTTGCCGTTGTGATGTGCTGTAGAGGTTGAGGATGCCCCGAGGATCACTAAGTATTTCCTGAGCCGGCATTCTTATGAAACGTCCTACTCTCTGTGTGATCAGAGCATCACATCCAGATTTTCTCCCGTTGCAGCACCTCCACGTAGTGTTGGGTTTCTGTGAATGACGCACCAGGTTGTGTAACCGCCTGATGTTATCCACTGTTTGTGTTGTGTGGACAAAACCTGTCTGATCACAGAAACTAATGCCACAGCGACTGGCCAAACCTCAGATGTTACCTCTGTGCCAATAGCCGGCTGGCGACTGAGCTGTGCCGACATTTTGTGTTAGTGGTTGTCCTTAGTTCAGCAGTATGATGTGGAGAACATGGACATTCCTGAAAGCTCACGCTATAATGTTTGGGATCCCACCACAACTTTGTCTTATTGGTTTTCCCATACTTTGTTCCTTACAGCCGTGTTTTCTTGTATTTTACTGATCAGGACGGTAAGTAGAAGATGTACTTTTGGAATTGAAGGATTATTCCCATCTCAGTAATTCATAGGATTGGCTCCACCCAGGCTCCGACTCCTGGAGGTGGAGTGACAAACGGCGGAGAGCGGCTGAGCTATACTGATTCACCAAAGCAAAATTAGCTCTTCTCTATCAAGTTTTGCATCTGTGTAAAACGGACTATATTTTACTGTCCTTTATTTTTTACCTCCATATTGAATTTTGGTTGCATCTTTAGCATAATGCAAGTGAATAGGATCAAGTCGTGATCTACAAGGCACAGAATAGGAATCATTGGAGTTTTTTATAACTTGCTTCTCGAGGTACCTTACGGGTCACAGTGTGACCCCACTTACTTCCACTATATCGCTAAGTCGCTGTGTCGTCCTAGTTTCCTGCAACGTATGTGGACACATTTTGGATATGGGATCTTGTGATCCCATCCGTGCAGTTAGACGTTTGGGGGTGCTATAGGTTTTGGAATACACCATATTTACTTTTTGTAATCTATGGGGTGGTGGCAGATTGAGATTGACAGAGTGTTTTGTGGAGAATGAATAACAATCCGCAGATGTTTTCCACACTAATGGACTTGGTTGGCTTTCATTTCTCAGTGTGTTTTTGTCTAACATGTTGGGAGCTTATCGCTCATCCTTCCTTGGGTTGTGCCGACACTGTACCCATGGCCCCGCTAATCCACCATGCTTAGGCTGTTCATCCCTGACGAATATTGGGAAATCCCCCATTCTGTTGTGAATCATCTCCATACGTGCTAGTGTGGGACGCCGGAGAGACAAGCACCTTGCATTATTGCAACTGCAGCTCCAGATAAATATTTCTGGCTGCTTTCTAAGGCAGGTACACACCCTGTTAGCTCCGACATGCAGAAAAAAAAGCTGTATTGTTGACGTTAGGCGGCTGGAGTTATGTTATTAGGACGGCCACGCTTACTTTTTGCTCATCTGCCAAGTTCCAGAAAAAAAGTCTACGTAATGGTGGGTCCTTTCGATAAAGATGATTGTGAAACTTTAACAAATTACTTGATTTCTGGCTTTTTTTTTTTTAATAAGTTCCTAATACCAATAGTTCCAATTACCTTCACCATCCAACACTATTTGAGTTTGTTGATCCTTTGACTTAACCTAAGGATGCTCTTAGAGGAATCTACTGGTTACAGGATTATTTTTCTATATTATAGTTTTTTGGAAGCCTTTTAATATTGATTATAGAATTTGCATGCAACAGTGTCCACATGTGGTCCTGGTTTGAGCTGCCCCTTATATGCCTGGATTCACCATGAAATGTCGGTCTGAGTATCTTCTCAAAGCTCTACATTACGCTCTTCCTCTTACACTGCGTGCAGAATTATTAGGCAAGTTGTATTTTAGAGGATTATTTTTATTATTGATCAACAACTATGTTCTCAATCAACCCAAAAGACTCGTAAATATCAAAGCTTAATATTTTTGGTAGTTGGAGTGTTTTTTTTAAGATTTGGCTATCTTAGGAGGATATCTGTTTGTGCAGGTAACTATTACTGTGCAGAATTATTAGGCAACTTAAAAAAAAAAACAAATATATTCCCATCTCACTTGTTTATTTTCACCAGGTAAACCAATATAAATGCACAAAAGTTATAAATAAACATTTCTGACATGCAAAAACAAAATCCCCACAAATTAGTGACCAATATAGCCCCCTTTCTTTATGATGACACTCAGCAGCCTCCATCCATAGATTCTATCAGTTGCTTGATCTGTTTACGACCAACATTGCGTGCAGCAGCCACCACAGCCTCCCAGACACTGTTCCGAGAGGTGGACTGTTTTCCCTCCCTGTAGATCTCACATTTTATGAGGGACCACAGGTTCTCTATGGGGTTCAGATCAGGTGAACAAGGGGGCCATGTTATTATTTTTTCTTCTTTGAGACCTTTACTGGCCAGCCACGCTGTGGAGTAGTTGGAGGCCTGTGATGGAGCATTGTCCTGCATGAAAATCATGTTTTTCTTCCTTCTTCCTGTACCACTGCTTGAAGAAGTTGTCTACCAGAAACTGGCAGTAGGTCTAGGAGTTGAGCTTCACTCCTTCCTCAACCCGAAAATGTCCCACAAGTTCATCTTTGATGATACCGGCCCATACCAGTACCCCACCTCCACCTTGCTGGGGTCTGAGTCGGAGTGGAGCTCTCTGCCCTTTACTGATCCAGCCTCTGGCCCATCCATCTGGCCCATCAAGAGTCACTCTCATTTCATCAGTCCATAAAACCTTTTAAAAGTCAGTCTTAAGATATTTCTTGGCCCAGCCTTGACGTTTTATCTCATGTTTCTTGTTCACAGGTGGTCGTTTTTCAGCCTTCCTTACCTTCGCCATGTCCCTGAGTATCGCACACCTTGTGCTTTTTGTTACTCCAGTAATGTTGCAGCGCTGAAATGTGGCAAAACTGGTGGCAAATGGCATCTTGGCAGCTTCACGCTTGATTTTCCTCAATTCATGGGCAGTTATTTTGCGCCTTTTTTGCCCAACACGCTTCTTGCGACTCTGTTGGCTATTTGACATGAAACGCTTCATTGTTCGGTGATCACGCTTCAAAAGTTTGGCAATTTCAAGTCTGCTGCTTCCCTCTGCAAGACATCTCATAATTTTGGACTTTTCAGAGCCGTCAAATCTCTCTTCTGACCAATTTTGCCAAAGGAAAGAAAATTGCCTAATAATTAAGCACACCTTATATAGGGTGTTGATGTCATTAGACAACACCCCTCCTCATTACAGAGATCCACATCACCTGATTAATTGGTAGTTGGCTCTCAAGCCTGAACAGCTTGGAGTAGGACAACATGTATAAAGAGTATCATGTGATCAAAATACAACTTGCCTAATAATTCTGCACACAGTGTATTCTCCCTGGATATTCAGAACTTGACAAGGTGAATGGTCAAAGGGGTGCGAATCGAGTTGCAGGATCTGATCCAATGGCTGGTAAACACCGAGCATCCAACACTTTTCTTTTGACTAGCCGGTCTGGTGTGACGCCATTGTTGCGGCTGGATGCATGCGACTTCCCGTCAGATCAGCTACAGCGATTCTGATAAACTCAATATGCAATTTAGCTGTTCTAGTAGGATTTTCCTGACATTTTATTAGTTGCGTTTTACTGCAAAAACCACTGTCTGTAATTGGCTTACAGCACAGCAAAGGATCTCGTTGCTGAAAGTTATCAGTCAGGTGAAGGGTGCAAAAAAAATTCTAAGGGATTAGATATACCATGGAACACTAAAGACTATCAGGCAGTGGCTTACACTTGGCACAACAGTGACCTTTCCTAACACTAAACGTCCCTTAAAAAATAAAAGATGGAAAGACAAGAAAATTGGTCTGGGAGGATGCGAAGAGGCCTACAGCAACATTAAAGGAGCTGCAGGAAGAACTGGTTGTGTGCTGCGTGTAACAACAATCTCCTGCATTCATAGAATTGGCCTGTGTGATACGGTGGCAAGACTAGTCGCTTCTTACAATTAAAAACATTCAATTCTGTTTGTTTTGACAAAACTAATGTAAAGTCTGTGAGCAACACATGGGAAAATGCATTATGTTCTGATGAGACCAAGAATGAACTTTTTGTGCATAATTTCAATAGGTATGTTTGATGCAAAGCCAACATTGCATATCACCAAAAGAGCATCATACCCCTAGTGAAGCATGGTGGGGGCAGCATTGTTCTTTGGGGCTGTTTTTTGACAACTGTTATGGGGGCTTAAAGTCAAAGTGAAGGGAATTATGAACAAATATTTCAAATATCAGTCAGTTTTGCATCAAAACCTTCAGGCCTCTGCTAAAATGATGAAGAGGAATTTCACCATTCAGCACAGCGACAACCTGAGCATTCCACCAAATCCACAAAAGAATGGCTGCACCAGAAGATCAGTGAGTGCCCTGCATAGGGCGCTGTGTACAGGAGATGTCCTCACGGTCTTGACGGATTTGGAGCTACTCAAGGACGAGCGGGCGAAGATTGCCAATTCTAGATGTACCACGCTGATTGACTGCTGCACAAAAACACAGAATGCTGTCAGCAATTCAAAAGTTGCTTCAACAAAGTATTACATTAAGGGTGTGCATATTTATGCAACCACATTATTTTAAGTCTTTTATTTTTCTTTCTCCACTCAAAAGATTTCAGCTTTTTAATTATACAGATTATGGGTGACATTAATGGTGGAAAAAGTTCTGAAATGTTTCTTTGTTTCCGGTTTTTGTTCTCAGTGATAAACACCTGGCAGCTGAACAGGGGTGTGTGGACTTCTTGTATCCCCTGGCTGTAACTAGTACCGTGCATGTGCACATTTGTCCCAGAGTACAAGCCCGATTGTCATGTGTTATATTGCAGAATTGGTCTTTTCGGTTGCCTGATATTGACATGCTGTGGATGACATGCTTTCTTGTTATACGCCGTCCCTCAGTGATTATGTAGTGGAAGGAGACCCGTCCTGTACACGGCTCGGGCATCGGTGCCCCCGCGTAGAGGCAGGAAATGCAGACGTCGCCCCCTTTCACAGGCTACAGAGAAGCTGTCCGTTATCTGGCAGCGAGCCCAGACGTGGCTGGTGGAAGGGGATGCGGACAGTGCTATACTGAGGGGGATCGGCGAAATTCCAGCGGGTGTGCTGCCCTTCTCCCACAAGGCAGAACACTTCTCAGCATCCTTCATTGTGTGACCTACAGACATTGAGAAGTTTTACTTTGTTGGAAAATGAATGGGGAGAGATGGGGGTTACTTATGACCAAGATCTCCCGACCCTTCTATAGAAGTTTCGGCATGCCCACGGGTGGCAGCAGGGTACCCGCCAGGTCCCACTAGCTGTGCACTAACTTCTGACATAAAAGGCCAAAAGATCTACAGGCTTGCCTTCTTGGTAGGAAGATACAAGGGCCGGTCACACATGGTTTAGGTGTACCGTCCCAACAGTGGCATGGCGTTCAGACACGCACCTAATGCCACGTCCACACAATCAGGTTTGTCAGGCTGTAGGGACAGATTGTGCACCTAAATTCTGACACAATACAATATTTATCACTTAATGAGAGTCTATCGCTAGGTTTTTGCCATGTAATCTGAGAGCAGCACGATGTAGAGACAGAGACCTTGATGTGTCACTTACTAGGCTGCTTGCTTTAGTTTTGATAATCTCCTGCTGATAAAACTGATTTTACCGCTAGAGGACTATTGAGCCTGCTGCCATGTAGTCGTCCATATTCATGACCCCTGTACCACCCCTCCCCATCACTGATTGGCCGCGTTCTGCCTATGCACAGTGTACACAAAAAGCAAGCAATCGGTGGTGTGGGCGAGGTTATACAGAGCTCAGCACTCAGAGCTGCTAGTCCTGCAGCAGAGAAAATGGTGATTTGATCAATATTGCAGCAAGCAGCCCAGTAAGTGACACACCGCCGGAATTAGGGTCTCTGCCCCTGCATCATGCTGCACTTAAATGGGTTAACAAACGCTTAGTCTTGGCAGTGATAATGTACTAATGATAGAACCTTAATTGCAAGTGCACAGCACTCAGCCTGATATGACACACATCATGGAAATCAGTCACCCCTGATCTGCTGCAGTCTTAAAATAAAAACCTAAAATATACCCACCAAATTAGTACCGCAGTCTTAGGATAACGAAGCGAAAACCTGCTGACAGATTCCTTCAGTACATTTCTCCTCCCCAAATCGTATATGTATTGCCCCCTGCGGTGTCAGACTGGCACAGATGCACCTCTTTCCCATCAGTCTCATCACCGAGGTCCTCAGGCAGCGCCCCCTGCAGCCTGGCCCCCATTACCGCGAGTCATTCTGATATGCTCATATGCTGGACGTTCATCATCCACACAGGATGTGTTATGGCCGGCTGGGGGCCCCGCTGGGATTACTGGCCCCCATTGCTACATGTTCCTGACTTATGGTAATACACAGGCACAATGTCTCTCCTGATAATAACGGCCCATCTCCCTTCTGTTTTTCAGGTTTCATGGAAGAAAACCAACCAGGTACGTTCACGTTAGTGTGCATTATACGTCTTGTATACGGATGGTTTAGTTTCTTAATCCCTTGTTCTTGATTTTGCCGTCGGGACGTTCTTCACGTGTGTGATTTGGATCAGTAATGATAGACTTTTATGGATCCATGGTGATGAATCAGTAGGTGCTCGGATACTGGTGGCCGTCCTTACTGGTCTGCCCTACGTTGGTGTGGGTGTATGGAGCCAAGCCCATTGTCTACCTGTGATTTACAGAGAGAGGGCTCTGATCACGTCTGTTTAACCATTTAAATGCCACTGATCACCACAAACTGTGACCTTTAAATGGCCTCATTGCATAGTGCAATAAATCCAGCACCCATCGGCCTCAAGATTAGGGGGAGCTCACAGGTAGGCATGGTAACTGAAGCAAGCGGGGGACTGGCAGGCCCCCATCGCAGCACTCTGGGTGATCAATGAACCAAACCTCGCACCTCCAATTCGTACGGTATCAGTAATTTACTATATTGTGCAATACTAAAATAAGCTTCACAAAGACTGGAGGCTAAAAGAAGGGGTGCAAAAAGCATGTGGCGTTGTCATAGCCGCACAACTCTGAACGAAGGATATAACATAACTCAATTATTGAAATGTCAAACAAAAAGAAAATTGCCAGAATATTTTTATTTTTTTCTGACGTTCCACTCTCCCCAAAACATGCAGCAAAAAGAATGGAGGCCGCCAAGAGCCGAAAACCCATTGGCTGAATCTGGTTCTTGTTTTTTCTATTTTATTACATTTGGAATTTTGTTCTCACTCTTCAGTGCACTTGGTGGAATGAATGGTCTCATTCAGAATTACAGCTCATCTCGTGAAAACTATGTCTTATGTCTGGGAGGGGGGGGGGATATTTTGGCTCTTTGACTGAGAGGGCGAGAGAGCAGAAATTGCTCGGTCATGGATGGCTTGTAAATGGCTGCAGATGCCGTATGGATGGCGATCAGCGCAGACGTTCTAGCCACAAAATAGATCGTGGTGAAGGCTGCGCTTTACAGACACCCGTATTATGTGCGAGGTGAGGGCAACCTGTCTGATCTCTGGGGTGCCATCATATGTGCTGCAAAACTATAGTAGCCCTCCGTAAATGATACACAGGAGAACTTGGCTCAGAGTAGAGGAAGTTTAACCCCTTATTGACATCGGACGTAGTATTACGCCGATGTCAGTGCCCCCGCTTTGATGCGGGCTCCGGCAGTGAGCCCACCTCAAAGCCGGGACATGTCAGCTGTTTTGAACAGCTGACATGTGCCCGCAATAGGCGCGGGTGGAATCGCGATCCACCCGTGCCTATTAACTCGTTAAATGCAGCTGTGAAACTGACAATTTTATTGTAGAGTACATCATTTTAACATGAATAACATGGGTTGTAAAGTACAAGGATCCCCTCGCAGGGGGAAATATATAGTAAACTAAATAGGAACAATACATTCTCCTTGACTAGGTAATTTAAGTTGTATGAAACAAATATGCAGCAATTATAACTCAACTATTATAAGAAGGGGGGAAGGGAAGAGGGGGTATAGAACCTTAGATGATAGCGATGAGAATTGACGTGAACTAATATATCGTGTAGATCACGTGTCATATCCCTCAGTTAGTATTGTCTGTTATGTTTGTTTTTTATATAGATAATGGAAAAGTCACCGTCTGTCTGAGCTTGATGACGGCGGCATTTAAATCGGGCTTCCAGCCATTGGGCCGGAAGTACGCGCATCGGTGACACCCCGTCACGTGATCAGGGGTCATCGGTCCATGTCAGTGCTGGATAGCTATGAGCGCCACCCAGTGGTCAGCGCTGATAGCAACTCGGCAATTCAGCTACATAGAGGCGATCTGAGCATCGCCTCTATGTAGCAGAGCCAATCAAATTGCGCCAGCTTATAGTCTCCTATGGAGCCTATTGAAGTATGGCAAAAGAAGAAGAAAAAAAAGTTTTTAAAAATATAAAAAAATATATACAATTTCTAATCACCCCCTTTTTGCCCCATTCAAAATAAAACAATAAAAAAATCAAACCTACACATATTTTAGTATTGCCGCGTTCAGAATCACCCGATCTATCAATAAAAAAAGGATTAACCTGATCACTAAACGGCGTAGCAAGAAATAGTCAAAACGCCAGAATTATGTTTTTTTTTTGTCGCCATTGATGTTAACAGGCGATCAAAAGATCATATCTGCACCAAAATGGTATAATTAAAAACGTCAGCTTGACACGCAAAAAACAAGCCCTCACCCAACCCCAGATCACGAAAAATGGAGACGCTATGGGTATCGAAATGTCTTTTTTTTTTTTTTTAACGACAAATTTTGGAATTTTTTTTTACACCACGTAGACCAAAAAGAACCTAGACATGTTTGGTGTCTATGAACTTGTAATGACCTGGAGAATCATAATGGCAGCTCAGTTTTAGCATTAGGTGAACCTAGTAAAAAAGTCAAACAAAAAAGCAAGTGTGGGATGGCACTTTTTTTTTGCAATTTCACTGCACTTGGAATTTGTTTCCCGTTTTCTAGTACACGACATGGTAAAACCAATGGTGTTGTTCAAAAGTACGACTTGTCCTGCAAAAAATAAGCCTTCACATGGCCATATTGACGGAAAAATACAAAAATGGCTCTGGGAAGAAGGGGAGCGAGAAACAAAAACGCAAAAGGAAAAAAAGCTCCAGTCACGAAGGGGTTAATCTGCAGTCCAACAACAAAGATTCACGAACGTTTCGCTCTTAGACCTTCCTCAGGGCCTACTGACCAATATAAAAGTGATCATATTGGGGCAGATAGGGAGAGCCATAGTAGCTCCCTGGCCTGGGGCTGTTGGGACTTGCTGGGCGTCGTAGTCTTGCATCTGTCGGGGCATGCTGGGCACTGTAGTTCTGCGGGGAGTGGCTGGTGAGATGCACCGCTGTATACGGCGTAACCCCTTGGACAGCTAGCACGCAGCAGGAGGCAGACCATGGCGGATCACCGTCTTTTCCAGAAGACAATGCCCTTTTCTACGACATGCAGGTTGTTTTCTCTAGTCTGGGGCCTGGGTTCCGGTCCTTGCGTCCATGCTCTGCTCATGTGTTCGCTGACGGTGGGTTTCTTGCAGGCATGGCAGCATTCTGAGCAGCGACATATCGGCCGACAGGAAGCAGAAGGTGGAGCGCAGCATCAGCTCGTCCCATGACGTCTCCGCTCAGGAGTTTGATCCCACAGGTAGGACCCTACAGATACTCACTGTTCCATTCTTATTGTGAACCCTACAACAAAATCCATTATAGAGGGTTCTGTAGTGCATGATAGTTACCCCTGTCATGTCCAAGCACAGCCGTAGTCCGCTGCTGGTAATCATGGCGGCATGGGTCTGTGCCATGTCCGTACCTCTACTATTGGAGGACGGGACCTCCACCTGATGGGGGGGAAAAATGTCATCTTAGAAATGGGTTATGGTCATGAAGTGGATGACGGCACCAATTCTGCTCTACATGGTTTCCAATAGAGGGGAGATGGTGATATTCCTGTGCGGAATTAGGGCATGTACATGAAGGTATGCGGGGAATGCTATTCACATCATCATCATCATTCATCATCATCGTTCTCAATGTATCTATAGACTTTACTGTAAAAAAAAATAAAAAACATCATTGGTTATTATATAGGGGTTGGCTCATCTTGTTAAATCAGAAAAATTGCAAAGTGCTTGTTTGATACAATTTTGCAATTCACCTCTTATTAAAAAATCCTCTCAAGAATGCTGGACTCTTAGTTCTGAAGTTTACTGCTTGTTGTCTAGGATACTGGCCACCTCTGCAGTCTAAGGCCGGCGTCACACTCAGCGTATAAAAATACGGTCCGTAATTTACGCCGAAAAGTCCCCAAAATAGTGGTCCGTATCTCATCCTCCGTATGTAATCCGTATGGCATCCGTATTGCGAGATTTTCTCGCAGGCTTGCAATGCCGACATACGGATATACAATGGATCCATGTGCTCCCAAAAACATATGTATTGTGTGTGTGTGTGTGTGTGTGTATGTATGTATGTATGTGTGTATATATATATATATATATATATATATATATATATATATATATATATATATATATATATATATATATATATATATATATATATATATATATATATATATAATTTTTTTTTTCATACAGCGCTAGATGGCTTTAAAGCCGGTAATTCAATTGTCGGCTTTTGCTTTCTCCTTCCTAAACCCGACATGATATGAGACCTGGTTTACATACAGTAAACCATCTCATATCCCCATTTTTTTTTTGCATATTCCACACTACTAATGTCAGTAGTGTGTATGTGCAAAATGTGGCCGTTCTAGCTAGTAAGTTAAGGGGTTAAATGGCGGAAAAAATTGGCGTGGGCTCCCGCGCAATTTTCTCCGCCAGAGTAGTAAAGCCAGTGACTGAGGGCAGATATTAATAGCCTGGAGAGGGTCCACGGTTATTGGCCCCCCCCCCTGGCTAAAAACATCTGCCCCCAGCCACCCCAGAAAAGGCACATCTGGAAGATGCGCCTATTCTGGCACTTGGCCACTCTTCCCATTCCCGTGTAGCGGTGGGATATGAGGTAATGAAGGGTTAATGCCACCTTGCTATTGTGTGTGTGTATATATATATATATATATATACCTATTCTATGTGTACACATTTATTCTTCCTATTCTACTGTAAGCTGTCAGTGTGATGTTACTGTACACCGCACTGAATTGCTGGCTTTTCTATAGAACACCGCTGCATATTTCTCGCAAGTCACACTGATGGTCCGTGTGTAGTCCGTAATTTTCTCGCCCCCATAGACTTTCATTGGCGTATTTTTTGCGCAATACGGTGACAAACGCAGCATGCTGCGATTTTCTACGGCCGTAGAAGACCGTATAATAACGGATCAGTAAAATACGGCTGATAGGAGCTGGGGCATAGAGAAGCATTGTACCGTATGCAATCCGTATTTTCAGCACCTCTCTTACGTCCGTAAAACACGGAAGTGTGAGGCCGGCCTAATAGAGGGAGCCAGGTCCTACGCACTGAATGAGCATGCTCGCTCTTTGCTTTAGCGCTTTCAAGCTCTGATCTGAATGGGGGGGTGCCACCCGCCGGATGAGGGGGGGGGGGGGGGGAGTGCCAGACCGCTGGGGAGGGGCCAGACCGCTGGATGGGAGGGGGGCCAGACTGCTGGATGGGAGGAGGGGGGCCAGACGGCTGGATGGGAGGAGGGGGGCCAGACCGCTGGATGGGAGGGGGGCCAGACTGCTGGATGGGAGGAGGGGGGCCAGACGGCTGGATGGGAGGAGGGGGGTCCAGACGGCTGGATGGGAGGAGGGGGGGCCAGACGGCTGGATGGGAGGAGGGGGGCCAGACGGCTGGATGGGAGGAGGGGGGTCCAGACGGCTGGATGGGAGGAGGGGGGTCCAGACGGCTGGATGGGAGGAGGGGGTCCAGACGGCTGGATGGGAGGAGGGGGGCCAGACGGCTGGATGGGAGGAGGGGGGCCAGACTGCTGGATGGGAGGAGGGGGTCCAGACGGCTGGATGGGAGGAGGGGGGCCAGACTGCTGGATGGGAGGAGGGGGTCCAGACGGCTGGATGGGAGGAGGGGGGGCCAGACGGCTGGGTGAGAACTCCTCTCATGCAGAGGAAAAGCTGACGCTGCTTGCAGCATAGGTGAGCGCACAGTGTGGGCAGGCCGCACTATCATGCTGCTGGTCCTGATTGTCAATGTACAGGACCACACTGGCCTCCGGTATGGGAGAAGCCAGGAGGCTGAGCAGCGGTGCATTTCTGAGCAATTATAATTTCACTTTTTTTTTTTGCTTAAAAGAGGTATTCCTATGTTAGTAAGCGATGGCACATTGCTAGGGGATACCATCACTTAAAGGGATTGTCTTATGAAATGCGTTTATGGCCTAGTATTACGATAAGCAATAAATGTCTGATAGAAGGTGGGACCAGATTCTAAGACTTAGATCATCTCCAGAATGGGGGCCGCTGATTTCCCTCCGCTACCATTTTGACCAAAGTTTGACCCCCATCACTCGACTGTTCAGGGCACTTGACTAGAGCGCCCATCAGTGGTGGCCGGGAACGCTCTTGAGAAGAGGACACACCAGAAACAATTCTTAGAATTGTGGAGGACCCAGAGGTCAGACCTCCCAACAAGGAATATGCCATCTCTGAGTAAGATGGGAAAATACATTTAGTAATATACTAGATCTAGTAAGGAAAAATTAGAATATACATCGGGATGTGTTTCCCACAGCCATCTTCTCACAACTAGCATTGTGTATTGTGGCCGCCCTAGCTCCAGTCTGACAGCCGTTGCCCCCTTCGTACAGCACTGGCTGTATAAACGGTCTATGGCCACAATCTTCAGTACCTTGGACTGGTCCCGTGCGCTCGGGTCAACAATCGTGTGCTGATCAGGATGGCGTTCTGTTGGCTGTCACAGCTGCCGGTCTGCAGTGTTGGTGTGCTCTAGGTCCCTCACACTGATCGCCGGGAATCATTATTTCTGGGTGCAATAATACCATATGACAGGAGTAGAGCGTTGTGCTGGGACCATTTGGTATTGTGCGGTATGGGGCTGGCAAGGGGCCCAGTCCTCTAGACTGGAGTGGCGCCTCCTCATGCCGCGCCAGTCTTGCTGGAGTATAAGAAGCCAAATTCATTGATGGGCGCCCATGCCATTACTGAATTGGACACCTCTTATCAGTGGCCTGTGTCTTCACGTGGCACACCAGAAGTGCTACTCCATTCAGAGACTGCAGTATCGTTTCTGCCCTACAAAACGCTGGCATGTTTCATGAATTGGATGGGGTTTGTCCACGGCCTGCACTACCCTGCCTTCCCCGTTTTGGCAGAGCTGCTACAAACCAGCTTGAAAAACCTAAAAGTTGGAAAACTTTTTTTTTTTTTTTTTTTTCAGAAGCAGTTTTTTCAGTTTTTTTTTTTTTTTTTTTTTTGGTAAAGCTTAAAATAAACCCACTCTGTTTTGGAAGGTTTCTGTTAGTTGCGTTTCCCAGCTTTGATAAAACTTTTTTTCTAAAATGGCCATCGTGGTGGCCATAGCGCCATAAGCGGCAACCACAATGTGCCTGCGTAGTGAAGTACGTGGCAGCACTAGGCTACCGGCCACCTCTGCAGATGTGACCGAGAAGGGCCTTGTAGGTTATCAGACTCCTCTCTGCATCCCAGGGTCGGGTTTGGCTTTAGTAGTAAGTCTGGCCCTTTCGGGAGACATTAGAGACTCTACTAAGCACTTTTGTTAATTGGTGGTGGATAATAATCCAATATCTCTTTTATTACATAAAAAGGACAGCCGCAGACTGCTGAGCGCTACCCTTTATGCTCTTCCCAGTTAGGGCTCCTACTCACTTGCACGGCAATACCCGGCACTCAGATCGGAGCGTGCGGCCGCGTAGGAATACATGGAGCCGCACGCCCCGCTCCTCTGTGCCAGGTGCAGTGCCGGGTATTGCCGTGCCAGACTCATCCGAGAAGGAGCCCTAACTCTAATACATAGGAATACATGGAGCCGCACGCTCCGCTCCTCTGTGCCAGGTGCAGTGCCGGGTATTGCCGTGCCAGACTCATCCGAGAGAAGGAGCCCTAACTCTAATACATAGGAATACATGGAGCCGCATGCTCCGCTCCTCTGTGCCAGGTGCAGTGCCGGGTATTGCCGTGCCAGACTCACCCGAGAGAAGGAGCCGTAACTCTAATACATAGGAATACATGGAGCCGCACGCCCCGCTCCTCTGTGCCAGGTGCAGTGCCGGGTATTGCCGTGCCAGACTCATCCGAGAAGGAGCCCTAACTCTAATACATAGGAATACATGGAGCCGCACGCTCCGCTCCTCTGTGCCAAGTGCAGTGCCGGGTATTGCCGTGCCAGACTCACCCGAGAGAAGGAGCCCTAACTCTAATACATAGGAATACATGGAGCCGCACGCTCTGCTCCTCTGTGCCAGGTGCAGTGCCCGGTATTGCCGTGCCAGACTCATCCGAGAGAAGGAGCCCTAACTCTAATACATAGGAATACATGGAGCCGCACGCTCTGCTCCTCTGTGCCAGGTGCAGTGCCGGGTATTGCCGTGCCAGACTCATCCGAGAGAAGGAGCCCTAACTCTAATACATAGGAATACATGGAGCCGCACGCCCCGCTCCTCTGTGCCAGGTGCAGTGCCGGGT
The DNA here is from genome assembly GCF_032444005.1 of Ranitomeya imitator. NCBI lineage: Eukaryota > Metazoa > Chordata > Amphibia > Anura > Dendrobatidae > Ranitomeya > Ranitomeya imitator. Next base: position 88,007,807 of record NC_091291.1, read on the forward strand.
ATTGCCGTGCCAGACTCATCCGAGAGAAGGAGCCGTAACTGTAATACATAGGAATACATGGAGCCGCACGCCCCGCTCCTCTGTGCCAGGTGCAGTGCCGGGTATTGCCGTGCCAGACTCATCCGAGAGAAGGAGCCGTAACTGTAATACATAGGAATACATGGAGCCGCACGCTCCGCTCCTCTGTGCCAAGTGCAGTGCCGGGTATTGCCGTGCCAAACTCACCCGAGAGAAGGAGCCCTAACTCTAATACATAGGAATACATGGAGCCGCACGCCCCGCTCCTCTGTGCCAGGTGCAGTGCCGGGTATTGCCGTGCCAGACTCATCCGAGAAGGAGCCCTAACTCTAATACATAGGAATACATGGAGCCGCACGCCCCGCTCCTCTGTGCCAGGTGCAGTGCCGGGTATTGCCGTGCCAGACTCGTCCGAGAAGGAGCCCTAACTCTAATACATAGGAATACATGGAGCCGCACGCTCCGCTCCTCTGTGCCAGGTGCAGTGCCCGGTATTGCCGTGCCAGACTCATCCGAGAGAAGGAGCCCTAACTCTAATACATAGGAATACATGGAGCCACACGCCCCGCTCCTCTGTGCCAGGTGCAGTGCCGGGTATTGCCGTGCCAGACTCATCCGAGAGAAGGAGCCCTAACTCTAATACATAGGAATACATGGAGCCGCACGCTCTGCTCCTCTGTGCCAGGTGCAGTGCCCGGTATTGCCGTGCCAGACTCATCCGAGAGAAGGAGCCCTAACTGTAATACATAGGAATACATGGAGCCGCACGCCCCGCTCCTCTGTGCCAGGTGCAGTGCCGGGTATTGCCGTGCCAGACTCATCCGAGAAGGAGCCCTAACTCTAATACATAGGAATACATGGAGCCGCACGCTCCGCTCCTCTGTGCCAGGTGCAGTGCCGGGTATTGCCGTGCCAGACTCATCCGAGAGAAGGAGCCCTAGCTCTAATACATAGGAATACATGGAGCCGCACGCTCCGCTCCTCTGTGCCAAGTGCAGTGCCCGGTATTGCCGTGCCAGACTCATCCGAGAGAAGGAGCCGTAACTCTAATACATAGGAATACATGGAGCCGCACGCCCCGCTCCTCTGTGCCAGGTGCAGTGCCCGGTATTGCCGTGCCAGACTCATCCGAGAGAAGGAGCCGTAACTCTAATACATAGGAATACATGGAGCCGCACGCTCCGCTCCTCTGTGCCAAGTGCAGTGCCGGGTATTGCCGTGCCAGACTCATCCGAGAGAAGGAGCCGTAACTCTAATACATAGGAATACATGGAGCCGCACGCCCCGCTCCTCTGTGCCAGGTGCAGTGCCCGGTATTGCCGTGCCAGACTCATCCGAGAGAAGGAGCCGTAACTCTAATACATAGGAATACATGGAGCCGCACGCCCCGCTCCTCTGTGCCAGGTGCAGTGCCGGGTATTGCCGTGCCAGACTCATCCGAGAGAAGGAGCCCTAACTCTAATACATAGGAATACATGGAGCCGCACGCTCCGCTCCTCTGTGCCAGATGCAGTGCCGGGTATTGCCGTGCCAAACTCACCCGAGAGAAGGAGCCCTAACTCTAATACATAGGAATACATGGAGCCGCACGCTCCGCTCCTCTGTGTCAGGTGCAGTGCCGGGTATTGCCGTGCCAAACTCACCCGAGAGAAGGAGCCCTAACTCTAATACATAGGAATACATGGAGCCGCACGCCCCGCTCCTCTGTGCCAGGTGCAGTGCCCGGTATTGCCGTGCCAGACTCATCCGAGAGAAGGAGCCCTAACTCTAATACATAGGAATACATGGAGCCGCACGCTCTGCTCCTCTGTGCCAGGTGCAATGCCCGGTATTGCCGTGCCAGACTCATCCGAGAGAAGGAGCCGTAACTCTAATACATAGGAATACATGGAGCCGCACGCTCTGCTCCTCTGTGCCAGGTGCAATGCCCGGTATTGCCGTGCCAGACTCATCCGAGAGAAGGAGCCCTAACTCTAATACATAGGAATACATGGAGCCGCACGCCCCTCTCCTCTGTGCCAGGTGCAGTGCCGGGTATTGCCGTGCCAGACTCATCCGAGAAGGAGCCCTAACTCTAATACATAGGAATACATGGAGCCACACGCTCCGCTCCTCTGTGCCAGGTGCAGTGCCGGGTATTGCCGTGCCAGACTCATCCGAGAAGGAGCCCTAACTCTAATACATAGGAATACATGGAGCCGCACGCTCCGCTCCTCTGTGCCAGGTGCAGTGCCGGGTATTGCCGTGCCAGACTCATCCGAGAGAAGGAGCCCTAACTCTAATACATAGGAATACATGGAGCCGCACGCCCCGCTCCTCTGTGCCAGGTGCAGTGCCGGGTATTGCCGTGCCAGACTCATCCGAGAGAAGGAGCCGTAACTCTAATACATAGGAATACATGGAGCCGCACGCTCTGCTCCTCTGTGCCAGGTGCAGTGCCCGGTATTGCCGTGCCAGACTCATCCGAGAGAAGGAGCCGTAACTCTAATACATAGGAATACATGGAGCCGCACGCCCCGCTCCTCTGTGCCAGGTGCAGTGCCGGGTATTGCCGTGCCAGACTCATCCGAGAAGGAGCCCTAACTCTAATACATAGGAATACATGGAGCCGCACGCCCCGCTCCTCTGTGCCAGGTGCAGTGCCGGGTATTGCCGTGCCAAACTCACCCGAGAGAAGGAGCCCTAACTCTAATACATAGGAATACATGGAGCCGCACGCCCCGCTCCTCTGTGCCAGGTGCAGTGCCGGGTATTGCCGTGCCAAACTCACCCGAGAGAAGGAGCCGTAACTCTAATACATAGGAATACATGGAGCCGCACGCTCCGCTCCTCTGTGCCAGGTGCAGTGCCCGGTATTGCCGTGCCAGACTCATCCGAGAGAAGGAGCCGTAACTCTAATACATAGGAATACATGGAGCCGCACGCCCCGCTCCTCTGTGCCAGGTGCAGTGCCGGGTATTGCCGTGCCAGACTCATCCGAGAGAAGGAGCCCTAACGCTAATACATAGGAATACATGGAGCCGCACGCCCCTCTCCTCTGTGCCAGGTGCAGTGCCGGGTATTGCCGTGCCAAACTCATCCGAGAAGGAGCCCTAACTCTAATACATAGGAATACATGGAGCCGCACGCTCCGCTCCTCTGTGCCAGGTGCAGTGCCGGGTATTGCCGTGCCAGACTCACCCGAGAGAAGGAGCCCTAACTCTAATACATAGGAATACATGGAGCCGCACGCTCCGCTCCTCTGTGCCAGGTGCAGTGCCGGGTATTGCCGTGCCAAACTCACCCGAGAGAAGGAGCCCTAACTCTAATACATAGGAATACATGGAGCCGCACGCCCCGCTCCTCTGTGCCAGGTGCAGTGCCGGGTATTGCCGTGCCAGACTCATCCGAGAAGGAGCCGTAACTCTAATACATAGGAATACATGGAGCCACACGCCCCGCTCCTCTGTGCCAAGTGCAGTGCCGGGTATTGCCGTGCCAGACTCACCCGAGAGAAGGAGCCCTAACTCTAATACATAGGAATACATGGAGCCGCACGCTCCGCTCCTCTGTGCCAAGTGCAGTGCCGGGTATTGCCGTGCCAGACTCACCCGAGAGAAGGAGCCCTAACTCTAATACATAGGAATACATGGAGCCGCACGCTCCGCTCCTCTGTGCCAAGTGCAGTGCCGGGTAGTGCAGTGCCGGGTATTGCCGTGCCAGACTCATCCGAGAGAAGGAGCCCTAACTCTAATACATAGGAATACATGGAGCCGCACGCCCCGCTCCTCTGTGCCAGGTGCAGTGCCGGGTATTGCCGTGCCAAACTCACCCGAGAGAAGGAGCCCTAACTCTAATACATAGGAATACATGGAGCCGCACGCCCCGCTCCTCTGTGCCAGGTGCAGTGCCGGGTATTGCCGTGCCAGACTCATCCGAGAGAAGGAGCCGTAACTCTAATACATAGGAATACATGGAGCCGCACGCTCTGCTCCTCTGTGCCAGGTGCAGTGCCGGGTATTTCCGTGCCAGACTCATCCGAGAGAAGGAGCCCTAACTCTAATACATAGGAATACATGGAGCCGCACGCTCCGCTCCTCTGTGCCAGGTGCAATGCCCGGTATTGCCGTGCCAGACTCATCCGAGAGAAGGAGCCCTAACTCTAATACATAGGAATACATGGAGCCGCACGCTCCGCTCCTCTGTGCCAAGTGCAGTGCCGGGTATTGCCGTGCCAAACTCACCCGAGAGAAGGAGCCCTAACTCTAATACATAGGAATACATGGAGCCGCACGCTCCGCTCCTCTGTGCCAGGTGCAGTGCCGGATATTGCCGTGCCAAACTCACCCGAGAGAAGGAGCCCTAACTCTAATACATAGGAATACATGGAGCCGCACGCTCCGCTCCTCTGTGCCAAGTGCCGTGCCGGGTATTGCCGTGCCAGACTCATCCGAGAGAAGGAGCCGTAACTGTAATACATAGGAATACATGGAGCCGCACGCCCCGCTCCTCTGTGCCAGGTGCAGTGCCGGGTATTGCCGTGCCAGACTCATCCGAGAAGGAGCCGTAACTCTAATACATAGGAATACATGGAGCCGCACGCTCCGCTCCTCTGTGCCAGGTGCAGTGCCGGGTATTGCCGTGCCAGACTCATCCGAGAGAAGGAGCCCTAACTCTAATACATAGGAATACATGGAGCCGCACGCTCCGCTCCTCTGTGCCAGGTGCAGTGCCGGGTATTGCCATGCCAAACTCACCCGAGAGAAGGAGCCCTAACTCTAATACATAGGAATACATGGAGCCGCACGCTCCGCTCCTCTGTGCCAGGTGCAGTGCCGGGTATTGCCGTGCCAGACTCATCCGAGAGAAGGAGCCCTAGCTCTAATACATAGGAATACATGGAGCCGCACGCCCCGCTCCTCTGTGCCAAGTGCAGTGCCGGGTATTGCCGTGCCAGACTCATCCGAGAGAAGGAGCCCTAGCTCTAATACATAGGAATACATGGAGCCGCACGCTCCGCTCCTCTGTGCCAAGTGCAGTGCCGGGTATTGCCGTGCCAGACTCATCCGAGAGAAGGAGCCCTAGCTCTAATACATAGGAATACATGGAGCCGCACGCTCCGCTCCTCTGTGCCAGGTGCAGTGCCCGGTATTGCCGTGCCAGACTCATCCGAGAGAAGGAGCCCTAACTCTAATACATAGGAATACATGGAGCCGCACGCTCCGCTCCTCTGTGCCAAGTGCAGTGCCGGGTATTGCCGTGCCAAACTCACCCGAGAGAAGGAGCCGTAACTCTAATACATAGGAATACATGGAGCCGCACGCTCCGCTCCTCTGTGCCAAGTGCAGTGCCGGGTATTGCCGTGCCAGACTCATCCGAGAAGGAGCCCTGACTCTAAAGCTTTGATTACTCCTGCCTAGATCCTTCTCAATCAGGTTTACGTTGCTTTCTAGTGATTAGTAGAAAATACTGTGACACTAAATAAAAGAAGGGCTTTAGTATCTGCGCCCTCGGTGAGGACATAATGGCCTTCTAGGTGTGAAGGAGCTGGTGATCTCGCGCTCCGACCCATTACCGCATCTTCTGTAATTACATTGTCAAGTTGAAAAGAAAGACACAAGTGCGTGTCATTCACCCTGTAATCTTACAGGTTTTGATCATCAAAAATATCGACCCTTTCTAAATGAATATAATGAAGCCACTCTCTTGGCAGAGCGTTCTGTAGCCTGGCTGATCTGTGCCACCATCGGGTGGTCTTCTTTTTTGTACTTTAGTTGCCATGTATAGCTGGATATAATTTCAGGCTTAATAGCTTATACTGCTTGAGGCATATTTGCAAAAAAAAAAAAAAAGTCTTAAAGGAATTTTCCACCCAGGCATGGGTGAGTACTTAGTGTTATTTCAGAGTTTGGGTCCATTCCCCCGACTGTTCCAAATCCAGCTTTAATTATAGAAACAATAATGCTGCACCCCCACCCCATTCCCAACGTGTTTTGGTTTGGGAAAGGGGAATATGTTGTTGCTTCACACCTTGCACTGCGGCTTCTGTACAAAGAAATGATAGCGCCCCTTACTTATTAGATGGGTGACCAATTCTACTGAGACTGCAGGGTTTAGTCACCAGTAATACAAAGTGTAAACCCCTCCTTCACATTACGGTCGGGTCCTCCTGCCGTCTTCACCGGGACTGGCCAGCCAGCGGAGGGCCTTTTGGGCACAGCGGTCAGCTCTGCATTCATGGCTTTGTCCGGGCATCCATCTCAATCCGTAGCAAACAGGGTCAGATGTGCCATTGCGTTAACTTAGGCAAAAGTTGAAACGTTACTTTACACTTGCTCACCTTTTTGACTGTGTCCATCTTTTCAGGCTGGCACAGGAAAGTAGTCTATAGGAAAGGAGATCAAACCGAGCCTGAAGGTTCAAGTTTTAGTCTCTGTTTGCCTTATTGAATGTATGACTCCATCAGGAACACGTCTGAATGCTATTTGGGGGGGGATCCAGACCGAAACCACGACTGAGACATGAAAACCGTGCTGAATGCTGTGTGAGCCCTACCATGTACGACGGGGAATCTCCTGATGACTCCAGCATCATCTGTAAGACCTAAACACCTAATCAAGGGCGATAGGCCACATGTAGCCATGTCTGGAAGTGGCCTACTCCTTTTACCCTTGTTGAAAATGTTGGGGAGGTAGTTGCTGGGTTGCTGGCCAAACGAGCATTTTTTGAGAGCTGTCTTAGGTCTATGAACTTATTAGAATTAGAACTAGTGCTGTGTGAACGTGCTGAGATAAGGCGATATCCAAGCATGCTCGTGTTCCAACCGAGTGTCTTCGGCGTGCTTGAATGCAATGTTCCAGTCCCCGCGGCTGCATGTCTCGGGGCTGTTCAGTAGCCGCAACACATCCAGGGATTGCCTATCAAACAGCCACGAGACATGCACGCTGAAGACACTATTAACGCACAAGCATGCTCGCTAATCACTAATTAGAACAAATTAGATGTGTGTATAGTGGAATTAATGGTAGGTCGGTGGGATGACTCCTATAGAAGTAATGCATTATTCTTAGTGTGCCCGCCATCCCACATGCGATGAGACAAACATTTATACCATCCATCTACAGTGTGATGTATGATGAAGATGACGTGAGATGACCGGAGCATCAGAGGTCATCAATAAGCTCATCTAAGTCATGGAGTCCTTTCTCTTGGAGGGCTGGGACCCTACGTGAGCTCCAGAATCTTCTCACCGGAGTCTTTTGTTGTATTCTTTAACCTAGCTTCCCCGCCATGTTATGTGGCCCATTCTCCCACACTATGGATACAATGACTGCGTTTTTAGGACCTTTTCTTGATTTTTACAGTTAAATAATTTGTCTGTGACATTATCGCCTTGCATCTTCATGTCTCCTTCTCTCTTCCACTGTTGTGCAGAGAGTTCGTCCAGGAAGACAAAGTCTACTTGGGATGAGAGTAGACAAGAGACCTATGGTAAGCCCAAGCTGCGAGAGTGGCCCTTGCCACCTGCACGTCCGCTGCTTATTTTTCTCTAATTCTCTCTCCATCTGCATGGCATTCCTTACCTGTAGGCCTGGCTCCTGGTGCTTTATGTTCTGTTGCCTAAATCTTCAAAGCATGCCCTTCTGTAACCTGCACAGCTCTGCCGCTCGCTCTGCCGCTTAATATCTTTTGATCACTTGGTCTCTACTTTTTGTGTGTGATCATTGATGTTGCTTGTGCTTTAGTTGGGGTATTAATATCCCAACATTGTGCTCAGTATATATTTTATATAGTTTGTCTAATTACTAATGGCTGAGGCAGGTCCACCAGTAAAATAGTTAATTTTCTTCTGTATCTAATAAAAAAAAGTCCTGTAAAACTATTTTTAAGAAGTTTAAGTTCCAGTTAATGACCCGAAGCCCAGTGTTGCCCAATCCTGCAGTCATCCTGCCATCTGTTGCTTATTTCTTTACTAGATGGTGGCCCGATTCTAACGCATCGGGTATTCTAGAATATGTATATCAGCGTAGTATATTGCACAGCCCACATAGTATATTGCACAGCACACATAGTATATTGCCCAGCCCACGTAGTATATTGCCCAGTTACGTAGTATATTGCCCAGCCATGTAGTATATTGCCCAGCCACATAGTATATTGCCCAGTGACGTAGTATATTGCCCAGCCACGTAGTATATTGCCCAGTCACGTAGTATATTGCCCAGTTACGTAGTATATTGCCCAGCCATGTAGTATATTGCCCAGCCACGTAGTATATTGCCCAGTGACGTAGTATATTGCCCAGCCACGTAGTATATTGCCCAGTTACGTAGTATATTGCCCAGCCATGTAGTATATTGCCCAGCCACATAGTATATTGCACAGCCCACGTAGTATATTGCCCAGCCACGTAGTATATTGCCCAGTCACGTAGTATATTGCCCAGCCCACATAGTATATTGCCCAGCCACGTAGTATATTGCCCAGCCACGTAGTATATTGCCCAGCCACGTAGTATATTGCCCAGCCCACATAGTATATTGCCCAGCCCATAGTATATTGCCCAGCCCACGTAGTATATTGCCCAGCCCACGTAGTATATTGCCCAGCTCACGTAGTATATTGCCCAGCCCACGTAGTATATTGCCCAGCCCACGTAGTATATTGCCCAGCCACGTAGTATATTGCGCAGCCCACGTAGTATATTGCGCAGCCCACGTAGTATATTGCGCAGCCCACGTAGTATATTGCGCAGCCCACGTAGTATATTGCCCAGCCCACGTAGTATATTGCCCAGCCCACGTAGTATATTGCGCAGCCCACGTAGTATATTGCCCAGCCCACGTAGTATATTGCCCAGCCAGGTTTGTCACAGATGAAAAACTAAAAAATAAACATATACTCACCTTTCCGAGGGCCCCTTGTAGTCCACGGCAGCTTCCGGTCCCAGGGTTGGTATTAGCGCAGGACCTGTGATGACGTCGCGGTCACATGACCGTGACGTCATGGCAGGTCCTTCTGCCACCGGAACCTGCAACGGAAGATGGCGGCCGGCGTGAGCTGCTACGGAGGGTGAGTATAGCAGGTTTTTTTTATTTTTTATTATTTTTAAAATTACATTTTTTACTATTGATGCCGCTAGGCAGCGTCAATAGTAAAAAGTTGGGGACACACAGGGTTAATAGCGGCGGTAACGGAGTGTGTTACCTGCGGCATAACGCGGTCTGTTACTGCCGGCATTAACCCTGTGTTACCGGTGACCGGAGGGGAGTATGCGGGCGACAGGCACTGACTGCGGGGAGTAAGGAGCGGCCATTTTCTTCCGGACTGTGCCCGTCGCTGATTGGTCGCGGCAGCCATGACAGGCAGCTGGCGAGACCAATCAGCGAATGAATAACCGTGACCGAAAGACAGACAGACGGAAGTGACCCTTAGATAATTATTTAGTAGATAACCTCCAGATTTGTCACTTGGAATTTATCATTTGGAATAATAATAATGGCAGAATAACAACAATGGAATTTATCATTTTCAAGAGGTGTGGGGCCAATAGAAGGAAGTACTGTTGCGGACACTGACTACAAACCGTGTACTTGTAGTCTGTTGCCATGGGGACACAAGTCTTTACTTTATTCCCGAGAACTGGGGCTCTGAAGAGCGCTGTGTGAATGGAGCTCAGGTCGATCATGTGCACGCTGTAGTTCCTGTCAGTCTTATAAGTGCTGAACGCGCCATCTCCGGCAATCCCGTAGAGAATGAATAAAGTGGAGGTATGCATGAGTGGTCACCCCTCCGTGCACACTGTGCTCTACACGCCGGTGCCCAGCGGGCGGACCCATGTCTCCTTGCTCTCCAGGCACCTGACATATAGAAATAATTGGGGGAGAGAGGGGTGTCTTTCGCTTTGATTGTGGAGCTGCTCCCCTCATGTAAAAATATGTTTGGCCTCCACTCCCCTATATGAGAACACGTCATGGCTGAAGGTTTCTAAAGCTAAATGTGTACAAGCCGCTGATTGCTTTCCAATAACAGTGCTAGGACCTGCGATTTTTGGATAATGCCATTGCAGTCTGTCCATTTGAGTTGCAGCTTCTTGTCTTTGTCTATAACTCCAGTGGTATCTTCTTCCAGAAAACCTGTATTGTGTGAAAGCAGTTTAATGTAATAAATGCAGGAATGCACCTATACCAGCAAGATCCTGGACCACGGATGATCTGCACCCCAGATGCTGAATGTGAAGGATGTGTCACTGGTTCATGTCTCCAATTAGTGCCTGTGTAGGAAGACTGACACTCGCCCTCTCCCAATATAGCCGCCCCCTCTCCCAGTGTAGCCGCCCCCTCTCCCAGTGTAGCCGCCCCCTCTCCCGGTGTCGCCGCCCTCTCTCCCAGTGTAGCCGCCCCCTCTCCCTGTGTAGCCGCCCCCTCTCCCAGTGTAGCCGCCCCCTCTCCCAGTATAGCCGCCCCCTCTCCCAGTGTAGCCGCCCCCTCTCCCAGTGTAGCCGCCCCCTCTCCCAGTGTAGCCGCCCTCTCTCCCAGTGTAGCCGCCCCCTCTCCCTGTGTAGCCGCCCCCTCTCCCAGTGTAGCCGCCCCCTCTCCCAGTATAGCCGCCCCCTCTCCCAGTGTAGCCGCCCCCTCTCCCAGTGTAGCCGCCCCCTCTCCCAGTGTAGCCGCCCCCTCTCCCAGTGTAGCCGCCCCCTCTCCCAGTGTAGCCGCCCCCTCTCCCAGTGTAGCCGCCCCCCTCCTCTCCCAGTGTCGCCACCCCCTCTCCCGGTGTCGCCCCCCCTCTCCCGGTGTCGCCGCCCTCTCCCGGTGTCGCCCGCCCTCTCCCGATGTCGCCCGCCCCCTCTCCCGGTGTCGCCGCCCTGTCCCGTTGTCGCTGCCCCCTGTCCCGGTGTCGCCGCCCCCCCTCTCCCGGTGTCGCCCGCCCCCTCTCCCAGTGTAGCCGCCCCCTCTCCCGGTGTCGCCCGCCCCCTCTCCCGGTGTAGCCGCCCCCTCTTCCGGTGTCACCGCCCCCTGTCCCGGTGTCGCCGCCCCCCCTCTCCCGGTGTCGCCCGCCCCCTCTCCCAGTGTAGCCGCCCCCTCTCCCGGTGTCGCCGCCCCCTGTCCCGGTGTAGCCGCCCCCTCTCCCGGTGTAGCCGCCCCCTCTCCCGGTGTAGCCGCCCCCTCTCCCGGTGTCGCCGCCCCCTGCCCCGGTGTCGCCGCCCCCTGTCCCAGTGTAGCCGGATGCGATCCCGGGTGCACATTCTGTAGGAGAGTGGGCCTCTGTGGCTCCATCAGCGGGTTATTATTAGACGCTTCTTTTTGCCCGTTTCCAGCTGATTCCCATTTTTGTTTCCGCCAAATTACAGAACAGTGACTTTCCCTTGTTACAAACTCCACATCGTCCTAACTCCATCATGTGCGGCTCGTTGCCAAGACCTGCATCTATTATACTGTATATGAGCTATGATTATTACATGTCAGAAGTGCTGTAGTCTCAAACCTCCGGCTATGTCAGGATCTGCTGGGAGTTATAGTTCTTCAGCCGATGTATGAGTGCATTCTTAACTATTCGGAACCTGTATTTACCCCCTTACAGTTTGCACTGGTCGTCTTTATCCTGCACTTTTGTATGTTGCTCTAATTCTTTGTTTATAATAACACCCCCCCCCCAAAAAAAAAAAAAATCTTAATGTGTGTTTTTTTCCCCCTATAAAATACCTTTGGAAAATTTGAATGTGTTTTTCTTCTTGTCAGTCCTAGTAGCTGAGTGCTTTTCCTATTGTTTGACTTTTCCCTTTAGAGGCCAGTCCCATCAGTAGTATAGGTAATGTGTCTAATAAAGGGGTTGTCCAGACTAGGGACAGAAGTCTGCAGTCTCCATGTGACTGGGGACCGCCGAATAGTGGGCTCATACAGTGCGCGTAGTCACAGGTCCCCTAGCGGATGGTCACATGACTGCACAATCTGCAGACTTTCGGTCACGTGCCGACTAGAATTGTTCAACTTCTCTCATTGAGAAATGCAGGATGAGACTTGTCGGCAAGTGACCGCAAGTATGTAAAGTATGGATATGTGTTCACGTGACATCCGACCGCACCAGGAATACTGAGGAATCGCAATAGCGTGCGCACGACACGCTCTCAGATATTGTCTGCAGGCGTATCAGGTGCCATCTGTCACTTTATGGCAATAATGGTATCAATTTAAAGGATTGTGCACTACCTGGACATATTATTTATTTTTTTGGAATTGTCGGAAAACTTCTTGAGATGTGACTGTCCCAAGTAGGGAAGGCTACAAAAAAAAAAAAAATCATACCACCATTGAAGTTATTGAAAAACGCACAGCGCCCTTCTTCTAAGCATCCGGCGTGTAATACAGTAGCTACCTGCCGCAGACTGTGGCCCGGCTAGACGTCCTCTACCCATAGCGGTTATTGCCAGGAGTGGTCTATAAGGCCTATTCACATGGCGCCGGACTGTCACTTTCTGCCGCTATTTACCCCATATTGCGGCAGAACAAATGTGAGCCGTGACCAAAGTGCGGCTCCTCGCCACCTTTCCCAGGGAGGGATAAATGGTTGGTGTGTTATGCCTTAGCGATGTCCTGGGGTGGAGGGTGCAGGCTGCTGCTTCGCCTCTTATGTCTGTGCACTTGTTTGTGAATCGCTCTTCTTCTGTCCTTTGTTTTCCATAAGAATCTTACATCTCATCACATTAGCGCTCAATCAAAAAAATACTTGTGCTTCACAAATGCTTTCATGTCTGCAACCGCTTTATAATCACAGAACAATGTAGATTCTGCCCCTGAGCCCTAGAGGGAATCTGTCAGCAGATTGTTGGGCCCCCATTGGGGCAGCAGGAGACCCCGATTCGACCGATAGATCAATTCATCACTTACTGAGCTTCTTGCTGCAGTTCTGATGAAAATCCCTGTCTTCTCTGCTGCACATCTAGCAGTTCTCTAAATAACCCCACCCACATCACTGATTGGCTGCTTTCTGCCTATGCACAGTGTACACAGCAAGTTGCCAATCAATAGTGGGTGTGGAATTACACAGAGCTCATGAGTATGGGGGACTACATGGCAGCAGGTTTTAATGGTCCTCTAGTGATCTCCTGCTGATAAGTTATTGATTGTAACTATAGCAAGCAGCCCAGTAAGTGACACATCACTGGGATCAGGGTGTCTGCACATCACGCTGTAAAACCTCCCCTTGAGGGTATGAGGGCTTCTATACACTGAGGGTTTTTTTCTGTCGTTGCAGCAGAAACTTTCTAAATAGTTAAAAACTGTGAGTTATGATTGGAGAGTTTCTACTCCAAATGGTCTCGAAAAAAAACCCCTCGGTTATTGGATGATCAAAGGTTGGGGATGTCAGGTGGAAGGGCATGCAATGCATTTTTTATAGTGTTTTTAACCTTTTACTTTTTGTGTGGACGCATAGCTAAGTAGACTTCATTCTTTCCAGTACAAAAAAAACGTCTGTAGATGAAAATCTGTGCACGTGTGATGCTACCATACGGCTGAATTTACCATTGTGGATTTTGCCAGCATTCTTAGAATTGCAGTGAAAGACCTGTTAGTGCTGGAAACCAACCCACAATGATTAGGCCGAAGTAACTAAGCTGCTGACGGATTCCTAGGACAGCGAGGTTATTGCTGCTTACAATTTTTATCCACAAAGTACCAACCTTCACCTACAAGTATCTTCATATGTACTGTAACATTAATGAGAAAAGTCCTGACCCGAAACTTCATCCGTCAACTCCTGTTACCGCACCCATTACCCCAGATTAATCCATTCACAGACCTATAGAAAACGACCTCCATGTGTGCGCACCTCCAGACACGACGACGTACAGCGATGTCTGCGCTGCTGACCCTGCAGGGACATGACCACGTGTCACGTGACCGCTGCAGCCAATCGGCAGCCGCTGACTCTTTATTATTATTATTATTATTATTATTATTATTATTATACATTCTTTACATTTTTCTATAAAGCCCTGAATTGATTGTGCGGGGGGTGTCCATTAGTGAACAATCCTTGGGTATGGGGCTACATGGGGACACAGGCCAAAGACCGCTATGTGCCGCTGATACATCACAACCCTTAGAGGACCACGAGAAGCTAGTCACTTTTGGGCTTGCTGGTCGTGGTCACCTTGGTCTCTCGCCTGCAGGATGCTGCAGCCACACGTAGCAAACTATGGCGCACGGTTTGTGTCCGGGCCCAAAGTCACCATGTAGTCCCAGACTAAATAAAACCTGGCGGTTCCACTAGTGGTTGCTCCACATAGCAGACCAAGAAGACGTTCTCCGGAACCAGGTATGGGGCACGGTGGCAGATGTCTTGTCATGTACCGTGAATGTCCAGACTGGGCAGATGGTGTACACGCCCGTCTCATTTCCCGTGGTGTAATGCTCGCATCTTCTCCATGCAGGTTTAGTTCAGCGCTGTGTGATCATACAGAGGGATGAGAATGGCTTCGGGCTGACGGTCAGTGGCGATAACCCTGTCTTTGTTCAGTCGGTGAAGGAAGGTAAGCCTCCATAAGTGTGACGTTCTCCCCTGTCCTCGCTCCTGCTGTTGTGGTTGTGTTGGCAGACATCGTGCCTTTCACGTCTGGCCGGGGATGGTGATGATCTAATGTGGAGGACCAGATTAGCGGTGGTGGACGCCCCGCAGCATGTGTTGTACATGTTATTAGCACGTACCAGTGGGCCTGCTTTATTACGTAGGATTGTGGTGGAGAACGCTAACCTTTAGCTGACATTGCCTTTGGTAATGATAGTGAATGAATGTGAGCGCCATCATTAATGCCGTCAGACTCCTAATATGCTCTTCACAGATGCTGGGAGCAGAGAATGAAGGGTCCCTCAGAAGACCCCAAGCCTTCCATGGCTGACCGTCATGCATGGGAGGGCCTTACGTCTCTCCATGTTTGGGAAGATATCCGATCTTCGAACTGCCGATCCTTTTTGTTCTTGGCTTAGCAGAACTAACGCTCCTGGATGGGGAAGAGCTCGCTGACTGTCCAGCCGTTATCTGGCGGACAATTGTCTATTAGCTCAGTGGTTAGCACTGTGGGGGCTCAGTGGATAGCACTGTATGATTGCTCAGTAGCTAGCATTGTATGGTGGCTCAGTGGTTAGCACTGTGGTGGCTCAGTGGTTAGCACTGTGGGGGCTCAGTGGTTAGCACTGTGGGGGCTCAGTGGTTAGCACTGTGGTGGCTCAGTGGTTAGCACTGTGGGGGCTCAGTGGATAGCACTGTATGATTGCTCAGTAGCTAGCATTGTATGGTGGCTCAGTGGTTAGCACTGTGGTGGCTCAGTGGTTAGCACTGTGGTGGCTCAGTGGTTAGCACTGTGGTGGCTCAGTGGTTAGCACTGTGGTGGCTCAGTGGTTAGCACTGTGGGGGCTCAGTGGTTAGCACTGTGGGGGCTCAGTGGTTAGCACTGTGGGGGCTCAGTGGTTAGCACTGTGGGGGCTCAGTGGTTAGCACTGTGGTGGCTCAGTGGTTAGCACTGTGGTGGCTCAGTGGTTAGCACTGTGGGGGCTCAGTGGTTAGCACTGTGGGGGCTCAGTGGTTAGCACTGTGGGGGCTCAGTGGTTAGCACTGTGGGGGCTCAGTGGTTAGCACTGTGGGGGCTCAGTGGTTAGCACTGTGGGGGCTCAGTGGTTAGCACTGTGGGGGCTCAGTGGTTAGCACTGTGGGGGCTCAGTGGTTAGCACTGTGGGGGCTCAGTGGATAGCACTGTATGATTGCTCAGTAGCTAGCATTGTATGGGGGCTCAGTAGCTAGCATTGTATGGTGGCTCAGTGGTTAGCACTGTGGGGGCTCAGTGGATAGCACTGTATGATTGCTCAGTAGCTAGCATTGTATGGGGGCTCAGTAGCTAGCATTGTATGGTGGCTCAGTGGATAGCACAGCAGCCTTGCAGCGCTGGAGTCCTGGGTTCAAATCCCACCCAGGACAACATCTGCAAGGAGTTTGTATGTTCTCCCCGTGTTTGCGTGGGTTTCCTCCGGGTACTCCGGTTTCCTCCCACATTCCAAAGACATACTGATAGGGAATCTAGATTGTGATCCCCAATGGGGCAGTGATGATATCGGTAAATATGTTGGTGCTATATAAGTGAGCATAATAAATATCTGCTATAGGGCCCCTTGGTGTTTGGCCATAATATGCCCAGTGATTTACTTTTTTCATATTATCTAGTAGCTATAAATTGTCATTTTGAGCTGGTTGTTTTTTGGTTTAGATGGAGCTGCCATGCGAGCTGGGGTGCAGACTGGAGATCGCATCATCAAGGTAAGGGCCTGGACTGCACCACATGGTGCACGATACAGGACACTGCCAAAATGTTCTTCCTGTGTGTATGCACGGTCCCTGGGACATGGTTACCATGCTATACGGTGCAGTTTGTTAGTTAAAATGGCGACGCAGATACATTTTTTTAAAAAATTTTTTTAATTTCTAAAAGAAAAAAAAAAAAAAAAAGCTCCCACCACAAAAAGAGGTTGTCTGAAGTTAGAATAAGTTTTTATTTTTCTATAATAAATCATTAGTACACATGAAAATAGGTAACACTGATATATATTTTAGAGAAGTTTGCACCTTTGTCAGCCATAATTGATCGGCCATTATTACAGTTCTTAATTCTGAGATAAAATCTGTATTCAGTGCGGACACCTTCCAGTACCTGAGATAAGAGATGACAGTTGGTGCTGATGAGATTCTATGTAGATAGGAGGAGGAGCCTCGGTCTTTAGCTCCTCCCTCTTTCCGTATATCAGCACCAACCGCCATCTCCTATATCGGTGATGGGAAAGTGTCAGCACTGAATGCAGATCTTACCTCCAACATGAGAAGTTAGATAATGGCCGAGCAAGAAGCCGATCTCTCTGATATATAACATGTGCTATTGATTTATGAAATATTAAAATGCCGGTTACTGTATAAGCTGTTACTTATCCACAGGATATATGTCCCCCTTCTGCTGACCATTGCGAGTCCTGTGGTTAGGGGCCACATTATCCTCCGCGGACCACTCTGTCACCTGTCCACAAGATTGCTGATCACTTCTAGATCGTGGGGTTCTGATTGGCCCTGATTGGCAGAGCAGGGCACTCTAATCCCGTGGTTAGGCCATAGCTTATTTTTACTAGATAACTACTCTAACTGGTGAAAAAAAATTCAGAAACTTGTATAAAAAAATATATATATATATATATATATATATATATATATATATATATATATATATATATATATATATATATATATATATATATATATATATATATATATATATATATTTTTTTTTTTCTTTGTATTGCCCTTTCTCCATTGTTTGATAACCGTAACTCTAGATTTCTCCATCGATAGATAGGTGTGACAGCTTTTTTTTCCATGTGGCAAGCTACTGTTTTTATTGATGCTATTTTGAAGTTTACCCAATGTGGTTTTTTTTTTTTAATTACATTTTTTGGGGAGGGTGTTTGACTGATAAAAGGCCGTTCTGGTGTTCAGTTTTCTTTTTACTAAATGATATTTACTGTTTGAGTGAAATTGTTTGTTTTTAGTCCCCATGGAGGGCCTGAGCATGCGTTAGGGGGGTTGTGTTCTATATATACTGCAGTGCAGATCATTATACTGTTGGGGTACGGTGTCCACTGTCAAAAGATTATGTTCATTATCTATAGAGGTCCCATACATGCAGAATAAGGTTGGCACCTACATTGGCTGACATGTTCTCGTATTATGCTTTCCTGTCATTAGCCGATCTGTCCTCCTACTATGCTGGCCCGTCATTGGCCCTCTTGTCCTCCTACTATGCTGGCCCGTCATTGGCCCTCCTGTCCTCCTACTATGCTGGCCCGTCATTGGCCCTCCTGTCCTCCTACTATGCTGGCCCGTCATTGGCCCTCCTGTCCTGGTATTATGCTGGCCCTCATTGGCCCACCTGTCCTCCTACTATGCTGGCCCATCATTGGCCCACCTGTCCTCGTATTATGCTGGCCTGTCATTGGCCCACCTGTCCTTGTACTATGCTGGCCTGTCATTGGCCCTCCTGTCCTCCTACTATGCTGGCCCATCATTGGCCCACCTGTCCTCGTATTATGCTGGCCCGTCATTGGCCCACCTGTCCTCATACTATGCTGGCCCGTCATTGGCCCACCTGTCCTCGTACTATGCTGGCCCTTCATTGGCCCTCCTGTCCTCCTACTATGCTGGCCCGTCATTGGCCCTCCTGTCCTCCTACTATGCTGGCCCGTCATTGGCCCTCCTGTCCTCCTACTATGCTGGCCCGTCATTGGCCCACCTGTCCTTGTACTATGCTGGACCGTCATTGGCCCTCCTGTCCTGGTATTATGCTGGCCCTCATTGGCCCACCTGTCCTCCTACTATGCTGGCCCATCATTGGCCCACCTGTCCTCGTATTATGCTGGCCCGTCATTGGCCCACCTGTCCTCGTACTATGCTGGCCCGTCATTGGCCCACCTGTCCTCGTACTATGCTGGCCCGTCATTGGCCCACCTGTCCTCGTACTATGCTGGCCCGTCATTGGCTCACCTGTCCTCGTACTATGCTGGCCCGTCATTGGCCCACCTGTCGTCATACTATGCTGGCCCGTCATTGGCCCTCCTGTCCTGGTATTATGCTGGCCATCATTGGCCCACCTGTCCTCGTACTATGCTGGCCCGTCATTGGCTCACCTGTCCTCGTACTATGCTGGCCCGTCATTGGCCCTCCTGTCCTCATACTATGCTGGCCCGTCATAGTAGTGCGTTGTCTGCTGCTATCTCCTGTAAGATTTCTATCTACCCTTATAATGTGTGCAAAACTGTAAAGCGCTGCGGAATATGTTAGCGCTATATAAAAATAAAGATGATTATTTTTTCTCTTCCAGGTCAATGGGACCCTGGTCACACACTCCAACCACCTTGAAGTTGTGAAGCTTATAAAGTGTAAGTGAATTTCCTACTATAGTAAGCAAAAATTAAATACATTTACAGAAATGACCAATTTTGTATGTTTGTGAGAGACTATAGCAATTCTGTGCATTTTCCATGTGGGTTGCGCGGTGCTTATACACACATTCTAATTCTCCCATACTGATTTCTACACAGCCGGCTCCTATGTGGCTCTTACAGTTCAAGGTCGCCCTCCTGGATCCCCCCACGTCCCTTTATCTGAGAATGATCCCTTTTCTCCATTGCACTTGTCTCCAGTGAATCATGGGCACGGACCCTTAGAAAGGATAACCAGCCCCATATTATTGGGGGTGAGTACTTTCCTTTCCTAACGTTATAGAGCGTAATATAATAGTTGGAGAAATGTAATGTATTTTTTTCCTACCACCGCTGCACTTCTTGTATTAGGAGCAGAACAATATTATGCACGACCAGAAATTAGACATTCTGAAGAAAATGCTGCAGAAGGAAAAAGAGCAGTTACAGGTTGGTGTCTGCGCCGGTGAGGAGGTCGCGGGTGGCTGCTTTATTCCCTACCAATGTCTCCTGTCCCTCTGATCCTAGTCGTCCCAGGAGGAGTACAACAGCGCGCCATCTACGCGGCTCTACAAGGACATCCAAGACACCAAGAAACACATACAGCAGCTCCAAGAACAATTATGTAAAACCAAATCTCCCACACAGGTCAGTAGAGGACATGTAGTCAGCAGAGAACATGTAGTCAGCACCTGGGAGAGAAGTCATGTCTCCGAACCCCACACGTTCTGTAGGAGTGCTCTGCTCTAAAACTCCCACCTGTGTTTCTCCAAATTGGTGGAGGGGGGCGCTATAGTGTTCTAGGCATCATATTGTGTAGCACGAGGGTGAGGCCTTAGTGCCAGCAACCATGACTGAAATCTTACCATGTGACACTTGTATTCCTCTATAGTGTTGTAAGAATGCATTAGGTATAGTCTGCTGTACTCATTAAATGCTCTGCTCTTTCTGGGGTTTTGGATCCAGTGGGCGGTTCTATCAGTGACTGACAGCTCTTGCATACATAGATGGCTATCAGTCACAGATAGGACCGCCCACTGGACCCATCAGTGACTGACAGCTCAGCCTTGCATACATAGATGGCTATCAGTCACTGATAGGACCACCCACTGGACCCATCAGTGACTGACAGCTCAGCCTTGCATACATAGATGGCTATCAGTCACTGATAGGACCACCCACTGGACCCATCAGTGACTGACAGCTCAGCCTTGCATACACAGATGGCTATCAGTCACAGATAGGACCGCCCACTGGACCCATCAGTGACTGACAGCTCAGCCTTGCATACATAGATGGCTATCAGTCACTGATAGGACCACCCACTGGACCCATCAGTGACTGACAGCTCAGCCTTGCATACATAGATGGCTATCAGTCACTGATAGGACCACCCACTGGACCCATCAGTGACTGACAGCTCAGCCTTGCATACATAGATGGCTATCAGTCACTGATAGGACCGCCCACTGGACCCAAAACCCCAGAAAGAGGGGAAGTTTAAAGTGCGCCCAGATTTTACTGAATCCTTTCCCACAACACTATATATCAATCCATTGCGCTCTTCCTGCTCTGTAACACGGTGCCTGCAGACTGGACCGCATTTTGAGGTGAAAAGTTCCTTTTGAGTGAAGAAGAAAAAAATGAAGATGGTGAGTTTGTGTCTCCATTTTCATGGACCCATAAAATTTTTTTCCATCAATTGAGCTGTCAGTTTTTTTTTTCCCCTGCGTTTTATTGATACCAATGTGGGGCACATGTGACACATCAATCTCTCTTTTTAGTATTTTATTTATTTTTGTTTTTCTTTCTCCCTCACTCTGGCGTTTACCTGTCATGTTAATTAATTTTATCATTTGTAGAGTGGACTTTTACGTACGTGGCAATACCAGATATGTTTATTTTCTACATTTCTTTATTAATGGGAAAAGTGGAGTGATTTTTAATTTTTGCATTTATTCTATTTTTCTTTTTTTATTCTTAGATTTTTGTAAACTGTTTTTTTTTTTAAATTCCCCTTTGTGGACTGTAACCTGTAGTATATAGTGTGTATAGTTTATCAAGATCAGTGTGTACCTGAGCTTCACAGGACTACTAATATGGTGGCAGAAGACCCCGTTTGCCGTAATTTATCCGCCTGTGTCCTGCGGTTGCGGAGGGCTGATGGGAGCTGGTATATGCAAGCACCAACGTCCATTGCATATAAAGGCCGCTGTCAGATGAGTGACGGCATCGATGGAAGCTCGGTCCTGAGCCCCCACACACATGGGACCCCCCAATCACACCTCCTAGGTCTTCTGCCATAGAGCCCTCTATTGCTCAGTGTGTTCGATATGGTGCTGGTTGAAGCCATCACTTCTCCACTTGTTTCTTTGCAACATTTTGAACCAGTTTTCTTTATGGTTCTTTCGTTTCCTGGAGTTTCTTGAATATTCAATGATTGGCAAACTTCTTGATGTGACATTTTAATCTGTTGACGTCGGGATGCCAAGGTGTTTGGAAAGTGTCTTGTATCTCTTAAGGTACCTTCACACTAAACAACTTCACAACGATATCGCTAGCGATCCGTGACGTTGCAGCGTCCTGGATAGCGATATCGTTGTGTTTGACACGCAGCAGCGATCAGGATCCTGCTGTGACATCGTTGGTCGGAGCAGAAAGTCCAGAACTTTATTTCGTCGCTGGATCTCCCGCAGACATCGCTGAATCGGCGTGTGTGACGCCGATTCAGCGATGTCTTCACTGGTAACCAGGGTAAACATCGGGTTACTAAGCGCAGGGCCGCGCTTAGTAACCCGATGTTTACCCTGGTTACCAGTGTAAATGTAAAAAAAACCAAACACTTCATACTTACATTCCGGTGTCTGTCGCGTCCCTCGGCATTCTGCTTCCCTGCACTGTCAGCGCCGGCCAGCCGTAAAGCAGATTACAGCGGTGACGTCACCGCTCTGCTTTACGGCCGGCCGGCGCTCACAGTCAGTGCAGGAATGCGCCGGGGGACAGACAGCGGTAGGTAAGTATGTAGTGTTTTTTTTTTTTTTTTACATTAGCACTGGTAACCAGGGTAAACATCGGGTTACTAAGCGCGGCCCTGCGCTTAGTAACCCAATGTTTACCCTGGTTACCAGGGGACTTTGCATAGTTGGTCGCTGGAGAGCTGTCTGTGTGACAGCTCTCCAGCGACCACACAGCGACGCTGCAGCGACCGGCATCGTTGTCTAGATTGCTGCAACGTCGCTAAATGTGACGGTACCTTAAGGCCTCTAATCTTTTCATCTGCCCAGTCGGCTTTCTGGTCTTCGCTATTCTGACCAAGGAACAGAGAATAAAACTCCCTTCTAAAGGTAACCAGTCATGTTGCAAATGGTTTCTGACCTGCAGGCAGGATGTTATAGAGCAAGAAGAGCCAATCAGATTGATAGGTTTGTGGAAAATATTTCCGTATAACTTGCATTTTACTCATTACTGAAATTCCTGGTGTTTGTATGTATGAGTCCAGTGGGCGGTCCTACTAGTGACTGACAGTCCTCCCTGTGTCTATGTATGCAGCGATGGCTGTCAGTCACTGGTAGGACCGCCCTCTGTACAATAATTTTTTTTCTTTTTAACTTGCATGTAATTGGCACAAAAAAAGTAATTTTTGGGTTTAAAGATTTTGCACGGTTGGCCCTCTCTAGCCTCTGTGTTCCAATATTTATTGCTGGCTCCGAAATGAGGTAATGACGAGTCTATCATTCAGCTTGCTGGCACCGTCTGGCAGGGACTGGGTATCTTTATCTGTTTCTGAGCTCCTCTCAGCTGATTTCTGACCACAGACCACATCAAAGTTGGCTGTCAATAAATAAAGAGCCTGGATAACGAAACCGTGCAAAATAAAACCCAAACACAGAAATGATTTAGCCCCAAGTACATGCATTTAAGGAAAATAAAAAGTCCCCAGGGGTGGACTATCTTTTTAGTCGAGTTATTATGATAAGTTTTTATTCTATGAATGCATATGTATCTGTGTATAGTTACATTGGTTATTCTTGCTCAGGGTACAAGTCTGCAGTCACTCTATGTGACTGCAGACTTGTGATTCCTCACAACCATGTGCACTGCGCTATGAGGATTCTAAGGTGCCGCCATGGGTGGCGGGTTCGTGACCGCTTTATGTGATTTGCATACATGAGGCCACATGCCAACTAGACATGTGCAGCCTTGCTCAATGCAAGTGCATTGAATGAGGTTGGACACGTCTAGTCGGAATGTGGCCGGAAGTGTGCAAATTGCATACTTGCACTCACGTGACAGCCTGCTTCCAGCTTGGGAGAATTAGCGCAGGCTTGTACCCCAAGGCTGGACAACCCCTATGGGTAAATAATGTAGAGGAATAGAAGCAACCACCTAAACACACAGATTCCAGGCTAGGAACGCCATTCTTTTCCTCTCTGCCGCACAGTACAACTTGTATCTTCTGTTTGCAGATGAATGAGCTGGATTCTTACTCCTCTGACCAGGAACGCTGCGATTACATCATTGGCGATGGATCGCGTCCAAGCAGTAATGTTACAGATGTGAGTGATGATCCTGCTGCTCCGTTGTGAACTCGTCTTTTTATGAATGAATCCAGGATCTCCATACTACTGCGGTCAGGTCTTTTTTCTAGGGCGATTCTTGATATAATCTTTATGCTTTATTGCTGGATTTTGTCTGTCTTTAGACTTTGCAGCTGGCAGTAAATTGGCATATGGAAACAAACACTCAGCTTTTTCCGTAGCTCCACGTATTATAGCCAGCGCCATGAAAGCCGCACAGTCCTCGCTAGCTTTTCCCATATAGAGAGCAGGAACGAAACCAGACTTAGTGGGACTAAATCCATCTAACTGATGAGATTTATCAGCGGCTCGTGCTGAGTGATGACAGTGCTGGCGCTCTACATACTTTTCTCTAACTTTACATTTTGATTGGATTCGATAATTCCAAAATATAGCCTCACATTGACACATTATAAACCACATCCGTTCCGACAAGCATCACACAGTTGTCGAGTGAGTTGCAGAAAGTGTCCATAGCCCACTGTGAGGTTCACACGAGCAAATAAAAAATCGTTCAGTTTCATCCAGAAAATGTGGAGAATTTTTTTTTTTCTTGCTTGTCGGCCATATGTAGGGTGGCTTAAATTCTTGTATGGAGGCTAGCTTTAACCTTCTGCTATCCCAGACCACCAGGGAAGTTGGCGTTAAACCTTGCTTTTTGTTGATTATATAGTCTTACATAAGCCATATATTTTCTTTTTAGTTTGCAAATGTAAAATGTGCACGATCCTTATTATTCACTTTTTTGAACTGCACTGTGAATTAACTAGAGCTCTTCAGTAATCCAGCAAACCGGCAGTAGGAAAACACTCATGGCCGCCCCTCGGACATCTCCTGCACAGGGCTGTGGCCCACTCTTTATACCAGTGCCGTGTGCTAATAAGGCTGGGATTATATCTGGGTTTGTTTTAGGACTAGACAAATAGAATTCATGTCTAAAATGGGTCTGTAGTAGAGATGGGTAAACCCCTTGATGTTTGGGTTCGCTGGGTTTGGCTGAACAGTTTAAAAAATAAATTTTTTTTTTAAAAACTTGGGTACCAGAACAGTACCGGACCCCATCCATTTGAATGGGGGGGTTCTAGCATCAAGTGTTAGTCATGTGCATCAGCAGCACGGTAAACGCTGCTTCTGATCAGCAGTAAAATCATTACTTCCGATCAGGCAGCTGATGTTCCCACAGCAAAACGTTTCTCTGGTCACTGGCGTAGGCTGATGAGACTACTGCTCCCATTAGCCTACGCTGCCGCTAATAACAGCAAGAGCAGGCGGGGGCTGGTAGGAGTCTTCATTGGCCTGCGTTCTAAATAAATAATAAAAAAAAAATTGGGGTTCCCCTGTATTTTTGATAAGCAGCCAGGCAAAACTGAGGGGCTGCAACCTTCAGCTGTCAGCATTAGCAAGGCCGGTTATCAAGAATAGAGGGGTCACCACGTGTTTGTTTGTTTTTTGTTATGTTTAAATTTTAAAAAAGCAGCGTGGGATCCCCCCTATTTTTGACAACTAGCCAAGCTAAAGCAGACTGTTGGTGGCTCTTATTCTCAGGCTGGTAAGTTGCCATGGATTTTGATCCCCCTCCCAGCCTAAAAACCGCAGCCGCCCAGATAAGGCGCGTCTATTAGATGCTTTGCCCAGCTCTTCTCACGTGCCCTGTGGTGGTGGCAAGTGAGGTTCATATTTGTGGGGTTGATGTCACCTTTGTATTGTTCGTCGACATCAAGCCCATGGCTTAGTAATGGAGAGGTGCCTGTGAAATACCTATCCATTACTGTTCCTATAGCTATGTTTGCTGTGTGTTTATTTACCATGTAAAGTCCTTTATTTGAAATAAAACAAAACACACTTTTACATTTAAAAATAACGAACACAGTTATACTTGCCTAACACCCATTCCATTGAAGCCAATGTCTCCTGTAATAAAACAAAAATAAAAAGCAACCTTATCCCTCACCTGTCCCGTCGTTCTGTCACACGCCGTCATACATGTCTGGGGATAACTAGTTTTCGACCTTGACTGTGCCAAGATGCGACCGTCCAGGCTGAGAACGAAGAATAATCTGCTGCGAGCTTAGCGTCAGTGACTAGCGGTGACATCATTGAGGTTACTGATGGTCAGTGAGGCTGCGTTCCCAGCCGGGCCCCTGAACTGCGGTGACCTCCAGTTCGATCATCGCTAGCACAGTGAGATAAGTCTTATGGTGCAGCGCTGAGCTCAGAGAGGTCACCGGGACAAATTTCTCCCAATGAACTCACCGCTGCTCAATGAGACTTTATTCTGGCTGTGTCTTTATTTACCATGTAACTATAGAATTAGTAATGGATAGACGTCTTATGGAAGCCTCTCCATTACTAAACCGTGGGCTTTATGTCATTGGACATTACAAAGATGCCATCGACCTCACAAATATTACGCCTCTTGCCACCACCACAGGGCAAGTGGAAAGAGCTAAGCAAAGCTGCTATTTTTAGGCTGAGGGGGCAATATCCATATCCCCTTACCAGCCTCAGATTACCAGCCCCCAGCTGTCTGCTTTAGTAAGGCTAGTTGTCAAAAATGGGGGGGGGGGGGGGGGGGGTGCATCTGAGGATTGCAGCTGTCAGTTTTGCCTGGCTGCTTATCTAAATATAGGGGAACCCTTATTTTTTATTTATTTAGAGGACAGGCGTCAGGTGATGAATACTCCCATCAGCCATGCTTGCACTCACTGTTATTAACTGCAGCAGTTGGAGGCTGATGGGAGCAGTAGTCCCATCAGCTGACTACTTGCCTCCGAACCAGAACAGAAAGGTGAAGTCAGTGTTTGGTGTCCGTGCCCAAACCGTACGTGTTTGGTACAGTCGCTGAACCTTACTGTCCAGGTTCGCCCATCTCTAATCAGGAGGAACAGATACAAACAGACTCAGAGGGACGCCATTAAGTATGTTGGGGGTCCGTGTTTAGTTATGTGTCAGTCCTGCACATTGTAAAACTCCCTAACCCAGATGGGAAAAACTAAATTCCGAAACACAGGTGTGAACCCAGTCTAAGCATTGATAAATGATATTTTGTCTTTGTGTTATTTCTTGCCTAAACGTGGCAATGATTTTGTGCTTTCTAGTAATCGCTCTTTTTTCATCCATCTTTACAGAGCCCATGCAGTGGACAAAGAGAAAAGAGTTTTCTGGAAGAAAGCCCTGAAAAGAGCGAGTATCTGGATACAGTATGTAGACCCCAGGCTTAATCTGCAGCATCTGATCCTCTGCGTTCATTTACCCATTGTTGTGCTCTGCATGCATTGTGCTGTGTGTTAGCCACCATACAAGCCCCCTAATCTCTGCTTGACCTGCTGCGTGGAATTGTTGGGGGGAGTGTAAGCTCCAGTTATGCACATTGTACTGAAATATGTTATGGATATAAGGATAATGTCGTCTCCCTGTATGTTAGGGGATGCAGAAATCTGCATAATGTCTGTAATCCCACCGTCCTAGCGCAGCGACTGTGCGGCCTGTAACGTGACCTGCTCACTTATTTGCGGTCTTGTCTTTTTTGCTCGAGGATTCTCAGTCCAGCATGGGAAGTCCCTCCGCTCGCTTTGCACATAGTATTATTGGTGCTGAGGACGAAGACTTCGATGCTGAACCAGAGCAGGTAATGAAATGGGCAGCTTGAGATGGTGTTTGGCATTTTACTCGCTTGGGCCGGGTTCACATTAGCGTATTTGTGCGCAGCGTGTGCCTGCGTATAGATCTGCATGCGTCTTGCGTTCATATGTTTAACATTGTGTACGTAGAGACATGCGTTAGCATCAGTTTGCGGGCGGATGCGTCCCTGTGCGTTGTTTCACGGTGTGCGGCGAACGCAACATAATGCATTTTTTTGAGGCATCAAATATGCGCAGGCATGCGGATAAGTGCGTCAAAACAATGCATTACTGTATGGGAACGCATTGGTACGCAAGGACATGCGTTCGATGCGCTTGCGTTCTTCGGTCTGCGCATGTCCAGGAACCGATTGAGACACGCCCTCCTGGAAATGTCGAATGCATACGCATACAAACGCATGCACACGCAGTGGTTTTTTTTTTTTTTTTTGCGTCATGCGTAAGCTGATCTGGATAAATGCAGCATAGCCATGCGTTTGCGCATGTAGATCATACGCTGCGCACAGATACGCTAATGTGTACTTAGCCTTAAATGGCTCCATTATATATAATCCTAGATAGTTATAATAATAATATGCATCTTGTATGGTTTTTTACTGGCCTCCTCAGCATTTTTATATAACTGAATGTTTACTGTGTTTTCATAAAGTATTACATATGAGAAACAAGAAAAAATACTATGCAAAAGAATATACCGTATATACTTGAGTATTAGCCGTGATTTTCAGCCCATTTTTTGGGCTGAAAGTCCCCCTCTCGGCTTATACTCGAGTCATACCCAGGGGTCGGCGGGGCAGCTGGGGCTGTCTAGTTATACTCACCTACTCCTGGCGCGGTCCCTGCAGTCCCTGCTTCTCCGGGTGCCGGCAGCTTCTTCCTGTACTGAGTGGTCACATGGTACCGCTCATTACAGTAATGAATATGCAGCTCCACCTCCCATAGAGGTGACCGCTCAAAACAGGAAGAAGCTGGGGAACCAGGGACTGCGCCAGGAGCAGGTGAGTATAATGGGGAGGGGAGCGGTGCACGATATTCACCTGCTCCTCGTTCCGGCGCTGCTCCATCTTCAGCATCTTCTGCAGCGACGCTCAGGTCAGAGGGCGCGGTGACGTGGTTAGTGCGTGCCCTCTGCCTGAACGTCAGTGCAGAAGACGCTGAAGATGGAGCGGCTCCGGAACGAGGAGCAGGTGAATATTGAAAGTGCTGGGGGCCTGAGCAACGAGAGGCGAGTATGTGATTTTTTTTTTTTTTTTTTTTTTTTATCGCAGCAACAGCAAATGGGGCAAGTGTCTGTATGGAGCATCTATGGGGCCATAATCAATGTTTGTGCAGCACTATATGGGGCAAGTGTCTGTATGGGGCCATAATCAACGTTTGTGCAGCACTATATGGGGCAAGTGTCTGTACGGAGCATCTTATGGGGCCATAATTAATGTTTGTGCAGCACTATATGGGGCAAGTGTCTGTATGGAGCATCTTATGGGGCCATAATTAACCTTTATGCAGGATTATATGGGGCATATTTTAATATGGAATATCTTATGGGACCATCATAAACTTTATGGAGCATCATATGGGGCTCCTGATTCAATATGGATATTCAAAAACACTTAACCTACTGATGTCTCAATTAATTTTAATTTTATTTCTTATCTATTTTTATTTTTGAAATTTACCAGTAGCTGCTGCATTTCCCACCCTAGGCTTATATTCGAGTTATTAAGTTTTCCCAGTTTTTTGTGGCAAAATTAGGGTGGTCGGCTTATACTCGGGTCGGCTTATACTCGAGTATATACGGTAGATGAAAGCAATTACACTACATGCTTTCTCTATTAACCAAAAGAATTATCATTGCTTGTTTATTCTGAACCCAAAAAGGTCCAGTAAAGAAAAGCACAAGAGCAATGTAATGTAGGGGAGAAGAGTTTGGAGTGAGGGGGAGAGTGGTGCTATAGGGAGAAGGAAAGTCCTGCAGTTCTGGCGATCACATAGAGTATAATGAGACCTAAATGTCCAGGGTAAAGGATAGGCACAAGAGATCCTCACGGTGGTTTAGGTATTGGAGACGAGATTCCTAGAGACGAGATTCCAACTTGTCTTAAACCTGGAGAATGATACATTTGATCCATTGCTCAAGAAGGTTTTTCACCCCATTTGTGACTCCACTTTGTGCTCGACAATATCAGGAGCTCTATTATAAGCCAATGTCTAGATGGTGCACAGCGCCGGACAGCCTTCATAAGATTGAGAACGCTCATTTCACTATTTGTTAGTTTTGCAGTTAATAGTTGGGCACTCCCAACTAACATGCCCAAAAACTCAACCTGTATGGGAAAAACCAAACCGTGTTTAGAATTGGCCTATACAATTAAAGAATGCCTGTCTGCACAGAATGACTATAAACCAAGTTCAGGCGCTCGGTGCACTCTTGGCGTGGCCATACTGTTCAGTGCACCTCTCTATAAACCAAGTTCAGGTGCTCGGTGCACTCTTGGCGTGGCCATACTGTTCAGTGCACCTCTCTATAAACCAAGTTCAGGTGCTCGGTGCACTCTTGGCGTGGCCATACTGTTCAGTGCACCTCTCTATAAACCAAGTTCAGGTGCTCGGTGCACTCTTGGCATGGCCATACTGTTCAGTGCACCTCTCTATAAACCAAGTTCAGGTGCTCGGTGCACTCTTGGCATGGCCATACTGTTCAGTGCACCTCTCTATAAACCAAGTTCAGGTGCTCGGTGCACTCTTGGCATGGCCATACTGTTCAGTGCACCTCTCTATAAACCAAGTTCAGGTGCTCGGTGCACTCTTGGCGTGGCCATACTGTTCAGTGCACCTCTCTATAAACCAAGTTCAGGTGCTCGGTACACTCTTGGCGTGGCCATACTGTTCAGTGCACCTCTCTATAAACCAAGTTCAGGTGCTCGGTGCACTCTTGGCGTGGCCATACTGTTCAGTGCACCTTTCCATCTACTATTTTTCCATTATTCTCTGGATATATAAAGCCAGAGCTGTTAAGCAAAGACGAGGAGGTTGGAGATAGAGGG
Source organism: Ranitomeya imitator (assembly GCF_032444005.1). Taxonomy (NCBI): domain Eukaryota; kingdom Metazoa; phylum Chordata; class Amphibia; order Anura; family Dendrobatidae; genus Ranitomeya; species Ranitomeya imitator. Next base: position 88,038,073 of record NC_091291.1, read on the forward strand.
GAACAAGCAGGTGGGAAGGTGCACTGAACTGTATGGCCGCGCCAAGGGGGCACTAAGAGCCTAAACTTAGGTTAAACAGTCATTCTGTTCTGACGGAGTCCCTTTTATAAGTCTTGCACCCTGGACTTACTTATTATAGATCTCTCACATAAATATCTACATATAAGATTGATCGTTCCCCATTTTTTTGAGTGCTCTTATAGCAGGACGCTGGAAGGACACATGCCTGGCCGCCAAAGAGTGAATGCATAGTCAGACTTTCTGTAGCTTTTTAATTCCATAATGTTTAGGGCAAAAGATGAGTTCCAGCCAGGTTTGCCACGTCATGTAGACCTCTGAACACCTAGTCTGCCTTGTCATGGATGTGTGACTCTCTAGACTTGCCTTTCTTGTGTCCTGTCCGATAAGGAACTGTAATGGTGGTCTTAGCTCTGTAATAGAGAAGAACTCCAGATTGTCATCTTATGGGGCTTACTTGGCTTTCTCTTCTCCCAGCAGGTGGCTGACCAGTGTAGCTGCTTCCAAAGTATGGACCTCTTGAAGTCTCACCCTGCGCACCTTGCAGTTTTTATATTCCATGTAGTTTCTCAATTTGACCCTGCACCTTTGGTAGGTAACAGAAGATATGGAAAGCAGTGATGCCCACCTTTTGATTAACCTTGGCTTTATAGACCTAAAATCCTAATAACCTCTTCATCACCAGCTGCTGCTCACTGCAGAACTTATTTTGGCATTATTTGTATTCTGCTCCTGTCTTGTGTGCGTACCCGGCATAACCTGGCTCATTAACACCTGGACGTTCAAGTAGTCAGATTACTGTCTGAATAGCTAATACATGGACAGGGTGTCAGAAGTGTAGAGCCATTTGCAGAACCACTTTTCCTGTAATTTAATAATGGTGAAATATCTTGTAGCCTGCTGCTCTGGAGATGCCACGCTGCATATATTAATGCCTCGGTGGCCAGCAGTGTCGGTGAGCATCTGCTAATACATCCTCTCCGGGAGGCTGCGGACACCTCTGCACACTGGTGATGCTGACAACGCACATTGCCTACGCTGCGTCCTGACCGGCTTATGCACTATCCATTAGTTGATAAGGTCACGAGTGGCTCAGGAATTGAAATTTAAATGACCAATAATTGGCCAAAAATTGTATTTTCAGTTGTTTGGAGTTTAGCATTTATGTGAATATTTTAATTTAAGTTTACATTTTAGAAAGTCCCTGTTATTTCAGGTAACTCTTCAGAGTAAGCTGCTTTTAGAGATGGGAGAATCTGTTCTCTGGACGCCGGTGCATCGGTTAGGTCAGTCATCTGCGACCTCCGAACCGGAGCCCTGTGATTCTCCCCTTACCTCCTGGGATTCCTGGCTCTTTTTTTGATTACCCAGTCGCACATACTACGTCATGTCAGCCCGGGCTAATCAAAGGATGAGCTGGGAATCGGGAGATTCGCTTGACTCCGCGTCCAGCGGTCACAAGTTACTGACCTTGGGGGAATCGATTCCCCGGTCTCCGATCCAACTGCCTTGTGTGTACATGAGGAGTAATGGTATTTTTGACCATAAAACTTATACATGGCATTTTTTAAGCATTTTTCCTCTTTGCAGGCTCTTTTTTTAATGTCCGTTTTCTCTGAACTCTGTTTCAGTTGGAGGTTGAGACCTGTTGCACACATAGGCAAGCAGTCATGTCTATTTCTATGCAGCATACCCCTCAAAAGTAGCATAAAAGCCACACTACAACTGCAGTGAGCAGTGTTGCTGTGAATCCAGCTGTGTGGCAGGATATAACACTTGAAGCTGCAGCAGCATCTTTTTTTTTCACTGATTGTCTCACTCTAGCTCCCTCTCCCAGCTCCTTAGACCGTTACCTGCTCCATTATTGAACAGCCAAATTGGCTTTACTGAAGGTAGCCTTTAGCATTAATTTTTTTTGTAACAAACTATAGTACGTGGTTTGTTACCTTTTTGTTTTATACTGCTAAATTGTTAACAGCTAATGCTACTTTCACATTTCCGTTTTTTTTTTAATCCGTCACAATGCGTCGTTTTGGGAAAAAAACGCATCCTGCAAATTTGCCCGCAGGATACGTTTTTTTCCCCATAGACTTGTATTGCCGACGGATCGCGACCTTTTTGCCACACGTTGCGTCCGTCGGATTTTGGCAGACCGTCGTCCCAGAAAAACGTTCAAGGGAATGTTTTCTGTACGTTGCATCCAGTGTTTCAGACTGTGCATGCTCAGCAGGAAATATCGCTCTCACGATCTTTCCTCACCCTGCAGTCTGACGGAAATGTGAAAGCGCACACTTCCGTCGGTACGTCGCGCCGACGCTTCGTGACGGCTCCGTACCAACGGAAATGTGAAAAAAGTCTTAAGGGTAAGTTTACACAGGACGTTTTTGCTGCGTTTTTTATGCTAATTTTCAGCTGTTTTTTACAATACCAGCAAAGCCTATGAGATTTCAGAAATCTCATGCACACATAGGTTTTTTGTGTGATCAGTATTTTGTGCTTGGCTGCGTTTTTTTTGGACATAGAGCATGTCACTACTTTTAGCGTTTTTGCTGTATTTTTTCAGCGTTTTTCACCCATTGACTTGAATGGGTGTTGATAAAACGCAGGTATCATTATTTGCTGCGTTTTTGCTGCTGAAAATTTAAGGACATCAGCATAGAGGGAAAAAAACATACCAAAAACGCAACAAAATGCGCACCAAAATCGCACCTAAACCTGCGTTTTTGAAGCAGCTTCTTTCCTGCCAAGAAGATCAGGTTTTTCTGCAGAAAAAAGCAGCAGAAAAACGCCCTGTGTGAACTTACCCTAAAGGGTTTTCAAGGACTTTGGTGTTGATGGCCTATCCAGAGGTTAGGTCTTCAGTTTCCATCGGTTGGAGGTTAGCCTCCTCCAACCCCTCCAGTTTCCTCTGATGTGTTTGTTACTGATAAGTTATGTTGGGAAAAGTTGCTTATGTAAATGCATACTAATAATTTATAAACTAAAAGTTACACTTTAAAGGAGTTGTACATCATTAAAAACAAACCCGCAGCCCACGTGTCCACAGGTTGTCTCGTACTGCGGCTCGGCCGCCCTCACTCCAGTGGTGGTACCAGACACCTCTGTGGACAGGTGTGACCCGATTTTAGAAAGAAACAGACCTGTTGGACTAATCCTAGAAAACCACTTCAGTGATCTTATTTTCTGGAACTAATAATACGACCTGCTGTGTTCCCACAGCTCTGCTACCTGTATGGAGACCTTTATCAGCAAACCAACCCAAAGGAAACGCGGAGAGTATTTCTTGAATTCTACCAGTTCTTCCTGGAGCGGACGGCGGTGAGAACAAGAGTGCCATTTACTTTAACAATTACTTAGTTTCTTATTACTGTATTTCCCCTTCCAGCCCTATCCCTTTATTAACCTCATAGTAGTGAATGGTGAGGTCACACAGCCTGGAGGATGTTCATTCCTTTAGATCTTGATCACCATTGCTTTGCCTTTATTTTGGTCACTTAGCCCTGCAACATCCAAGAGCTAAAAAAATATCCTTTAAAGGAAACCATTCATGTCCGAAAAACACTATTGACTTACAGATATAGGGTTAATCTGCTGATATATCATAAAGATCCTGCCCAGCTGCCTTACTGTAACAGCGGTTACAGGGAGAAAATGAACTTGTGTATCCGCGCTGCAACCACTGGCTGCAATCACTCCCCGTCATTCATGTACCGCAGTGTGTGAGTGCAGAGTGGGCTGTCGGTGTGCCAGGGATCACTGGATAATGAGTGGTGACTTCCCCGAACACTTCCCTGATGAAGGAAGTGAGCAGCCGCAGGGCGGAGATAAGTTCGTTTCCTCCCTGCACCCTCTGCTCTATGGCAGCCAGGCAGGATGTTAACCTTATATCTGCTGGTCTGGTAAACGGCGTTTTTTGAACGTAACCGGTTTTCTTTCAACAATATTGGTGTTCGGAGTGCAGCTCTGCAGATTATGGAGCAGAGAGTCTGCCAGGAGTGTGTGGACAGTAAAGTCCTGCTTGTTGATTTATATAAAGGCAAATGGCATGCATTTACAAAGCGTCACCATTTGAATGGGAATGTAACATTAAGACCTCTTGCAAATATTGCGTTTATGTTTCAAGTTCTTTTTTTTTTGTCTAATAAATGACTGTACTGTGCAAAAGTTTCAGGCAGATGTGAAACAAATGTTGTAATATAATAATGCTGTAAAAAATAAGTGTATTTTGTTAACTGATAGTTTATTTTTTATTACCAAAGTGAATGAACCACAGAGAAATCTGAATGACACAAATATTTGGTGTGACCGCCCTTCACCTTCAGTCAGCATTAGTTCTTCTCGGTGCACTTGTCACTTGCACAAAGTTATTGAAAGAGCTTGAGAGGGAGGCTGCTCCAAACATCTTGGAGAACTAACCACAGATCTTCTGCAGATGTCGCTTCTGCAAATCCCTAATCCTAGACAGACTGAATGGTGTCGTGATCGGGGATCCATGGGCCGTATCATCACTTCCAGGGCTCCTTGTTCTTTACATAAAAGATAGTGACACTTGCCATATGTTTGGGGTCATTGTCCTGCTGCAGAATATACTTGGAGACCATCAGCCCCTTCCCTGATCGTATTGATAAGTGGTGACTTGTATTATGCGACACCATTCAAAATACAATGGTGTCAAAATACAGGCACATACTTAGCCATCATGTAAGACCATCAGGAAGGCGTCTGTCTGCAGCACGACAACAGCCCCCAACATACAGCCAATGTCAGAAAGAACGATCGTCTGTGCGAAGAACAAGGAGCCTTGGAAGTGAGCCTGTCTGGGATCGCATGAGGAGACAAAAGGATTTCACAAGCGACATCCACAGACCATCTGTGGTTAGTGCTCCAAGATGTTTGGGACAACCTTGCTGATGGGTTCTTTCAAAAACTGGGTACAAGTCTATCACTACTTTTGCATTAAAGCCAGATATTGTGTTATCAGGCTAATAGTGTGAAGACTTAAGCCCACCCATATCTGTCGGCCCCACAATGCTTTGGCCAAAAGATATCTCCGCTCTCTTTCCCATAAACAGGTAAGTTCGCCCTACTGAGCGTTCCCGTGTTCTCTGAGAAACACACAGAGAAAATGCTCACTGTCCATTGACATCTTCCTTGATGGACAGTCTGCCGGTGCCCTCATACATCTCGGTGTTCACCGAACCTATCGAGATCAGCGAATGGTTCCGACATCAGTCTAATGGGGGCTGTAGACCCCAATCATATGGGCGTATTGTACCCATATTTAGCGGTTCATACTATTGCCGTAAGAGCTTGTTCTATCTACCCCCACTGATCTACTAAACTGGACCTTGGAGACTTCAGAAAGGCCTAGAATTGTGTGATATCTCAGTCATACGCATAGTTTTCCTTTGCGTTAGTCTAGATGTCTGCAGAAGATGATGCAGTAGAAGGGTGCGCTCCCAACAAGTACACTGCTGAGTTTGGGGTCAGCCTTGTCTTTTTCACAGTAAACAGTATTGCGGTAGTTGTAAGTGTATGGCAGGTAGTGACGCTATTAATGTTCTTTTTACAGCATCTTCGAGTGTCTGTTCCAGAAGACCTTGCCCTTGAACTAGGTAAGCTGAAGAGATGTCTCCTTGTGTAATGGAAGCTTTGCCGCTTTACTTTGTGCTTCAATTCCTCTTCATTACCCTGCGCATCAGTGTGACTGCAGTGAGCAGCTACCGAGGCGGGGTTTGGTTAAAAAAAAAATAATTTAAAAGCCTGTTAAACTGAATGTACAACTTTGTAGTACAAGACTATGCTGAACCCCCCCCATTTTGCCACAAAGAAATGGGAAAACTTATTGACTCGAGTATAAGCCTAGGGTAGGAAATGCAGCAGCTACCGGTGAATTTCAAAAATAAAAATAGATGCTCCATACCATTCATTATTGCCCCATAAGATGCTCCATATAAAGCTGTGCCACATATAATGCTGCATACTGTTCATTATTGCCTCATAAGATGCTCCATATAAAGCTGTGCCACATATAATGCTCCATACTGTTCATTATTGCCCCATAGATGTGCCATATAAAACTGTGCCATATAGTGCTCTGCACTGTACATTATTGCCCCATTTATAAAGCTGTGCCATATAGTGCTCTGCACCGTTCATTATTGCCCCATATATCAAGCTGTGCCATATAGTGCTCTGCACCGTTCATTATTGCCCCATAGATGTGCGATAGAAAGCTGTGCTACCAGTGTAATGCTGCGGCTGCTGCAATAAAAAAAAAAACACACTCCCCTTTCTTGCTTGCAGCTTGTCAGTGTCTGGTCCCGGCGTCTCTGCGCACTGACTGTTCAGGCAGAGGGCGGCGCGCACACTATATGCGTCATCGCGCCCTCTGACCTGCACAGTCAGAGCGGAGAGACGCTGGGAAGATGGAGCGGCGCCCGGCGTGTGGAACGGGGATAGGTGAATATGCAATACTTACCTGCTCCCGGCGTCCCGCTCCTTCCCCCGGACAGCTGGTCTCCGGGTGCCGCAGCCTCTGCCTCTATCAGCGGTCACCGTTACCGCTCATTAGAGAAATGAATATGTGGCTCCACCCCTATGGGAGTGGAGTCCATATTCATAAGTTTAATGAGCGGTCCCACGTGACCGCTGAACAGGGAAAGAACTGCGGCACCCAAAGACCGTGGGACGGCAGGGGGAGCGCCGGGACTAGGTAAGTATTGAATTTTTATTTTTTTCAACAATCCTCCATACCAGACCTGGGCAAAGTGCGGGCCACTGCCAGCCCTCTGAATGTTCCAGACTGGCCTGCGGGCAGAGATAGCCGATGGGCTGAAACAGTTGCCCATGGCTGCTCCATGCCATCCATCCACCTCTCGCTGTCACCGGCCTCCATATCCTCGGGATGCAGACAGCAGTAAATACGTTGGTGGAAGACGGTGCAGCTGGCTCACTCTTCCACCACTCAGCGTGTGAGACAGCAGTCGCAAAGAAGTCCTTCCATAGTCACCTGTGTACTACAGAAAGTCCATGCATGGGAGAGAGCAGAGGCAGAGTGCCGGGGAACAGGAGGAAGGTGGGGCACATGGTGTGTATCGGAGGCTACGGGGGGCACATGGTGTGTATCGGAGGCTACGGGGGGCACATGGTGTGTATCGGAGGCTACGGGGGGCACATGGTGTGTATCGGAGGCTACGGGGGGGGGGGGGGGCACATGCTGTATATCGGAGGCTACGGGGGGCACATGGTGTGTATCGGAGGCTACGGGGGGCACATGCTGTATATCTGAGGCTACGGGGGGCACATGCTCAATATCGGAGGCTATGGGGGCACATGCTGTATATCGGAGACTACGGGGGGCACATGGTGTGTATCTGAGGCTACGGGGGGGGGGGTACATGGTGTGTATCGGAGGCTACGGGGGGTGCATGCTGTATATCGGAGGCTATGGGGGGCACATGCTGTGTATCGGAGGCTACGGGGGGGGCGCATGCTGTATATCGGAGGCTACGGGGGGGCGCATGCTGTATATCGGAGGCTGGGGGGGCGCATGCTGTATATCGGAGGCTACGGGGCGCATGCTGTATATCGAAGGCTACGGGGGGCACATGCTGTATATCGGAGGCTACGGGGGGCACATGCTGTATATCGGAGGCTACGGGGGGCACATGCTCTGTATCGGAGGCTACGGGGGCACATGCTGTATATAGGAGGCTACGAGGGGGGCGCATGCTGTATATCGGAGGCTATGGGGGCGCATGCTGTATATCGGAGGCTACGGGGGGCGCATGCTGTATATCGGAGGCTACGGGGGGCGCATGCTGTATATCGGAGGCTACGGGGGGCACATGCTGTATCGGAGGCTACGGGGGGCACATGCTGTATATCGGAGGCTACAGGGGGCACATGATGTATATCGGAGGCTACTGTGGGGGGCACATGCTGTATATCGGAGGCTACTGTGGGGGGCACATGGTGTGTATCGGAGGCTACAGGGGGCACATGCTGTATATCGGAGGCTACTGTGGGGGGCACATGGTGTGTATCGGAGGCTACAGGGGGCACATGCTGTATATCGGAGGCTACTGTGGGGGGCACATGCTGTATATCGGAGGCTACTGTGGTGGGCACATGCTGTATATCGGAGGCTACAGGGGGCACATGCTGTATATCGGAGGCTACTGTGGGGGGCACATGCTGTATATCGGAGGCTACTGTGGGGGGCACATGGTGTGTATCGGAGGCTACTGTGGGGGGCACATGGTGTGTATCGGAGGCTACTGTGGGGGGCACATGGTGTGTATCTGAGGCTACAGAGGGGGCACATGGTGTGTATCTGAGGCTACAGAGGGGGCACATGGTGTGTATCGGAGGCTACAGAGGGGGCACATGGTGTGTATCGGAGGCTACGGGGGGCACATGGTGTGTATCGGAGGATACGGGGGGGCACATGGTGTGTATCTGAGGCTACGGGGGGCACATGGTGTGTATCGGGGGCTACGAGGGGGGGGGACCTGGTGTGTATCTGAGGCTACGGGGGGGCACATGGTGTGTATCGGAGGCTACGGGGGGCACATGCTGTGTATCGGAGGCTACGGGGAGCACATGGTGTGTATTGGAGGCTACGGGGGAACAAATGCTTTATATCGGAGGCTAAGGTGGGGGGCACATGCTGTATAGCTGAGGCTACAGGGGGCACATGCTGTATATTGGAGGCTACAGGGGGCACATGCTGTATATCGGAGGCCACGGAGGCGCACATGGTGTGTATCGGAGGCTCCTGGGGGGCACATGGTGTGTATCGGAGGCTACGGGGGAACAAATGCTGTATATTGGAGGCTACAGGGGCACATGCTGTATATCGGAGGCTTGATGTGGCACATGATATATATTGGTGGCCACGGGGGGGGCAGGGCACATGCTGTATATCTGAGGCCACAGGGGGGCACATGCTGTATATAGGAGGCTAGGGGGCACATGCTGTATATCGGAGGCTAGGGGGCAACATGCTGTATATCGGAGGCTAGGGGGACACATGTATGTATATCGGAGGTTTGATGGGGCACATGATATATATTGGAGGCCACAGGGGGGCACATGCTGTATATCGGGGGTTATGATGTATATAGGGGGGACTGTTTGCAGGTTCATATGGTATACAGGGAGATGTTGGTATACTTAACTCTGCTCAATATTAAGTGATATGATATAAAATATAATGTTAATATTAACATTGAGAAGTAGTCATTTTAACCTATTGATTTGGCCTCTACCACAGTCACGGTCTTTCAGGCGGCCTCCTCGGGAAAATTAATTATCCACCCCTGCTCTAAACAGTTCATGAGATATGGACCGATTTATTTAGTGCTGATTTTTATGATCTCATCGGGGCTTGTCTTTATGCTGCTCTGCACTGTTACCTTGTGAGCAATGATCCTCGGTAAAGACAATAAAACGTAGCACCAAATAAAATGGCCCAGATCTCTGAAACCATATGGCACAATTAAAAAGTAAAAACAAAACGTAATACTCAGGAAAGCAGGAGAAGTAGACTGATGGCAAAAAGTGAGCCCTTGTCACCTGGTAGCAGGTTCGCCCAGGCCCTCTGCTCCTGGCTCTGAGTGTGGTGGGCCGGGGGGCTCCTGAGAACTTACTGAAGGGTTTGCACCATCCCTTTTGAAGCGAATCTGTCATCAAGTAGATTGTAGATTGAATCTCTGCTCAGCCTGACTAACAGCTGGATGTTATACTGAGCAGGGTGAGATCACTACAGCAGGGAGGTCGGAGGTGGAAACGTTCACTAAGGATTTTAGTCTTTCTGTGATCCATTTTAAGAGGTTGCCTGCCAGTTCTTAGCCTTCTTTTTGTGTAGCATCTGACAACCAGCGACATGGTGAACAATATCCCGTGTACTGTAGTGTAGCTTTGGATGACCTATTTACCTATTATTCTTATTAATTGAATATAGAGAAAAGAAGGCCAGAATTAATACCCGAAGACTTACTGCGACAATATGTGCACACAATGCACGAGAAGATGTGTCCGGAAGTTCAGAAGCTCTTAGAGGACTTCAGGTAAATACACATCGTTCGGTTTATTGGCCACAGATGAGGACATTCTGAATGAACACATACCGATCAATCCTGACCTTTTTATCCTCCAGGCAAAAACGGAACATGGGATTGACTTTGGCGGAAAGTGAGTTGGCCAAACTGGATGCAGAACGGGCACGGGAACGCAGCACACTGGAAAAAGAGAGAATCTGCGCAGAGCCAATCTTACAGAAGATTGAGGAGGTTTTGTAAGTGATGTTGTTCTGATATTAATGCACGGACAACATTGACGTAGTCTATCAGGTCACATGGAAAACTCCTGGTGTCCTCCAGATCAACCTCAAGCTGCAGGATCACCAGAAATAATAGTGCTGCCATAGAATCGTCCCAGAACATCACTTGTGGCTAGAGACCACCACGTCATTGGTCCTCCTCAGTAAGGCATATTGCTTCATTATGTCTGATCACTTTCCGATTACTGGGGATTCAACCACTGGGCATGCACAGAACTATGATGGTTGGATGTAGAGCTGTGCAAGGAACTGAAGCAGACATGGCACCTAGTCCCTCAGTTGTTCTGATGATTGTGGGGTTCTTCGCTGTCAGACCCTCACCCTATCCCTCCTAAAACTTTTCATTCTTGTCCCAAATTCAAAATGCCCTGCCCCCCTCGAATTATTGCACTGAAAACTTTCAGCTTGGTATCCTTTTAAAGGCCAAAACATAAAAAGGATTTCATGCAATACCAAGATCTTGCGATCTAGCCGCTGCAAAAGCCAGTCGTGACCTATTGTGTCCGTGGCAGGGAAAGTGTTAATTAGTAAACCTTTCCATCACTTCTATAGTGGCCACAGCCAGGTACTGCGGATGTTCTACCTATTCACGTGAGTGCTGGTGGGATCTGCAGCATCCGGCCGGGGCCTCTATAGTTCTGACGGAGCTGCTGTGTTCCGGAAGCACTTGAGAGCTTCTGGCCAGTACCAGTATCGGCTGATCTGGGGTCACACCCCACTGATCAGATATTGATGGCTGTCTTTGGGATAGGCCATCAGTAATAAGGTATAGTGGATCAATCTGTTTAGTCAGTTTCTCGTCACGACAGCTCACTTAACTTGGTGTCTTCCTTTTAAAGGGCACCTGTCACCCCGAAAATCGCGGGTGAGGTAAGCCCACCGGCATCAGGGGCTTATCTGCAGCATTCTGTAATGCTGTAGATAAGCCCCCGATGTTACCTGAAAAAGGAGAAAAAGACGTTAGATTATACTCACCCAGGGGCGGTCCCGCTGCTGGTCTGGTCAGATGGGCGTCTCCGGTCCGCTGCGGCGCCTCCCATCTTCTTTCCATGACGTCCTCTTCTGATCTTCAGCCACGGCGCAGGCGCAGGCGTACTTTGCTCTGCCCTGTTGAGGGCAGACAAAGTACTGCAGTGCGCAGGCGCCAGGCCTCTGACCTTTCCGGCGCCTGCGCACTGCAGTACTATCCTCTGCCCTCAAGAGGGCAGAGCAAAGTACGCCTGCGCCGGAGCCGTGGCTGAAGATCAGAAGAGGACGTCATGGAAAGAAGATAGGAGGCGCCGGAGCGGACCAGAGACGCCCATCTGACCAGACCAGCAGCGGGACCGCCCCTGGGTGAGTATAATCTAACGTCTTTTTCTCCTCTTTCAGGTAACATCGGGGGCTTATCTACAGCATTACAGAATGCTGCAGATAAGCCCCTGATGCCGGTGGGCTTACCTCACCCGCGATTTTCGGGGTGACAGGTTCCCTTTAAGCTTCATCTTCTGTAAGTTGTGGTGTTAGTATTTTTACATTATTATGGTGTATATCATTAGTGGCATTATCTTGACTTCACTAAAACATATTTTTTCTCTTTTACTGTACAGACTCTCATCACAGCCTCCTGAAGATGAGAAATGGTAAGTTACTTAGTGGGTTTTATTACTAAACTTAGTCCAGGAGCGATAAGCCCAGAAAAAAGGTTCCCTATCCAGAACTTTTACCTAGTGGTCCAAGTAAAGCTTGGTCTTCCCTAATTGTTTCCTCCTATTGTTATGTAAAATGATCACGAGCCTCGGATGGAGAATATACCTCTGGCCCGTGGTCCATTTGCAGCCCACTGTTTCCTTTTCTGCGGCCCCCGGACTGATTTGCTTTGCTGGCTGTCAGCTTTTTAATTGCTCCTGAGACTGAGAGCACATGCACGCAACGTTTGGTACAGAACACTGCAGCGCATGCACTGAAGACACTGACATATCTTGGAGTCAGCATGCACTGCACTCCATGCTTCAGTCCCACCAACGACGACTGCAGTGGCAGCCGCAGGCCGTCCTGTAATGTCTATATGCCCCCAGCCCCTCCTGTGATGTCTGTATGCCCCCAGCCCCTCCTGTGATGTCTATATGCTCCCAGCCCCTCCTGTGATGCGTCTATTTGCCCCCAGCCCCTCCTGTGATGCGCCTATATGCCCCCAGCCCCTCCTGTGATGCGTCTATATGCCCCCAGCCCCTCCTGTGATGCGTCTATATGCCCCCAGCCCCTCCTGTGATGCGTCTATATGCTCCCAGCCCCTCTATGTATGCCACCATCCAGGAGCGGACACGGACAGCTTGGGGTCCCTGTGCAGGAAATGTGTCTCTTAAGGTGACAAATCTAAGGCACTGTGCTATATGTAAGCGAGTACACTTTATACAAACAAACAAACAAACAATTGGGCGGGCACCATTCACTAATACCATAGACTGAAAAATTACTTCCACCTTGAGAAAGACACCACAAGTGTCGGAACGCGTGGGTTTGGGTATCCCGTTGGCTGGACTTCATGCTGGGGCGGGCGACCATCTGACTGCATTGGGGCCGGGGCTAAGTATTGACTATTGCCTTCTTCAAAACCTTCTTGGGGAGCCCAGCGTCAGGGGATCCACCTGGGGACCCCATTGCATTTATGGAGAGTATACAGGTCCTTCTCAAAAAATTAGCATATAGTGTTAAATTTCATTATTTACCATAATGTAATGATTACAATTAAACTTTCATATATTATAGATTCATTATCCACCAACTGAAATTTGTCAGGTCTTTTATTGTTTTAATACTGATGATTTTGGCATACAACTCCTGATAACCCAAAAAACCTGTCTCAATAAATTAGCATATTTCACCCATCCAATCAAATAAAAGTGTTTTTTAATAACAAACAAAAAAACCATCAAATAATAATGTTCAGTTATGCACTCAATACTTGGTCGGGAATCCTTTGGCAGAAATGACTGCTTCAATGCGGCGTGGCATGGAGGCAATCAGACTGTGACACTGCTGAGATGTTATGGAGGCCCAGGATGCTTCAATAGTGGCCTTAAGCTCATCCAGAGTGTTGGGTCTTGCGTCTCTCAACTTTCTCTTCACAATATCCCACAGATTCTCTATGGGGTTCAGGTCAGGAGAGTTGGCAGGCCAATTGAGCACAGTAATACCATGGTCAGTAAACCATTTACCAGTGGTTTTGGCACTGTGAGCAGGTGCCAGGTCGTGCTGAAAAATGAAATCTTCATCTCCATAAAGCATTTCAGCCGATGGAAGCATGAAGTGCTCCAAAATCTCCTGATAGCTAGCTGCATTGACCCTGCCCTTGATGAAACACAGTGGACCAACACCAGCAGCTGACATGGCACCCCACACCATCACTGACCGTGGGTACTTGACACTGGACTTCAGGCATTTTGGCATTTCCTTCTCCCCAGTCTTCCTCCAGACTCTGGCACCTTGATTTCCGAATGACATGCAAAATTTGCTTTCATCAGAAAAAAGTACTTGGGACCACTTAGCAACAGTCCAGTGCTGCTTCTCTGTAGCCCAGGTCAGGCGCCTCTGCCGCTGTTTATGGTTCAAAAGTGGCTTTACCTGGGGAATGCGGCACCTGTAGCCCATTTCCTGCACACGCCTGTGCACGGTGGCTCTGGATGTTTCCACACCAGACTCAGTCCACTGCTTCCTCAGGTTCCCCAAGGTCTGGAATCGGTCCTTCTCCACAATCTTCCTCAGGGTCCGGTCTCCTCTTCTCGTTGTACAGCGTTTTCTGCCACATTGTTTCCTTCCAACAGACTTACCATTGAGGTGCCTTGATACAGCACTCTGGGAACAGCCTATTTGTTGAGAAATTTCTTTCTGGGTCTTACCCTCTTGCTTGAGGGTGTCAAGGATGGCCTTCTTGACATCTGTCAGGTCACTAGTCTTACCCATGATGGGGGTTTTGAGTAATGAACCAGGCAGGGAGTTTATAAAAGCCTCAGGTATCTTTTGCATGTGTTTAGAGTTAATTAGTTGATTCAGAAGATTAGGGTAATAGGTCGTTTAGAGAACCTTTTCTTGATATGCTAATTTATTGAGACAGGTTTTTTGGGTTATCAGGAGTTGTATGCCAAAATCATCAGTATTGAAACAATAAAAGACCTGACAAATTTCAGTTGGTGGATAATGAATCTATAATATATGAAAGTTTAATTGTAATCATTACATTATGGTAAATAATGAAATTTAACACTATATGCTAATTTTTTGAGAATGACCTGTATTGTCATTATTTTGACCATTGGGCAGGACACATTGCCTGTGCACACAGATCTAGGAGGGACTTTATTCATTTATTTAGTCCAAACCACTGAGATTATGCCGGGATCCGGCTGCAAGTGTTTTCTCCTGCTTCATATATATGTGCTGTGTTGCTATTAACAAACCTTTGTACATGTTATTATCTCCAGCCTAGGGATACCGTTGCTTGGGTATTGGACCCTTCATTTATTGATTTGTATCTACGTGAATTATCCTCTATGTATTTTTAATTGTTTTTATGTGTTTTCTGGTTCTGCAATAAAGCTTGTTTATAATGTTGATTGGCTTGGGTGATCCCTGACATGGGCATGTATCTTTTTCTCACAATTTTTCTGAGTACACTGTATACTAAGGGGCTGTGTTAGACATAATAATCGATAATAGCGTCTTCCTCCACCTCCCCCTGTTCTTAAATCCATTATAAATCCCCCACATCCCGTTATTGCCCTCTTCACCACCTCCATTTTTGCTTTCTCCCCACCACCCCATTATTGCCCATTCCACCACCTCCATCATTTCCTCTTCCCCACCACCTCCATCATTTCCTCTTCCCCACCACCCCTATCATTGCCCTCTCCGTCAACCCAATCATTGCCTTCTGTCCCATCACCCCATCATTGCCCTCTCCTCCACCTACACACACACAGCACCATTCACCTCTCTGCACTCACACACCTCACCTCTGCGCACGATATCCTGAAGCCGCACCATCGCCGGCAGCTTCCTGTCTCGCACAGCCACGGCGCTGCATGATGATGTCATTTAGCAGCTGCTAATAGCGCCCCTCATAGAGTATGATGCAATCACCCCTCATAGAATATAAATATAACACAGCTCCCCATAGAATATAATGTAGCGCTGAATAGAATATAATACAGCCCACCTCCCCATAGAATATAATGTAGCCCCATCAAAGAGTATGATGCAATCCTCCCTCATAAAATCTAATACAGCCCCCCATAGAATATAATGTAGTCCTCCCATAGAATATAATATACCCCCCATAATATATAACACAGCCTCCCCCATAGAATATAATATACCGCCTGCGTAGTATACAGCACTGGCCCCACAGTCCAGTACTCACTGTTTTATAGTAAAAATAAAAGCCGCACCTCTTGCCCGCACCTCTTGCCCGCGTTGCTCCCTGCTCCTGACTCAGCGGCTGCACTGCCTGGCAGACAGTGAGTACGCGATGACGTCATCGCGCACCCATAGTGTCAGAGGCAGAGCGGGGAATGATGGGAGAGGCAGCATCAGGTGATGTTCTCTCCTCCATCATTGCTTTGAACTATACTGGCACACGTTTATAGTTCATTGCGGCGGGGGAGTCGGTGCTGGCGGCAGGCGGGCCCCTGCCTCACATAGGTCCCATAGCGGCTGTGTGATG
The DNA here is from genome assembly GCF_032444005.1 of Ranitomeya imitator. Classification (NCBI taxonomy): domain Eukaryota; kingdom Metazoa; phylum Chordata; class Amphibia; order Anura; family Dendrobatidae; genus Ranitomeya; species Ranitomeya imitator. Next base: position 88,054,140 of record NC_091291.1, read on the forward strand.
TGCCGCTAGCTGGGGGAGTGGGGGCCCTAGGCAGCTGCCTGCCCCTAACGCTGGCTGGGGGGGGTCACTGCAACGTTGCAATAAAATGCAATAGCTATCCATCCAAACACCATATCTGCCAAATGTTATTAATTAATTTCCCCTCTCCAGTCCATCCTTAATGCAGCAGCCAGGGTCGTCCATCTGGCTAATCGTTACTCGGACGCGTCCGCTCTTCGCCAGTCGTTACACTGGCTGCCCATTCATTACAGGATACAATTCAAAGTACTTGTTCTCACCCACAAAGCTCTCCACAGTGCGGCACCGCCTTACATCTCCTCCCTCATTTCTGTCTATCGGCCTAGCCGACCACTGCGCTCTGCAAACGACTTTCGACTAACCTCTGCACTAATCCGTACCTCCCACTCCCGACTCCAAGACTTCTCCCGTGCTGCGCCAATCCTCTGGAATGCTCTACCCCAAGATATTAGGACCATCCATAACTTGCATAGTTTTAGGCGCTCGCTCAAAACTCATTTGTTCAGAGCGGCCTATCACGTTCCCTAATCAAACTCATTTTATGTGTGTGTGTGTGTGTGTGTAGCCCATTCAGTATCTCCATCTATCCCCCACCCCCTGAAGATGGCTGGACCATCATTGTAAATACATCATTGTAAATACACAACTGTACTTTGTATCCCCCCCCACCTCATTGTAGATTGTAAGCTCTCACGAGCAGGGTCGTCTTATTTTGTCTTATTTTGCTTTATTACTGTATTATTAACATTGTTACTTATGACTGTTGTGTTTGAAACTGTTAAACTGTAAAGCGCTGCGGAATATGTTGGCGCTATATAAATAAAGATTATTATTATTATTATTATTAATTAAAACATCAGCTCAGGATGCAAAAAATAAGCAGTCGCCCAACCCCGGATCCCGAAAAATGGAAAATGTGTGGTTCTTGAAAAAAAGGCTAATTTACATTTTTTTTTTATCACTTAAATAAAAAAAGAACTTAAAAGCTATTCATGTTTGGTATCTACATACTCGTACTGACCTGCAGAATCATATTGTCAGATCAGTTTTACTGTGTAGTGAACATGATAAATAGCAAGCACAAAAAACAATTGTGGAATTGCAACTTTTTCTTTTGTAATGTCAATACCCTTGGAGTCTTTTTTTTTTTTTTTTTTTTTTCCCCCCCGCTTTCCAGTACATCACACGATAAAATGAATGGTGTCATTCAAAAGTACAACTTGCCTGCAAAAAAAGCAAGCCCTCCTATGGCTATGTGAATGGAAAAGTAAAAAAGTTATAGCTCTTGGAGGAAGGGGAGGGAAAAAAATTGCCCTGGGTTGAAGGGGTTAAATAAGCTGTAATTTTCTGCGGACACATTCCCTTTAAGCACGGCGTCCAATGTTGCATCCGTGTGAGCTTGGGCTACTTTACACGTGTCTGTGATTTTTCTTCCCACTTCCATATTGTGATGTGACGCCACGTTCTGCCACGTCAGTGACCGAGTCAGAGTTAGTTTCTTTGATAACTGCACCCAGCATAATAGAAGGCGACTTGCGGGTAGTAAAACGGTTCAAGGTAAGGATATATATGAGTGCGGGGAGGTTACATAGCCACGTAACACAGTGTACTCAGCAGAAATAATAATCATTTTATATAAAATAGCATTAATTCAGATGCTATTTAACCCTGTGGGAGCAGCAGATTGGTATTACATATCCACCTGATATCTCCGAAGGAAAACACTAGGCAAAACCTGACCACTTTTGTCCTGGTGCCGGGTTTTCTTTAGATCAGGGGTGTCAAACTGCATTCCTCGAGGGCTGCAAACAGGTCATGTTTTCAGGATTTCCTTGTACTGCACAGGTGATTTAATCACCTACACAAATAATGAGTTGGTGATCAAATTATCACCTGTGCAGTACAAGGATATCCTGAAAACATGACCTGTTTGCAGCCCTCGAGGAATGCAGTTTGACACCCCTGCTTTAGATGGATGCAGAAGGAACCACATGGGCAGGACATGGCTTCATGGCGACCCTGAGGCATAGCTTCTGGACGGGGCTCTGACGATAGAGCACGCTCACACCTTTCGGGGCCACAGAAGGCTTGTACAGCTGCTGCCACGAGGATGTGCGCAGTTGTGATCAATCTCTTGGCTTTATTTAGGTTGTACTTCATTTTTTGGTGATTAGTGTCCTCATTAGTCATAGAGAAGTGTCAGGATTATTTGAAAGCAAGTTGCGTAATGAAGTTTTATGAAAATAAATTGCCAAAATATTCTCTGTATTCACTCACCAGACGTTGTTATTACTACACCTAAGTGGTCCCAGTTCAAAGTTTGTCTGTTTTCCCAGTTTAATATATGTAAAGCTTTGCTTTGCCATGATGTAGAGGAAAGCAGGTGACTGAGGGGGTAAATGGGCGATATCCTACTATACGTATGCACAAGAATAAGACCCCTGCCAGTGAGTAACATTGATCTTATGACTATGGCACATACACCACAGGACTCCTTTATTGGCCCTGTGAAGTTGATGGGTCAGGATTGATTTCGAGGTGTGCGGACCACCTGCACAGGCACCACAGGACTCCCTTATTGGCCCTGTGGAGTCCATGGGTCAGGGCTGTTCTGGAGGTGTGCGGACCACCTGCACAGGCACCACAGGACTCCTTTATTGGCCCTGTGGAGTCCATGGGTCAGGGCTGTTCTGGAGGTGTGCGGACCACCTGCACAGGCACCACAGGACTCCTCTATTGGCTCTGTGGAGTTCATGGGTCAGGGCAGTTTTGGAGGTGTGCGGACCACCTGCACAGGCACCACAGGACTCCTCTATTGGCTCTGTGGAGTTCATGGGTCAGGGCAGTTTTGGAGGTGTGCGGACCACCTGTACAGACACCACAGGACTCCTTTATTGGCCCTGTAGAGTCGATGGGTCAGGGCAGTTTTGGAGGTGTGCAGACCACCTGTACAGACACCACAGGACTCCCTTATTGGCCCTGTGGAGTCGATGGGTCAGGGCAGTTTTGGAGGTGTGCGGACCACCTGTACAGACACCACAGGACTCCCTTATTGGCCCTGTGGAGTCCATGGGTCAGGGCAGTTTTGGAGGTGTGCAGACCACCTGTACAGACACCACAGGACTCCCTTATTGGCCCTGTGGAGTCCATGGGTCAGGGCAGTTTTGGAGGTGTGCGGACCACCTGTACAGACACCACAGGACTCCCTTATTGGCCCTGTGGAGTCGATGGGTCAGGGCAGTTTTGGAGGTGTGCAGACCACCTGTACAGACACCACAGGACTCCCTTATTGGCCCTGTGGAGTCGATGGGTCAGGGCAGTTTTGGAGGTGTGCGGACCACCTGTACAGACACCACAGGACTCCCTTATTGGCCCTGTGGAGTCCATGGGTCAGGGCAGTTTTGGAGGTGTGCGGACCACCTGTACAGACACCACAGGACTCCCTTATTGGCCCTGTGGAGTCCATGGGTCAGGGCAGTTTTGGAGGTGTGCGGACCACCTGTACAGACACCACAGGACTCCTTTATTGTCCCTGTGGAGTCCATGGGTCAGGGCAGTTTTGAAGGCGTGCGGACCACCTGTACAGGCACCACAGGACTCCCTTATTGGCCCTGTGGAGTTCATGGGTCAGGGCAGCTTTGAAGGTGTGCGGACCACCTGTACAGGCACCACAGGACTCCCTTATTGGCCCTGTGGAGTTCATGGGTCAGGGCAGTTTTGAAGGCGTGCGGACCACCTGTACAGGCACCACAGGACTCCCTTATTGGCCCTGTGGAGTTCATGGGTCAGGGCAGCTTTGAAGGTGTGCGGACCACCTGTACAGACACCACATGACTCCCTTATTGGCCCTGTGGAGTCCATGGGTCAGGGCAGTTTTGGAGGTGTGCGGACCACCTGTACAGACACCACAGGACTCCTTTATTGGCCCTGTGGAGTCCATGGGTCCGGGCAGTTTTGAAGGCGTGCGGACCACCTGCACAATGTCCCTTTTTAATATTCTAGCTGATAAAGTTTATAATTTGAGAAGAGGAGGGACGGAGGCGGCAGAAGCCATCGGACTGTAATCCGGATAGTTCAGTAGCCAGCTGCTCTGCACGGAGAGCCGCACCTGTCTGGAGGGAAATGCTGGTTATCTCTTATTATTGGTACAGAGGAGAAGATGACGTGAAGACCTGCAGCCTCCTGCCGGCTCCGTGCTAGTAAGCGCCTACATTTCCCATGATCCAGCCGTGGAGATCGGCGTAGGGCCGCGTTCTTCTTCTGTTCCTCAGCACTTGGACTGGACGAATACACACTGACCTCATCCAGTCATTTCTATACATCCTGATGCTGTTCCTCTGTTACCCTTCTTGGAAACCTGAATGAATAAATTGACATCTGGGTGTCATTAAGGGTCAGGGTACCCAGCCAGCTGTCCAGGAGGGATAATGGAGGAATAGCAGAATGCTGAGTTCTAAGATGGAGAGTTTTCCTACCTTAGAACTTCTGCTGCCTGTTCCTGGGGAGGGGATTCAATATAAAATGATAAATCGTGTATTCTCCTCCCGAACCAGCACTGGTCCTGGCTCTGGATTGTGGTTTCCCCTCTACAGCCATCCTGGAATAAGCAGTGTCACATGACGGCTGCAGCCCATTAGCGCCCAGTGATGGCTGCCAGTGTTTTACCAGCCTAAAGAGGTAATCCAGTGTACGAAGATGATCACCCATCCACTGCACACACCTGAATTGTTAGATCCATGTGGATCTCCTCCCTGGGATCTTCACTGATCACAACTTATGTCCCCTGTCCCCAGTGGGCTCCAAGAGCATGGCCGGGAGGCATCGGACGGAGGGATCCTCGCTGATCTAAGAGTCATCACCCACCCAGTACATTTCTGAGAGCTGGAGCACCCCTTCTAGATCACATAGGTGCAAACGTCAGAGAATTGCCTTCACCTTCAGTGACCCGCACCCAGATATGGATCAGACCTTCAGGACATCTGCATTCTGCAGAAACGTTCAGGGTTTAATCCATAGATTGCAATGTGTTTAATTAAGATCGGCTGGGTTCATATCAAAGAAAAAATTCTATTTGCGCGCACCGATGGTCTCCGAGGAGAAAAGCTTCATTATCCTGACTTGATTAAAAGTCGTCAAGCAGCAGACGCTAAACTCTGTTAACGAAACAAATATCTACCAAATCCTCGAGCCTCCGAAACCCTCCTGTAATGGGAGACCCACAGATTGGATTATTAGAACGTTTCAGAGCGGACTCGTCACAAGATGCAGTGATCACACGGGAAAGGAAGGCTGTGGAACGCAGTGGTCCCTCCAGCGGATGTGAATGGGGGTCCGAGCCAGTGGAGGATAAGAATGAGTGATAGGTCTTTATTCTGGGTGTTGGCTGCCACACAGGTGGTATTCACCATACTACCAAATTCTGTGAGCGTCCTCATGATCCTTCTGCACAGCAGCCGAGCATATAATGTCATCAAAAGATCACCTTTATCAGAAATCAGGTTTTTAAGTGAAATGGATTTTGTCAAATTGTATTTTTAACTAGCTGAAGAGCCCGGCGTTGCCTGGGCATACTAAATATCTGTGGTTAGTTATAGCACCTCACTTCTCTTATTTTCCCATTACGCCTCTCATTTTCCCAATCACATCTTTAATTTTCCCCCTCACATCTCTCATTTTCCCCCTCACTCCTCTCATTTTCTCCCTCACTCCTCTCATTCCCGCCTAACACTTGTCATTTCGACCTCACATCTGTCATTTTCCGATCACTCCACTATTTTCCCTCACTCCTCTCATTTTGCACTCACACCTTTTCATTTTCACCTCACACCTCTCATTTTCACCTCAGTATACACATGTTTGTCATCTCCCTTATATATAGTATACACCTGTATGTCATCTCCTGTATATAGTATATACCTGTATGTCATCTCCCCTATATATAGTATATACCTGCTGTGTGTCATCTCCCCTGTATATAGTATATACCTGTATGTCATCTCCTCCTATATATAGTATATTCCTGTATGTCATCTCCTCCTATATATAGTATATACCTGTATGTCATCTCCTCCTATATATAGTATATACCTGTATGTCATCTCCTTCTATATATAGTATATGCCTGTGTCATCTCCCCTGTATATAGTATATATCTGTGTGTCCTCTCCTCCTGTATATAGTATATACCTGTATGTCATCTTCTATATATAGCATATACCTGTATGTCATCTCCTCCTGTATATAGTATATACCTGTAGGTAATCTGCTCCTGTATATAGTATATACCTATGTGTCAGCTCCTCCTGTATATAGTATATACCTGTATGTCATCTCCTCCTGTATATAGTATGTACCTGTATGTCATCTCCTCCTTTATATAGTATATACCTGTGTGTCATCTCCTCCTGTATATAGTATATACCTGTGTGTCATCTCCTCCTGTATATAGTATGTACCTATATGTCATCTCCTCCTCTATATAGTATATACCTGTGTGTCATCTCCTCCTGTATATAGTATGTACCTGTATGTCATCTCCTCCTCTATATAGTATATACCTGTGTGTCATCTCTCCTGTATATAGTATATATCTGTGTGTCATCTCTCCTGTATATAGTATATATCTGTGTGATCTCCTGTATTAGACCTCGTTAACACGTTATTTGCTCAGTATTTTTACCTCAGTATTTGTAAGATAAATTGGCAGCCTGATAAATCCCTAGCCAACAGGAAGCCCTCCCCCCTGGCAGTATATATTAGCTCACACATACTAGGTCATGTGACTGACAGCTGCCGTATTTCCTATATGGTACATTTGTTGCTCTTGTAGTTTGTCTGCTTATTAATCAGAATTTTATTTTTGAAGGCTAATACCAGACTTGTGTGTGTTTTAGGGCGAGTTTCGTTTGTCAAGTTGTGTGTGTTGAGTTGTGTGTGGCGACATGCATGTAGCGACTTTTGTGAGATGAGATGAGTTTTGTGTGGCAACATGCGTGTAGCAACTTTTTGTGTGTCGAGTTGCATGTGACAGGTTAGTGTAGCAAGTTGTGTGCAGCAAGTTTTGCGCATGGCGAGTTTTGCGCGTGGTGAGTTTTATGTCTGGTGCCTTTTGAGTATGTGCAAATTTTGTGTGAGGCAACTTTTGCATGTGTTGCAAATTTTGTGCATATGGCAATTTTTCCGCATGTGCAAGTTTTGCGTGTGGCGAGTTTTCCATGAGGTGAGTTTTGCACTTGTGGCGAGTTTTGCGTGAGCCTATTTTTTGCATGTGGTGAGTTTTGAGCGGCGACTTTTGTGTTTCGACTTTTATGTGGCGAGGTTGGCGTATGTGTGGTGAAATGTGTGCTGAGGGTGGTATATGTGTTCAAGCACGTGGTAGTGTGTGGCGCATTATGTGTGTGTGTTCATATCCCCGTGTGGTGAGTATCCCATGTCGGGGTCCTACCTTAGCAACTGTACGGTATATACTCTTTGGCGCCATCGCTCTCATTCTTTAAGTCCCCCTTGTTCACATCTGGCAGCTGTCAATTTGCCTCCAACACTTTTCCTTTCACTTTTTCCCCATTATGTAGATAGGGGAAAAATAGTTTGGTGAATTGGAAAGCGCGGAGTTAAAATTTCACCTCACAACATAGGCTATGACGCTCTCGGGGTCCAGACGTGTGACTGTGCAAAATTTTGTTTCTGTAGCTGCGACGCCTCCAACACTTTTCCTTTCCCTTTTTCCCGATTTATGTAGATAGGGGCAAAATTGTTTGGTGAATTGGAAAGCGCGGGGTTAAAATTTCGCCTCACAATATAGCCTATGATGCTCTCGGGGTCCAGACGTGTGACTGTGCAAAATTTTGTGGCTGTAGCTGCGACAGTGCAGATGCCAATCCCGGACATACACACACACACACATACACATAAAAACACACACACACACACACACACACACACACACACACACACACACACACACACACACACACACATTCAGCTTTATATAGTAGATATTGTTCCATACCACTAAATAAAATTAAAAAAATCATCTTGCAGTGTTCACACTGGTCACTACGCCTAGTATTGGTCTCATACTTACTGTATTTCTCAGCAGCCACATGGACATAAGTAGTAATAGACCGCCTCTGACACTGTGTAATATACTGACCCTGTGTAATAGACCGCCCCTGACCCTGTGTAATGGACCGCCCCTGACCCTGTGTAATAAACCGCAACTGACCCTGTGTAATAGGCCGCCCCTGACCCTGCGTAATAGGCCGCCCCTGACCCTGCGTAATAGGCCGCCCCTGACCCTGCGTAATAGGCCGCCCCTGACCCTGCGTAAGAGGCCGCCCCTGACCCTGCGTAAGAGGCCGCCCCTGACCCTGCGTAAGAGGCCGCCCCTGACCCTGTTAAACCTGTATTGAAGGATTTTGTGATAATTTTTTGATCTGGGCAAAGGCGATAGTGGATCCTGTGTACCTACTTTGTATTGAGTTGCCAAATTTAATTCCTGTCTGTGGTGATAATAAGACTGCTGAAAAGTCTACTCTATGGAACGAAGTATAAGTTTAGTATAAGGCCTTGTGGTTTTTCCGCTGGCATTTTTATTGATACCTTTTTGAACGCTTTTTAGTGAATGTTTATAAAATACTTTGCTTTTACATTTTGCTACATCAGACTTTTGCAGATGCAGTAATACCAGCTATCTTTACTTTTTTTTCTTTTCTTTTTTTTTTCCCCTCTTTATCTTTAAACTAGGATATATGGAATTTGGAGATAATTCAGATATTTATATTTTTGAGAACTTTTTCTTTTATTTTTTTTGTGATCCCTTGTTTGATATACTACAATAATTATTTTTTTATATTTTATTCAGGGACTAAAATTGGTTTTACCTCACCTACCAGACTGCACTTAATGATGCACACTGACTGATCCATAATATGTGGTTCAGTTCCCATAGGCTTCCATTGTTCTCGGCAGCACAAATCTTGTTTACACAGGATGGTTTGATCATTTTGCCTGTTTGGTTAATCTACAAGGTTATACGAGCGTTCAAGTAGACCCCAACTCTTTACCATTCATAATGGGTCTTGTTAAATGTATAGATTGTAGTCTGGAAGGAATAAGAATAAAATGCGTAGTAAGAAGATTCTGCCAGGGTTTCAGTGTATCTGTTCATCCATTTTCAGGTTCACTTGGCCTCATACTACCCATCGTTTAGATGAAAGGGAAATAATGACTTGTGCTGGGCTGTTGCCGAGTGTAATTGGTACTTTTTCTGTTGAACGGGAAAACCACTACCTTGCTAGATCAGAGAAATTTGTGACATCTCCCTTTTGTGGAGGAGGAGAAATTTCTTGGGAGATACAAGGATTTTAAAGAGAAAAGTAAAAATAGAAACTTGTCTGATACTCCTGTTAATACAAGTATGTTAGGTTTGACACCTCTTTTCTGAGTTTTTAAACTGAGAACCATTATGTCCATTACTGGTATGATATGATTTTTTTAAATTCCGTAAAATGTTTTACTGTATAAAATGGCAAATTATCACCTTTGTTAAATGTTTCTGTGCGTACGTAGGGCCATACTTTAAGCTGTTGGGAACATCTTTCTTTTAGTCGGCTTCTGAATCTCTAGTTCTAGCTTTCCTTGGACCTTTTGACACGTGGTAGTGTTTGTTTGTTTTTTTCACCGGTTTCTGTTGTATTTTTGGTTGATTAGTGTACTTGGCTTCTTCTTTCCTCATCACCTTGGTATCTCCAGTATTAGATCAAATAGGGTAGACCGCAGTGTGAGCGGCCTCTTCTTACCTCAGCACCCCTGGTATCTCCTGTATTAGATAACATAGGCTGGACAGCAGTGTGAGCAGCCTCTTCTTATCTCAGTACCTCCATTATTAGATCAGATACAGTCTGGAGAGCAATGTGAGCAGCCTCCTCTTAAGGTACTGTCACACTAGACGATATCGCTAGTGATCCGTGACGTTGCAGCGTACTCGCTAGCGATATCGTCCAGTGTGACAGGCAGCAGCGATCAGGCCCCTGCTGGGAGATCGCTGGTCGGGGAAGAAAGTCCAGAACTTTATTTCGTCACTGGACTCCCCGCAGACATCGCTGAATCGGCGTGTGTGACACCGATTCAGCGATGTCTTCACTGGTAACCAGGGTAAACATCGGGTAACTAAGCGCAGGGCCGCGCTTAGTAACCCGATGTTTACCCTGGTTACCAGCGTAAAAAAACAAACAGTACATACTTACATTCAGCTGTCTGTCCCTTGCCGTCTGGTTCCTGCAATGACTGCTGGCCGTAAAGTGAAAGCAGAGCACAGCCACAGCGGTGAGTCACCGCTGTGTGACTCACCGCTGTGCTGTGCTTTCACTTTCACTTTGCGGCCAGCAGTCAGTGCAGGAACCAGACGGCAAGGGACAGACAGCTGAATGTAAGTATGTACTGTTTGTTTTTTTACGCTGGTAACCAGGGTAAACATCGGGTTACTAAGCGCGGCCCTGCGCTTAGTTACCCGATGTTTACCCTGGTTACCGGGGACCTCGGGATCGTTGGTCGCTGGAGAGCTGTCTGTGTGACAGCTCTCCAGCGACCAAACAGCGACGCTGCAGCGATCCGGATCGTTGTCGGTATCGCTGCAGCGTCGCTAAGTGTGACGGTACCTTTACCCCAGCACTCTTGGCATCTCCAATATTAGATCAGATAGGATGGACAGCAGTGTGAGCAGACTCAGCACCCATGATATCTCCAGTATTAGATCAGATAGGGTGGAGAGCAATGTGAGCAGCCTCCTCTTACCCCAGCACTCCTGGCATCTCCAATATTAGATCAGATAGACATGATGGACAGCAGTGTGAGCAGACTCAGCACCCATGATATCTCCAGTATTAGATCAGATAGGGTGGACAGCATTGTCCACAGCCTCCTCTTACCTCAGCACCCATGGTATCTCCAGTATTAGATCAGATAGGTTGGACAGCAGTGTCCGCAGCCTCCTCTTACCTCAACACTCCTGGTATCTCCAATATTAGATCAGATAGACATGATGGACAGCAGTGTGAGCAGACTCAGCACCCCTGGTATCTCCAGTATTAGATCAGATAGGGTGGACAGCAGTGTCTGCAGCCTCCTCTTACCCCAGCACTCCTGGCATCTCCAATATTAGATCAGATAGACATGATGGACAGCAGTGTGAGCAGACTCAGCACCCATGGTATCTCCAGTATCAGATCAGATAGGGTGGACAGCATTGTCCACAGCCTCCTCTTACCTCAGCACCCATGGTATCTCCAGTATTAGATCAGATAGGGTGGACAGAAGTGTCCGCAGCCTCCTCTTACCCCAGCACTCCAGGCATCTCCAATATTAGATCAGATAGACATGGTGGACAGCAGAGTGAGCAGACTCAGCACCCCTGGTATCTACAGTATTAGATCAGATAGGGTGGAGAGCAATGTGAGCAGCCTCCTCTTACCCCAGCACTCCAGGCATCTCCAGTATTAGATCAGATAGGATGGACAGCAGTGTGAGCAGCCTCCTCTTACCCCAGCACTCCTGGCATCTCCAATATTAGATCAGATACACATGGTGGACAGCAGTGTGAGCAGACTCAGCACCCATGGTATCTCCAGTATTAGATGAGATAGGGTGGACAGCAGTGTCCGCAGCCTCCTCGTACCCCAGCACCCCTGGTATCTCCAGTATTAGATCCGATAGACAGGATGGGCAGTAGTGTGAGCTGTTTTTTACCTCAGCACCCTGGTGTCTCCAGTTTTAGATCAGATAGAAGAGGGAAAAAAAAAGAAATTCAGCACAGCCATCTGGTAAATATCTTAAAAAAAAAAGTATTCATTTTTACTAGGAATCCATTAAAACCCAAACAAGGCTTATGGAAGACATGTAAACATCTGGCGATACCGCCGTTAGTTATATTTATCAGTAAGGGCAGTTTCGCCAGAAATACGTCCAATTTTTACATGTCTTCTACAGGCCTTTTTGTGTGTTAATGGATTCCTAATAAAAATAAATACTTTCTAGATATTTACCAGATGGATGTGCTGAATCTTTTTTTTTCTCTTCTTCCCCATCCCCCCTCTTCTGGTTTTCTCTGTGCTTCACCAGAAGTATATAGCACCCACCACTAATGACCCTCTTCAGCTGTCTCCAATTTCTGTAAAGGCGGTTTGCTCTTTTTTTTTTTCTTTTCTTCTTTTGATCAGATAGGGTGGACAGCAGTGTGAGCAGCCTCTTCTTAGCTCCACCATCCTGGTATCTCCTGTATTAGACCAGATAGGGTGGACAGCAGTGTGAGCAGCCTCTTCTTACCTCCACTATCCTGGTATCTCCTGTATTAGACCAGATAGGGTGGACAGCAGTGTGAGCAGCCTCTTCTTACCTCCACTATCCTGGTATCTCCTGTTATAAAACCAGATAGGGTGGACAGCAGTGTGAGCAGCCTCTTCTTACCTCCACTATCCTGGTATCTCCTGTATTAGACCAGATAGGGTGGACAGCAGTGTGAGCAGCCTCTTCTTAGCTCCACCATCCTGGTATCTCCTGTATTAGACCAGATGGGGTGGACAGCAGTGTGAGCAGCCTCTTACCTCCACTATCCTGGTATCTCCTGTATTAGACCAGATAGGGTGGACAGCAGTGTGAGCAGCCTCTTCTTACCTCCACTATCCTGGTATCTCCTGTTATAAAACCAGATAGGGTGGACAGCAGTGTGAGCAGCCTCTTCTTACCTCCACTATCCTGGTATATCTTGTATTAGACCAGATAGGGTGGACAGCAGTGTGAGCAGTCTCTTCTTACCTCCACTATCCTGGTATCTCTTGTATTAGACCAGATAGGGTGGACAGCAGTGTGAGCAGCCTCTTCTTACCTCCACTATCCTGGTATCTCCTGTATTAGACCAGATAGGGTGGACAGCAGTGTGAGCAGCCTCTTCTTACCTCCCCTATCCTGGTATCTCCTGTATTAGACCAGATAGGGTGGACAGCAGCATGAGCAGCCTCTTCTTACCTCCACTATCCTGGTATCTCCTGTATTAGACCAGATAGGGTGGACAGCAGTGTGAGCAGCCTCTTCTTACCTCCACTATCCTGGTATCTCCTGTATTAGACCAGATAGGGTGGACAGCAGCATGAGCAGCCTCTTCTTACCGCCACTATCCTGGTATCTCCTGTATTAGACCAGATAGGGTGGACAGCAGTGTGAGCAGCCTCTTCTTACCTCCACTATCCTGGTATCTCCTGTATTAGACCAGATAGGGTGGACAGCAGTGTGAGCAGCCTCTTCTTACCTCCACTATCCTGGTATCTCCTGTATTAGACCAGATAGGGTGGACAGCAGTGTGAGCAGCCTCTTCTTACCTCCACTATCCTGGTATTTCCTGTATTAGACCAGATAGGGTGGACAGCAGTGTGAGCAGCCTCTTCTTACCTCCACTATCCTGGTATCTCCTGTATTAGACTAGATAGGGTGGACAGCAGTGTGAGCAGCCTCTTCTTACCTCCACTATCCTGGTATCTCCTTATTAGACCAGATGGGGTGGACAGCAGTGTGAGCAGCCTCTTCTTACCTCAGCACCCTGGTATCTCTAGCATTTAAATTCAGAAATTCCACAGGTAGCACATTTTCCTACACATGAAAAGCACGTGCTGGACATTTTCATGTATACTCTAGTGACTAGACCTCTAGGTAAAATGAGTGTGGATTCCTAATTAAAGTTAAACGTTTTTTTTCTAAATTTACAAAATGTAAATTATACCATTTTCTTCCTTTTATTTTTTTAACCTTTTCCCGGAGAACCCATTTAAAAGAAATCTGTTAGTAGGATCTACCCTTCTAAGTCTATATGGGCTTGCAGGTTATAGGAAGCTGAATAAAATGATAGCTTCATATCTGCGATCTGAGGTTTTATTCCAGAAAAATCTTCATTTTTCTTAATATGTAAATGAGCCGTTTAGATCTATGGGCTGGACATAGATCTTCCCGAGAATGTCTCCAGAGCTTATGTAAAGTGCAAGGGGCATTACCAGTGTGAGACATGTAGTGACTGACAGTCTGCTCTCCTGATCTACTCACTAGTAATGCACTATTTCTGATAAATTTAAGCCCAAGAGGCAGATTCTCAGAGAGATCTATGTCCGACCCATAGATCTTAATCGCTCATTTACATATTGAGAAAAATGTGGATCTCTGTCATAAGACGTCAGATCGCAGATATCGGGGTATCATTTTTTCCCCTTCCTATGACTTACATGGCCATATAGACGGCTCAGGAGGGTGGATCCCACTGCAGATTCCCTTTTAAGCTTTAGATGTATGGCTTTATGAAATATCCTTATTTACTGGCAGAAATTGCAGATCTTTGAAATGCAAAGCATATTAGAAAGCTTGGATCTTTTCATGTTACGGTGACTTATCCACATAAGACTGGAAAGCCTTTTATTAAAAGTACACCCCCCCCCAGAGAAGGTGCCCAGCAGCAGATCTGTCCCACGTGCGGGTCCTTCTTCCTAGCAGTAAGCGGATTTCTCTTTTTTCCTGTACAGTGGCAGTATACAGTACGTTATCCTGACCTACATGAAGCACCTTGGTGTAAAAGTTAAAGAGCCGAGAATTCTGGAACAGAGACGTGGGCGTATTGGCTTCCTACCAAAAATCAAGGTATAAATCCGCCCACAAAGCATCGTCGGCTGGTCTGAATCTGTGCACATGTGATGTGACTAGTCCGTATACTAGGGAGTGGACATAAAATACCCACTATTACTTTATAGGTGTTTTTCCGTTTTGGAAACCTCTGTTCCCCAATTGCAGCTTATTTTATAAAAATAAATTGCGCTTTACTCAGTTTCCCCAGGTCCATCGTTGGGTCTCCGCTACTGCTCCCTGGTATCTGTTGTTATCCACCTCATTGACGTCATGTTGGCAGCACTGTAGCCAATGATGGCCTGGGCCACTGAGCCGACCGATTTGGCTGCAGCGCTGTCAGCGTTACATCATCATTGTACTCATTACACAACAGCGGGAGCAGTGGCAGGACTCCGCTCTGGACCCGGGGAGGGTGAGTAACGCACAGTTTTGTTTGTTTTTTTTGTTTTTTTTAAGCACACTGCAGCTTGGGTACAAGGGGTTTCTGAACCTTCTATATTTAAAGCAGCTTCTCCTGTGATGTTCCATGATTGCTTCTCTGTAAAACTTGTTCCTGACGTTGTACATTATTCTTGATCTCGGGCATCCATGTTCCATTAGTGGTTTCCTTTTGGCCCTTTCCTATTTTAAGGACCTGGCACTTGCTCATTAAAATAGTTTTAATTTCATTGTCAAAGAACAATCCCTGCACTCCGCTCATTCTGCTTCTTCCGTTCTGTGCTGCGTAGCGTTGTTGCCGCTGGGATTTGCATCTTTTGCTTTTGGAGCACAATATGTGAAATCTCTAGAAATTGACTAGATTTTGCTTGGATTGTGATTTGTACATTATTTTACTAAACTGCTGATTGATTACTTTTTCTAGCAAAGCATGAAGAAGGATAAAGAAGGGGAGGAAAAGTGGAAACGCCGTGGGCTGTCCAGCATCTTAGGCCCTCCGCGAAGGCCAAGCCGGCAAGACAGTAATGCAAGTAAGTGGTTAGCGGCTTGTACCCCCAGGGGGATTTCCTCCTTAGTAGCCTGAGATGTGACCATATTTAGGGCTGCACGCCCCAGTCACACGGTGACTTATGCAGAAGACCATCCACTTCTGAGTTTGCTCCTTATGCCTCATGCACAAGCTCAGGAAGCTGGATGATGTGGCCGATAGCATCACGCTTCATGGTAGTGAAGAGGTAATAGGGGGTACTGTACGGCCACTGTAGAACTGTAGAAGCGGCAGTGGGCTCTGCAGGGACTACAAAAGAAGTGAGGCATTGCTACCTGCCATTACAATCTAGGGAACTACGACATGCCTGACATGAGTTGTGGGAAAGTAAGGATGACATGCCTGACGTGACTACTGGGAAAGATAGGATGACATGCCTGACGGGAGTACTGGGAAAGTGAGGATGACATGCCTGATGGGAGTACTGAAAAAATAAGGATGACATGCCTGACGGGAGTACTGGGAAAGTGAGGATGACATGCCTGACGGGAGTACTGGGAAAGTAAGGATGACATGCCTGATGGGAGTACTGAAAAAATAAGGATGACATGCCTGATGGGAGTACTGGGAAAGTGAGGATGACATGCCTGATGGGAGTACTGAAAAAATAAGGATGACATGCCTGACGGGAGTACTGGGAAAGTGAGGATGACATGCCTGACGGGAGTACTGGGAAAGTAAGGATGACATGCCTGATGGGAGTACTGAAAAAATAAGGATGACATGCCTGATGGGAGTACTGGGAAAGTGAGGATGACATGCCTGATGGGAGTACTGAAAAAATAAGGATGACATGCCTGACGGGAGTACTGGGAAAGTGAGGATGACATGCCTGACGGGAGTACTGGGAAAGTAAGGATGACATGCCTGATGGGAGTACTGAAAAAATAAGGATGACATGCCTGATGGGAGTACTGGGAAAGTGAGGATGACATGCCTGATGGGAGTACTGAAAAAATAAGGATGACATGCCTGACGGGAGTACTGGGAAAGTGAGGATGACATGCCTGATGGGAGTACTGAAAAAATAAGGATGACATGCCTGACGGGAGTACTGGGAAAGTGAGGATGACATGCCTGACGGGAGTACTGGGAAAGTAAGGATGACATGCCTGACGGGAGTACTGGGAAAGTGAGGATGACATGCCTGATGGGAGTACTGGGAAAGATAGGATGACATGCCTGACGGGAGTACTGGGAAAGTGAGGATGACATGCCTGACGGGAGTACTGGGAAAGTGAGGATGACATGCCTGACGGGAGTACTGGGAAAGTGAGGATGACATGCCTGATGGGAGTACTGAAAAAATAAGGATGACATGCCTGACGGGAGTACTGGGAAGGTGAGGATGACATGCCTGACGGGAGTACTGGGAAAGTGAGGATGACATGCCTGATGGGAGTACTGAAAAAATAAGGATGACATGCCTGACGGGAGTACTGGGAAAGTGAGGATGACATGCCTGACGGGAGTACTGGGAAAGTGAGGATGACATGCCTGATGGGAGTACTGGGAAAGTGAGGATGACATGCCTGATGGGAGTACTGAAAAAATAAGGATGACATGCCTGACGGGAGTACTGGGAAAGTGAGGATGACATGCCTGACGGGAGTACTGGGAAAGTAAGGATGACATGCCTGACGGGAGTACTGGGAAAGTGAGGATGACATGCCTGATGTGAGTACTGGGAAAGATAGGATGACATGCCTGACGGGAGTACTGGGAAAGTGAGGATGACATGCCTGACGGGAGTACTGGGAAAGTGAGGATGACATGCCTGACGGGAGTACTGGGAAAGTAAGGATGACATGCCTGACGGGAGTACTGGGAAAGTGAGGATGACATGCCTGACGGGAGTACTGGGAAAGTGAGGATGACATGCCTGACGGGAGTACTGGGAAAGTGAGGATGACATGCCTGACGTTACTACTGGGAAAGATAGGATGACATGCCTGACGGGAGTACTGGGAAAGTGAGGATGACATGCCTGACGGGAGTACTGGGAAAGTGAGGATGACATGCCTGACGGGAGTACTGGGAAAGTGAGGATGACATGCCTGATGTGAGTACTGGGGAAGATGGGATGACATGCCTGACGGGAGTACTGGGAAAGTGAGGATGACATGCCTGACGGGAGTACTGGGAAAGTGAGGATGACATGCCTGACGGGAGTACTGGGAAAGTGAGGATGACATGCCTGACGGGAGTACTGGGAAAGTGAGGATGACATGCCTGATGGGAGTACTGAAAAAATAAGGATGACATGCCTGACGGGAGTACTGGGAAGGTGAGGATGACATGCCTGACGGGAGTACTGGGAAAGTGAGGATGACATGCCTGATGGGAGTACTGAAAAAATAAGGATGACATGCCTGACGGGAGTACTGGGAAAGTGAGGATGACATGCCTGACGGGAGTACTGGGAAAGTGAGGATGACATGCCTGATGGGAGTACTGGGAAAGTGAGGATGACATGCCTGATGGGAGTACTGAAAAAATAAGGATGACATGCCTGACGGGAGTACTGGGAAAGTGAGGATGACATGCCTGACGGGAGTACTGGGAAAGTAAGGATGACATGCCTGACGGGAGTACTGGGAAAGTGAGGATGACATGCCTGATGTGAGTACTGGGAAAGATAGGATGACATGCCTGACGGGAGTACTGGGAAAGTGAGGATGACATGCCTGACGGGAGTACTGGGAAAGTGAGGATGACATGCCTGACGGGAGTACTGGGAAAGTAAGGATGACATGCCTGACGGGAGTACTGGGAAAGTGAGGATGACATGCCTGACGGGAGTACTGGGAAAGTGAGGATGACATGCCTGACGGGAGTACTGGGAAAGTGAGGATGACATGCCTGACGTTACTACTGGGAAAGATAGGATGACATGCCTGACGGGAGTACTGGGAAAGTGAGGATGACATGCCTGACGGGAGTACTGGGAAAGTGAGGATGACATGCCTGACGGGAGTACTGGGAAAGTGAGGATGACATGCCTGATGTGAGTACTGGGGAAGATGGGATGACATGCCTGACGGGAGTACTGGGAAAGTGAGGATGACATGCCTGACGGGAGTACTGGGGAAGATGGGATGACATGCCTGACGGGAGTACTGGGGAAGATGGGATGACATGCCTGGCGGGAATACTGGGGAAGATGGGATGAGATGCCTGACGGGAGTACTGGGAAAGTGAGGATGACATGCCTGACGGGAGTACTGGGAAAGTGAGGATGACATGCCTGACGGGAGTACTGGGAAAGTGAGGAATGACATGCCTGACGGGAGTACTGGGAAAGTGAGGAATGACATGCCTGACGGGAGTACTGGGAAAGTGAGGAATGACATGCCTGATGTGAGTACTGGGAAAGTGAGGATGACATGCCTGATGTGAGTACTGGGGAAGATGGGATGACATGCCTGACGGGAGTACTGGGAAAGTGAGGATGACATGCCTGACGGGAGTACTGGGGAAGATGGGATGACATGCCTGACGGGAGTACTGGGGAAGATGGGATGACATGCCTGGCGGGAATACTGGGGAAGATGGGATGAGATGCCTGACGGGAGTACTGGGAAAGTGAGGATGACATGCCTGACGGGAGTACTGGGAAAGTGAGGATGACATGCCTGACGGGAGTACTGGGAAAGTGAGGATGACATGCCTGACGGGAGTACTGGGAAAGTGAGGATGACATGCCTGACGGGAGTACTGGGAAAGTGAGGATGACATGCCTGATGGGAGTACTGAAAAAATAAGGATGACATGCCTGACGGGAGTACTGGGAAAGTGAGGATGACATGCCTGACGGGAGTACTGGGAAAGTGAGGATGACATGCCTGATGGGAGTACTGGGAAAGTGAGGATGACATGCCTGACGGGAGTACTGGGAAAGTGAGGATGACATGCCTGACGGGAGTACTGAAAAAATAAGGATGACATGCCTGACAGGAGTACTGGGAAAGTGAGGATGACATGCCTGATGGGAGTACTGAAAAAATAAGGATGACATGCCTGACGGGAGTACTGGGAAGGTGAGGATGACATGCCTGACGGGAGTACTGGGAAAGTGAGGATGACATGCCTGATGGGAGTACTGAAAAAATAAGGATGACATGCCTGACGGGAGTACTGGGAAAGTGAGGATGACATGCCTGACGGGAGTACTGGGAAAGTGAGGATGACATGCCTGATGGGAGTACTGGGAAAGTAAGGATGACATGCCTGACGGGAGTACTGGGAAAGTGAGGATGACATGCCTGACGGGAGTACTGGGAAAGTAAGGATGACATGCCTGACGGGAGTACTGGGAAAGTGAGGATGACATGCCTGATGGGAGTACTGAAAAAATAAGGATGACATGCCTGACGGGAGTACTGGGAAAGTGAGGATGACATGCCTGACGGGAGTACTGGGAAAGTAAGGATGACATGCCTGACGGAAGTACTGGGAAAGTGAGGATGACATGCCTGATGGGAGTACTGAAAAAATAAGGATGACATGCCTGACGGGAGTACTGGGAAAGTGAGGATGACATGCCTGACGGGAGTACTGGGAAAGTAAGGATGACATGCCTGACGGGAGAACTGGGAAAGTGAGGATGACATGCCTGACGGGAGTACTGGGAAAGTGAGGATGACATGCCTGACGGGAGTACTGGGAAAGTGAGGATGACATGCCTGACGGGAGTACTGGGAAAGTGAGGATGACATGCCTGACGGGAGTACTGGGAAAGTGAGGATGACATGCCTGAAGGGAGTACTGGGAAAGTGAGGATGACATGCCTGACGGGAGTACTGGGAAAGTGAGGATGACATGCCTGACGGGAGTACTGGGAAAGTGAGGAATGACATGCCTGATGTGAGTACTGGGAAAGTGAGGATGACATGCCTGATGTGAGTACTGGGGAAGATGGGATGACATGCCTGACGGGAGTACTGGGAAAGTGAGGATGACATGCCTGACGGGAGTACTGGGGAAGATGGGATGACATGCCTGGCGGGAATACTGGGGAAGATGGGATGAGATGCCTGACGGGAGTACTGGGAAAGTGAGGATGACATGCTTGACGGGAGTACTGGGAAAGTGAGGATGACATGCCTGACGGGAGTACTGGGAAAGTGAGGATGACATGCCTGACGTGACTACTGGGAAAGATAGGATGACATGCCTGACGTGACTACTGGGAAAGATAGGATGACATGCCTGACGGGAGTACTGGGAAAGTGAGGATGACATGCCTGATGGGAGTACTGAAAAAATAAGGATGACATGCCTGACGGGAGTACTGGGAAAGTGAGGATGACATGCCTGACGGGAGTACTGGGAAAGTAAGGATGACATGCCTGACGGGAGTACTGGGAAAGTGAGGAATGACATGCCTGACGGGAGTACTGGGAAAGTGAGGAATGACATGCCTGACGTGAGTACTGGGAAAGTGAGGATGACATGCCTGATGTGAGTACTGGGGAAGATGGGATGACATGCCTGACGGGAGTACTGGGAAAGTGAGGATGACATGCCTGACAGGAGTACTGGGGAAGATGGGATGACATGCCTGGCGGGAATACTGGGGAAGATGGGATGAGATGCCTGGTGGGAATACTGGGGAAGATGGGATGAGATGCCTGGTGGGAATACTGGGGAAGATGGGATGAGATGCCTGGCGGGAATACTGGGGAGGATGGGGATGAGATGCCTGATGTCAGTACTGGGGAAAATGGGGATGAGATGCCTGACGCGAGTACTGGGGAAGATGGGGATGAGATGACTGGCGGGAATACTGGAGAAGATGGGATGAGATGCCGGACGCGAGTACTGGGGAAGATGGGGATGGGAATACTGGAGAAGATGGGGGATGAGATGACTGGCGGGAATACTGGGGAAGATGGGGATGAGATGCCAGACGCGAGTACTGGGGAAGATGGGATGAGATGCCTGGCGGGAATACTGGAGAAGATGGGATGAGATGCCTGACGCAATGAGTACTGGAGAAGATGGGGATGGGAATACTGGAGAAGATGGGGGATGAGATGACTGGCGGGAATACTGGGGAAGATGGGGATGAGATGCCAGACGCGAGTACTGGGGAAGATGGGATGAGATGCCTGGCGGGAATACTGGAGAAGATGGGATGAGATGCCTGACGCAATGAGTACTGGAGAAGATGGGGATGGGAATACTGGAGAAGATGGGGGATGAGATGACTGGCGGGAATACTGGGGAAGATGGGGATGAGATGCCAGACGCGAGTACTGGGGAAGATGGGATGAGATGACTGGTGGGAATACTGGAGAAGATGGGGGATGAGATGACTGGCGGGAATACTGGGGAAGATGGGATGAGATGACTGGCGGGAATACTGGAGAAGATGGGGGATGAGATGACTGGCGGGAATACTGGGGAAGATGGGATGAGATGCCAGACGCGAGTACTGGGGAAGATGGGATGAGATGACTGGTGGGAATACTGGAGAAGATGGGATGAGATGCCTGACGCAACGAGTACTGGAGAAGATGGGGGATGAGATGACTGGCGGGAGTACTGGGGAAGATGGGGATGAGATGCCAGACGCGAGTACTGGGGAAGATGGGATGAGATGACTGGCGGGAATACTGGGGAAGATGGGGATGAGATGCCAGACGCGAGTACTGGGGAAGATGGGATGAGATGACTGGCGGGAGTACTGGGGAAGATGGGATGAGATGACTGGTGGGAATACTGGGGAAGATGGGATGAGATGCCTGGCGGGAATACTGGGGAAGATGGGATGAGATGCCTGGCGGGAATACTGGAGAAGATAGGATGAGATGCCTGACACACTGAGTACTGGAGAAGATGGGGGATGAGATGACTGGCAGGAATACTTGTAAAATAAACAGATATATGTGAAGCATTCCTCCTAAACCTGGTGGTTTGGTGCAGCCATTCATCATGTTGTCACTGGCGTGTTACACAAAGCGCACACTGTAAATGTCTGAGATTGTGTTCACCTTTCCTGTAAATCCCACTGAATATCTTAAAGATGGTCACGTGCCACCTCCTTGTGCTTGAAGGCTGCTTCACAGTGTGTGACGGTCACGGATCATCTTGTCTTCCACAATGGAGGGCACAGGGCTTTGTGTCTCGGGATCGGTGACCCCATGTGTAAAATGTTTATTGTGAAGTCGCAGTGCGGCGTCTAATACAAGGAGGACATTACCAGGGTGCAATGACCAAGTGGACCATGTGCAGTCCTTTAGCCGCCATTGATGCTTGGAGAGCTCAAAGCTCAAGCCTGCAAAATTGTGAGCGCCGCCGTGAAGTGTTACCCATTGTGACTACAAAATGACATCATGTGTGATTGAAATCTCTCTTTTTTTTTTTTTTTTTTTAGTTTCACGAGCCTTGCAAATGCAGAAACACCCGAAGCACTTATCAACCTCGTCATCCAGCAGCCCTGAGCCGGCAGAGAGCAGACTGCGTTCTAGTGGTGGCTCTGTAGACGGCCATGACTCTTCCTTCAGCCCCTTTTCCTCTCCTCCTGCTAATAGTGCCTTAGGCGTCAGCTCCCCGGATGGTAGTAAGGAGTTGGATGGCGGTGAGTGCACGGCTGTGCAGCAGATTTACCATTCCTCTGCTATCCACTTTAGACTTCTATACGGACACATTCACCATTTTCCTCTTTTTTTTTCCCCCCCAGCAGCCATGAAAGTCAGCACAGAAGGCTCCACAGACTCCTGTGATGGAGGTTCACGGACCTCAGGTTCCCTCTTTGACTTCCCACCTTCTCCACTGGATCTTTTGCAGGAAGAAGTGAAAGACTCTGATCGGTACTGTTATTAGTCCTGACTATATTTTTGCTAGGAATGAAAACTTTTTTCATGGTAGATGTGACCCCTGAGAGAGAGACTCTAAGCCTTGTTTCCACGTGCAAAAATGCTGCATTTTATTTCTGCGGACTATGCAATAGTAATCTGGTCTCCGTCACTGATGATTTTTGTATGGCAGAGATTATACTCCAGCCCCTGACTGGAGTAGCGTTTTGTGGCACAGAGGTGCACGCCACTCACAAGAGGCGCCATATTCATTTAGTGGCATGTACTGCTTAATGAATTTGGCGCCTTTTACTGCAGAAAGACTACCACAGACTTGATGAATTTGCGCCAATGTGTTTCCGCTATGTGGGAACATGGCCTTAGACACTGTGTCCCTGTGCTGAAAATAACATTATATTGATTGTTGTCTTTATGGTACTTTTTGTCTTGGAGAATCTCTACCTTTTCAAGGGTTTTCCTTCACTTTCAAAAGTTTTTGTAAATGGGCCCAGGGCCGTGTAATAAGAAAAAAATGTATACACTATACTCGCCTGCTGGACCAGTGATTGACTGCAGCCTTCACATTCTGACTGAGCAGAAACTGGCTGGGACAGACTGTGAAGGCTGCAGCCAATCAGCAGTTGTGTGGTGCCCCCGCAGAATGTTGATGAAAGCAGACTTATGGGGGCAGCGTGGAGAGCGGCCCTAGTCTGGTGGGGAGTATCGCAATATATTTAACTCTCGCAGTAAAGTAAGGGAAGACCCCTTTAAACTTCTCTTTACAAGATGTCGCAGCCGCTTCTGACAAGATAACAATCTGTGGGTAACTTGTATGTCATTTACTAATTTGTATGATCATTTATTGTATATTTTGTTTACATTCCCCAGATTCAGTGACCATGGCACGCCAAAACTGTCACGAAGGCGAGTCTTTTTTTTTTTTTTGTCTTAGTTTTGTTTGTTTTATAGACTTCACAAAATAGATCTGTAAAAACAAAAGTGATAACCTATAAAATCAGTTGGTGTTTTTTTTTTCTTCTTAGACTTTTATTCTTATCATTAAACAGTAAAAATATTAAACTTTTAGTATTTGTCCACTAAAAGTGACCCCAACAGCTGATATGATGCCCGTGGATCGGACATGCATCAAGGGGCAGCGTGTATCGGACGCTGGCTGTATGGTCTCAGCGATGTATGCTAAACATGGTTTAATGTTCGGCCGAGGACCGAGCCACAACGTAGATTTAGTCTGACCGGGGTCCCGCGTGTTTCCTTCCCTGGAGTGACAGGACTCTTCCTATATCTGGTTCCATATGTGACTGGCTTGGCCTTTCTGGCACAGCACGCAGAGGCGCCCGCCATTTGTGTTATATACGGTCCCCTATGTCAGGAGATTAGTGCAGATCCCTGCTGCTCCACATCTGTAACCAATGATGTGTGTCAGGGAAGTCCGCCGCCTTCTGTGTCACAGCCAGAATGGCTAGTTAGGGGGCTGGCTTGGATATTGAAATGAGCATTCATCCAGCCTCCGCCACTCGCACCAGTAGCCATGTGCCACCATAGGAAGCTCTCTTATGTCAAACACAACCTGGAGATGCAGCTGCCCCAACCAGTGCCCATATCTTCAGATCAGGACCGTTTTCTTTGTGCAGGCATATTAGTAAGTTGCATGTATTTTATTTTAAGTACCTCCTAAAAGATTGTTTTTTTTTTTTTTTGGTTTTTTTTCTTTACGATAACCCTTTTTGAGAGATAGTGAGGATTATTTTAGCATATTTTATGCAGACACAATGATTACTTGATATACATACAGATTATATTCAGCATATACAGAAGTCATGATATGTCTGGACTATGGCGAATATCACCACATAGTTATACCAAAAATATATTTCAATGCATGAACATATTAAAGGGTTATTAACAAAATCCCAAGTAATACCCAATCCACTTTTTGATCGTTGGAACCTAAGCGATCCGGAGGACAGTTCTGCAGAGCCCCGTCTTGGATGGGAGGTGGTGCACATACCCCACTCCATTCATTTTCTCCCCGTCTTGGATGGAGAGGTGGTGCACATGCTCAACCTCAGTTCCATTGATTGTCCCCCTGTCTTCGATGGAGAGGTGGTGAACATGAGTAGCCTCAGCTAAATTCATTGCCCCCCCCTGTTTTGGATGGAGAGGTGGTGCACATGCGTAACCTCAGCTCCATTCATAGTCCCCCAGTCTTGGATGGAGAGGTGGTGCACATACTCCACTCCATTCATTTTCCCCCCGTCTTGGATGGAGAGGTGGTGCACATGCGCCACCTCTGCTCCATTGATTGTTCCTCGTCTTAAATGGAGAGGTGGTGCACATGTGTGACCTCAGCTCCATTCATTGTCCCCCAGTCTTGCATGGAGAAGTGGTGCACATGTGTAACTTCAGCTCCGTTGATTGTTCCTCGTCTTGGATGGAGAGGTGGTGCACATGCTCCACCTCTGCTCCATTCATTGTTCCTCATCTTAGATGGAGAGGTGGTGCACATGGTCAACCTCAGTTCCATTGATTGTCCCCCTGTCTTCGATGGAGAGGTGGTGCACATGTGTAGCCTCAGCTCCATTCATTGCCCCCCCCCACCCTGTTTTGGATGGAGAGGTGGTGCACATGGGTAACCTCGGCTCCATTCATTGTCCCCCAGTCTTGGATGGAGAGGTGGTGCACATGCGTAACCTCAGCTCCATTCATTGTCCCCCTGTCCTGGATGGAGAGGTGGTGCACATGGGTAACCTCCGCTCCATTCATTGTCCCCCGTCTTAGATAGAGGTGGTGCACATGTGTAACCTCAGCTCCATTCATTGTCCCCCAGTCTTGGATGGAGAGGTGGTGCACATGTGTAACCTCAGCTCCATTCATTGTCCCCCAGTCTTGGATGGAGAGGTGGTGCACATGTGTAACCTCCGCTCCATTCATTGTCCCCCAGTCTTGGATGGAGAGGTGGTGCACATGTGTAACCTCAGCTCCATTCATTGTCCCCCAGTCTTGGATGGAGAGGTGGTGCACATGTGTAACCTCAGCTCCATTCATTGTCCCCCAGTCTTGGATGGAGAGGTGGTGCACATGTGTAACCTCAGCTCCATTCATTGTCCCCCAGTCTTGGATGGAGAGGTGGTGCACATGTGTAACCTCAGCTCCATTCATTGTCCCCCAGTCTTGGATGGAGAGGTGGTGCACATGCGTAACCTCAGCTCCATTCATTGTCCCCCAGTCTTGGATGGAGAGGTGGTGCACATGTGTAACCTCGGCTCCATTCATTGTCCCCCAGTCTTGGATGGAGAGGTGGTGCACATGTGTAACCTCGGCTCCATTCATTGTCCCCCAGTCTTGGATGGAGAGGTGGTGCACATGTGTAACCTCAGCTCCATTCATTGTCCCCCAGTCTTGGATGGAGAGGTGGTGCACATGTGTAACCTCAGCTCCATTCATTGTCCCCCAGTCTTGGATGGAGAGGTGGTGCACATGTGTAACCTCAGCTCCATTCATTGTCCCCCAGTCTTGGATGGAGAGGTGGTGCACATGTGTAACCTCAGCTCCATTCATTGTCCCCCAGTCTTGGATGGAGAGGTGGTGCACATGCGTAACCTCAGCTCCATTCATTGTCCCCCAGTCTTGGATGGAGAGGTGGTGCACATGTGTAACCTCGGCTCCATTCATTGTCCCCCAGTCTTGGATGGAGAGGTGGTGCACATGTGTAACCTCGGCTCCATTTATTGTCCCCCAGTCTTGGATGGAGAGGTGGTGCACATGTGTAACCTCGGCTCCATTCATTGTCCCCCAGTCTTGGATGGAGAGGTGGTGCACATGTGTAACCTCGGCTCCATTCATTGTCCCCCAGTCTTGGATGGAGAGGTGGTGCACATGTGTAACCTCAGCTCCATTCATTGTCCCCCAGTCTTGGATGGAGAGGTGGTGCACATGCGTAACCTCAGCTCCATTCATTGTCCCCCAGTCTTGGATGGAGAGGTGGTGCACATGCCCAACCTCAGCTCCATTCATTGTCCCCCTGTCCTGGATGGAGAGGTGGTGCACATGTGTAACCTCAGCTCCATTCATTGTCCCCCAGTCTTGGATGGAGAGGTGGTGCACATGCGTAACCTCAGCTCCATTCATTGTCCCCCAGTCTTGGATGGAGAGGTGGTGCACATGCGTAACCTCAGCTCCATTCATTGTCCTCCTGTCCTGGATGGAGAGGTGGTGCACATGTGTAACCTCAGCTCCATTCATTGTCCCCCAGTCTTGGATGGAGAGGTGGTGCACATGCGTAACCTCAGCTCCATTCATTGTCCCCCAGTCTTGGATGGAGAGGTGGTGCACATGGGTAACCTCAGCTCCATTCATTGTCCCCCAGTCTTGGATGGAGAGGTGGTGCACATGCGTAACCTCAGCTCCATTCATTGTCCCCCAGTCTTGGATGGAGAGGTGGTGCACATGTGTAACCTCGGCTCCATTCATTGTCCCCCAGTCTTGGATGGAGAGGTGGTGCACATGTGTAACCTCGGCTCCATTCATTGTCCCCCAGTCTTGGATGGAGAGGTGGTGCACATGTGTAACCTCAGCTCCATTCATTGTCCCCCAGTCTTGGATGGAGAGGTGGTGCACATGCGTAACCTCAGCTCCATTCATGGTATATGAGACTACTGGAGATTGGCGAGTTTCACTTGCTAGTTTCAGCAGTCCCAAAGAGAATGAATGGAGTAAAGATGGAGCATGTGCACCGCTGCTCTGTTCAAGACAGGGCTCTGCAGAGTCTTGATTCCTGGGATCCTGGGCCCCATATTGTGTTGCTCTGTGTTCACAATTAATAGGGAGTAACTTATGATTTTGGGAGTAACCCTTAGTGAGCACCACAATAATGTTATGCAGGAACTAATTTTGCTGTGGTCCCTGTTTCAGATTGGACGGCTTGGGTATTGGGGACATTCAGAGTGAAGATGAGCACCTTGATCTAGATCTGGAGGTCGATCCTCCCAATTGGCAGCAACTGGTCAGCAGAGATGTTTTACAGGGACTTAAAGCACATGAGATCAAACAGCAGGAGGTCATCCATGGTAAGGACGTCTCCCGGATATGCAGTCATGACGTTGTCCTGTGTGTGGAGGTTGCTGTTACACATTTGTTATCGCGACCCCTGATGTTTTGCTTCCTGTCTATAAATTGTCACCTAATGTGTGGAGTGGTGTTTGTGCTGTGGATGTGAGTAGTGGGCACAGCTCAGCTGTGCACAGAGACATGCTGGATCTCGTGAGAAAGCTCAGAACCCCGGGGGCATATGGAGGCCCAGCGGCTCTCGCTCTTGGGGGGGCTCCTCTTCTAAAACCCATTTTTGCAGCATATGAAATGTATATTCATAAAGCCAGTCGCTATTCTATACAGCCGGTGGAGGCTGCACAGAAAGGGATAGGCTGTGCAATGTATTGGGGTGGCTGGACAGGGGGAGACAGGGATGTTTTACTATCTGGGAGCTGGCGGTGTTACGTTTGTGGTGCCACACACGGTACAAGTATAATACGGCTTTCTCCACTGGTCGGACTGCTCCTTCTCGGCTTCTTATTCCTCCTTGTACAGTAAGGCCGCCCGTACTCCTCTCCGGTGCCAGCTCTCCGGACTCGCGGGACGTTGGAATGCCGCGGGAGCCTGCAGCCAATCACTCTCTTAATTACAGTGCGGGCATCGCTGGAAAGGCACCAGAAGGGAGGACAGACATTTTATTTTATGAGAGGGAATGTAGCAATTGAGAACAGGTTGTCTAAGTGATGGGCAATGTCTTCTAAATTTTTTTTTTTTTAACTTGTGATTGCTGGGGTGCCCACTGCTGGGACCCCACTGTTCCCAAATTCGGGGATCTGGACCTCCAAGAACGGGTCCTTATTGTCCCATCTTAGAGTCAAGGTGCGTATGGTCAGCCTGGG
Organism: Ranitomeya imitator; assembly: GCF_032444005.1. Classification (NCBI taxonomy): domain Eukaryota; kingdom Metazoa; phylum Chordata; class Amphibia; order Anura; family Dendrobatidae; genus Ranitomeya; species Ranitomeya imitator. The sequence goes on from NC_091291.1 coordinate 88,083,548, forward strand.
CTCAATTCATTGTCATTGGGACTTCCCGAAGTGGCAAACGACAGCCCTGGCTTTCTCCAGCAATCCGATAGACAAGTATGTGCACCTCCATGTAAGACAAGGCTGCAGAGCCCCAATCTTCAGGATCACTGGAGGTCCACCACTATGGCACCCATCCAACCCAAAATTATCACCTTTCCTATGGATAAGATAGGGATTACTTGTAATTTAGGGAAGAAGCCTTCAAATATGAGAATGAGGTCAAAATCAAAATACTGGACTCCTATATATTTTTTTTTTATTGCTTTTTAAGAATATTTTTGTGCTTGTGTTTTTACACCTTTACTTGATGGCAGTAGCTTTGTAGATGTTTTATACTGTGACAGTGGAGATGGGGCTGCCCTGCTTCTGTGTAGGGGGCTAGATTATGGTTGTGGCTTATGTGGAGGGTAAATGTGACTCCTGCAATGGGCAGATTAACCACACGGCATGAACCCCTGCGATAAATCAGACGCTCTTTAAGACGCGTATAGTCGAAGTTTGCATGGTCTCAATTGTACTAATACGCCCCCGTATGTCTGAAAGCTGCAGCTTTATTCCTAATGTGCGGGCCATTCCACCCTTCTCAGTGTAACCCCTTATCTTCTGAATGTTGGAGCCCCGTTACTGTCCAGCACACATTGTGTACACGTCTGCAGTAATGGCTTCTATTTTATGAGTAAATGCACTTTATGCAGCATTACACAGTTATATGGTTATAGCATAAACATAGAACAGAAAATGAAATAAGCTACATAACTGTCCTGCATAACGCCTCCCCGGAGCAGACGGTGCGGCGCGGTGATTTACAGGCCGCGGCATACACTCCTCGCGGGCCAGGAATGGCTCTCCTCTCCGGAGACTGCAGCTTGCGGATGCTGTCCTCAGGTTTTGCTGTCCTCAGGTTTTGCTGAACTGGGACATTGTGACTCGAGGACTATAAATCCATCACTTCCACAGCAGATCAACTGGTGAATATTTTATGGCTAGAAGATCAATATATCGACAGCATGCAGGAAAAATGAGGCGACTGGGAAAAACTCATTCATTCATCGTTCGTGCGCTATTTCAGGGAAAGCATTTATGGGCAAATGCAGCTATGTATTAAAGGGAGACAGTCCGTAAGATCGACTTTCCTCACCCCAAACCATATATAGTGATTTGCAGGTCTTTGGACTGTAAATCCATCTACCCCTTTATTTATTGTATCTGTTGCTGTATTTTTGAGTAATTGGCATTTTAATTCCAATGCAAATGAGCCGTTAAGTGCTCTGGGTGTGATAAAGTCTCTGGCTCAGAAGATTGTTTCCCCGCCCACCAGCAGCCGCCTCTTTAGCTTGATTTCATAGCTCACCATCTGATTATTCCTTGTCTGGAACCTGACATCACACAGAAGTGAGCTTATCAGTCAAGTTAAAGGGAACCTGTCACCCCGTTTTTTCAGATTGAGATATTAATACTGTTAAATAGGGCCTGCGCTGTGCGTTACAATAGTGTATGTAGTGTACCCTGATTCCTCACCTATGCTGCGAAATACATTACCAAAGTCGCCGTTTTCGCCTGTCAATCAGGCTGGTCAGGTCAGGTGGGCGTGGTGACATCGCTGTTTCTTCCCCATCTTTACGTTGGTGGCGTAGTGGTGTGCGCATGTCGCAGTGACGAATCCACTGCGCGCACGTGAAGAAGCAGCGCGCGATCTGCGCTATTACCCCCTGTCATCGGTGGGGGCGGCCATCTTCCTGGGGCCGCGCGTGCGCAGATGGAGTGCTCTGCTGCACGGGGCTTCAGGAAAATGGCCGCGGGATGCCGCGCGTGCGCAGAAGAGATCGCGGCGGCCATTTTCCCAAAGCCGAGATGCAAACTGCTTCTTCCCGTGCGCGCAGTGGATTCGTCACTGCGACATGCGCACACCACTACGCCACCAACGGAAAGCTGGGGAAGAAACAGCGATGTCACCACGCCCACCTGACCAGACCAGCCTGATTGACAGGCGAAAACGGCGACTTTGGTAATGTATTTCTCAGCATAGGTGGGGAATCAGGGTACACTACATACACTATAGTAACGCACAGCGCAGGCCCTATTTAACAGTATTAATATCTCAATCTCAAAAAACGGGGGTGACAGGTTCCCTTTAACGAAACTGGTGCTGAGCAGTGAAACATGGGGAGGCAGAGGCCTATTAGGTACTAAGTCACGCCCAGAAGCACTTAACACCTCATTTGCATATGAATTTAAACACTAATTACTTGGGAATGCAGCAACAGATAGAAGATATAAAGGTGTCTATGGATTTTACTTTTAAATCTTTAGGGCAGCACGATGGCTCCGTGGTTAGCACTGCAGCCTGCAGCGCTGGGGTCCTGGGTTCATATCCAACCAAGGACAACATCTGCAAGGAGTTTGTATGTTCTCCCCGTGTTTTGCGTGGGTTTCCTCTGGGTTCTTCCCACACTTTAAAGACATACTGACAGGGCATCTAGATGGTGAGCCCCAGTGGGGACAGAGATGATGTCTGTAAAGCGCTGTGGAATGAGTAAAATAAAGGTCTGCATGCCCATGTATGCGGTTTGGTCTTACTGACAGATTGCTGTAAATATGGTCAGTCACTCCATAAAATGTGTGATGGGGCATTCATGCTCTGAGATCCCTATACGTTTCCCATTGAGAAGGGGGCAGATACTTTTCCATGTATTTGTGTTCTTGCTGATGGCTTCGGAGTGTTTCAGCTCTTGCTCTTCTCTCGCTCAGAGCTGTTCTACACGGAGAGGGCGCATGTCCGGACGCTTAATGTTCTCAACCAAGTGTTTCACCAAAGAGTGATCCGAGAAGGCCTCCTAAACCCCGCTGAAACGCGAAGCGTGTTTTCCAATTTGGAGGAGATCCTAGAGATTCATGGTGAGTAAGAGCCATTACGTAGGGATATATTGTAAGGATAAGAATAGGGCTGGGTGTGCAGTACCTGGCATCGGCCACTGTACGGGTGACGACACTGTAGGGCATCTGATCATTCACCGGTGGGGGTGCCGATGGCCTATGCATAGGATAGGCTACCAAAATAACGGTATTGGATGTCTCCTTGTAGGATACTTTTGCCCTGCGTTTTGCATTGTCCGCCAGAGTTATACGATTTTGTGATGTATATCTTTGATGGATGCCCTTGTGCAGGCAAGCATTGCCATCAGTACGTTGGCATACATTTGACATATGCACCAAGAGCGTTATCGGACTGGTACTGCATGCTCAGTGTGAATGTAGACGTACTATGCCTCAATGAGCCGTGTACACTCTCGGTAAATTATGGAGGTTTCCATACAATGACATGTAGCAGTGATCCATCAGGAGCCTATATTATCCAAAGCAGATCCACGGCAGGAGTGCGTTGTTTTCCTTTGTTACCGATTAGGGTCTCTAAATGAAGGCTGCGTCTGACTTGTATGTTGGTGTCTATGTCCATTGACACTTTTATCCTTAATATTCAGTTGGCCTGAAGGAGCAGATGAAAGCCGTCAAAAAACGCCATGAAAATTCTGTAATAAAACAAATTGGTGATGACGTTTTAAGCTGGGTAAGTTCTCCTAACTCTGCCTGGTGCGCGTTCCTTACAGTCAGCCATGTTTCCTCTAAGTAATATGTCCGTCTGTGTAGTTTTGTGGACCCGAGGAAGAGAAACTGAAGCAAGCAGTAGCAACTTTCTGTAGCAATCAACCTTTTGCCTTGGAAATGATAAAGTCCCGGCAGAAGAAGGACTCGAAGTTCTTAATGTTTGTTCAGGTAGGTGACATTTTATTAGATTCTCTTCATATAACTGCGGACTCTTGCAAGTTCAGTTTCACATGATCTTTTTTTACTTTCATGATATTTAATAGAACATAGGAACGTGCTAAATTAGTGTTAGTTCAGTATGGTGTGCAGTGTACTTGTGACCTGAGGCACCATTGTAGGCAGTATACTGAATTTACTAAAGAATTACGTTTTTTCATTGTAGAGGGGAATAGATTTAAGTCAACATTTGAAGAGAAAAGAAAGCATCTAAATATCTAGAGGGGGTAGATCAGACCAGTTGAACTCTGTGAAAGTGTAAATGTTTTGAAATGCACAATGAAAAAGGTGGAAGAATCCCACAGGCTGTGTATGAGGGTATAGAGAAAAGAGAACCCATGGCAGACTCTGCAGGGGAAGAGAAATCCCACAGGCTGTGTACGAGGATATAGAGAAAAGAGAACCCATGTCAGACTCTGCAGGGTAAGGGACATCACACAGGCTGTGTATGAGGGTATAGAGAAAAGAGAACCCATGGCAGACTCTGCAGGGTAAGGGACATCACACAGGTTGTGTATGAGGGTATAGAGAAAAGAGAACCCATGGCAGACTCTGCAGGGGAGGGACATCACACAAGCTGTGTACGAGGGTATAGAGAGAAGAGAACCCATGGCAGACTCTGCAGGGGAAGGGACATCACACAAGCTGTGTACGAGGGTATAGACAGACGAGAACCCATGGCAGACCCTGCAAGAGAAGAGGCAATCACACAGGCTGTGTACGACGTTATAGAGAGAAGAGAACCCATGGCAGACCCTGCAGGGGAAGGGTAATCACACAGGCTGTGTACGACGTTATAGAGAGAAGAGAACCCATGGCAGACTCTGCAGGGGAAGGGAAATCACACAGGCTGTGTACGACGTTATAGAGAGAAGAGAACCCATGGCAGACCCTGCAGGGGAAGGGTAATCACACAGGCTGTGTACGACGTTATAGAGAGAAGAGAACCCATGGCAGACCCTGCAGGGGAAGGGTAATCACACAGGCTGTGTACGACGTTATAGAGAGAAGAGAACCCATGGCAGACTCTTCAGGGGAAGGGTAATCACACAGGCTGTGTACGACGTTATAGAGAGAAGAGAACCCATGGCAGACCCTGCAGGGGAAGGGTAATCACACAGGCTGTGTACGACGTTATAGAGAGAAGACAACCCATGGCAGACCCTGCAGGGGAAGGGTAATCACACCGCTGTGTACGACGTTATAGAGAGAAGAGAACCCATGGCAGACCCTGCAGGGGAAGGGTAATCACACAGGCTGTGTACGACGTTATAGAGAGAAGAGAACCCATGGCAGACTCTGCAGGGGAAGGGTAATCACACAGGCTGTGTACGACGTTATAGAGAGAAGAGAACCCATGGCAGACCCTGCAGGGGAAGGGTAATCACACAGGCTGTGTACGACGTTATAGAGAGAAGAGAACCCATGGCAGACCCTGCAAGAGAAGAGGTAATCACACAGGCTGTGTACGACGTTATAGAGAGAAGAGAACCGATGGCAGACTCTTCAGGGGAAGGGTAATCACACCGCTGTGTACGACGTTATAGAGAGAAGAGAACCGATGGCAGACTCTGCAGGGGAAGGGTAATCACACCGCTGTGTACGACGTTATAGAGAGAAGAGAACCCATGGCAGACTCTGCAGGGGAAGGGTAATCACACAGGCTGTGTACGACGTTATAGAGAGAAGAGAACCGATGGCAGACTCTTCAGGGGAAGGGTAATCACACCGCTGTGTACGACGTTATAGAGAGAAGAGAACCGATGGCAGACTCTGCAGGGGAAGGGTAATCACACAGGCTGTGTACGACGTTATAGAGAGAAGAGAACCCATGGCAGACTCTGCAGGGGAAGGGTAATCACACAGGCTGTGTACGACGTTATAGAGAGAAGAGAACCCATGGCAGACTCTGCAGGGGAAGGGTAATCACATAGGCTGTGTACGAGGGTATAGAGTAAAGAGAACCCATGGCAGACCCTGCAGAGGAAGGTAATTCTCACCCATCTCTGCATCATTGTCTTTCAGAGAAACAAATAATGAAAGCGTCAGCTGTATAACTAGGAGGATTGCAGCACATGTCTCAGACTTGCCGTGGGATCTCTTGACCTGAGCGTGGCAGCATGTATTTCTATGCAGTTGTCATGCTCGGGTTGGGAGAGCATTGCATTGCGATCCTCATCTGACTTATACGACTGTCTTATTCCCTAATGGTTGTAAAAGATGATATCACCCCAAAAATAATGCCATGCTTTATGTATCAGATCATTTTGCTGAACCTCAAATCCAGCATGTTTCTGGGAGGGAAGCGCCATTGTGAGATAAGTCTGAAAAGTGGCTATGATGGCGGGGTGTGAGAATATATGTGGGAGTGAAGATTACAACCTGTGCTGATGTGCGATAACTACCAGCATATGGAAATACATTTTCCTTGCTAAAGGTTTCGATAGTCTCTTATAGGGTTGCTAGAAAAACATGGCTGCTTTCTTTGAAAAACCGCGCCACATCTGCCAATAGGATGTGTGTGGTATTGCAGCTCATTTCTATTTACATTGGTTCAGTTTTTGGAAGATGTCCGCTATGGTTTTCTACTGAGCAATCCCTTTAATCCGCATAAATTTAGAAAAATTTACAATATCAGTTATCAAAGAGGTCGAAAAAGCTGTAGGTATGCTCGTTATCTCCGCCTCAGCACCATTCAATTAGGGGAAGGCGAGACCACTGTTCATGTGGTCGGGGTCAGACCTGCAGGCTATGTAACACTTATCACAGGTCCTGTGAATAGGACATAAGTCCTTATAATGGGAAAAAGCCTTGAAATATTAATTCCAGAATCGATGCACAGCGGAATAGTGATCTCCTGTGGTGAGCCCAGCCTTTCATCCGATGCTTCCATAGATGAAGTTTAATGGCAGCTGACATGAATGTGGGGAGTATTTCTAAGCTTTTATCATCAGTGGCCGATCCTAGAACACACCGTTCCTCTATTGAATGTGACACTGATGTTATCCTTTATGATCCCGGTATATTGAGTTACAGCCGAACCCTTACAACCAGGAGTAGTTTCTTTTCTTTGAATTTTTTGGAATTTGCATTCATCTTCTATTCATTATTTTTCCAGTGCTTGGCGCTGCCATAGCCCCTTAGAGCAAACATCACATCTAGTTGTATTTATTCTTTAATATTCTGCAAATGAGCTGGAATCCAGTGTAGAATTCCCCGTTGTGCAGTCATTCATAAACATCGCCATATCTTCTATACACGTGAGGGCATTTATCCTGGTAATGACCTTGCCGCCCCTGGCAGTGCCATACCTGAGAAGTGTAAGCCGGGTGACCTTAGTATCACCATCCGTTTTAATTTTTCATAAGAAATTGTTTACATGGCCCTGCCCTACGTGTGCAAGGAGGATACAGATATGTACTAGACAGATATCCTCTATATACCTGCACTATTGCGAGGGGTGTATTCACACAAAGTAATGATTGGCACCCTGGAGCACCCACATTCCTCACTTGTACACAAGCTAATTTATTCATTTTTTTAGGTGTTTGTGCAAATATCTCCTATATAATTGTCTAAGGGTCACTTCCGTCTGTCTGTCATGGATATTCATTGGTAGCGGCCTCTGTCTGTCATGGAAATCCAAGTCACTGACAGCCACGACAATCGGCGACGGGCACAGTCCGGCGGAAAAATGGCCGCTCCTTCCTCCCCGCAGTCAGTGCCCGCTCCGTACTCCCCTCCAGTCAGCCCTCACACAGGGTTAATGACAGCGTTGACCTCGGTGTAACGCACTCTAACGCTGCTATTAACCCTGTGTGACCAACTTTTTACTATTCATGCTGCTTAGGCCGCATCAATATTAAAAAGATCTAATGTTAAAAATAATTTAAAAAAATAAAAAATAGTTATATACTCACCGTCCGTCGGATCAGGAACAGGCCTTTCCCGCTCCTCGCGACGCCCTGGGGACCGCTCCATGCATTGCGGTCTCGCGAGATGATGACGTGCAGTTTCGCGAGACCACTACGTCATCTCGCAAGACCGCAATGCACTCTTCAGACCGGAGCGCGTGAGGAGCGTCTGTAACCGCTTCGATCCGGGGGCCAACGGAGGGTGACTATATAACTATTTTTTATTTTAATTCTTTTTTTTAACAGGGATATGGTGCCCACATTGCTATATACTGCGTGGGCTGTGCAATATATTACGTGGGCTGTATTATATACTAGTACGTGGCTGTGCAATGTACTGCGCGGGCTGTGCAATGTACTGCGCGGGCTGTGCAATGTACTGCGCGGGCTGTGCAATGTACACTGCGCGGGCTGTGCAATGTACACTGCGCGGGCTGTGCAATGTACACTGCGCGGGCTGTGCAATGTACACTGCGCGGGCTCTGCTGTAGACTGCGCGGGCTCTGCGCTGTATACTACGCGACTGGGCAATATACTACGCGGCTGGGCAATATACTACGTGCACATACATATTCTAGAATACCCGATGCGTTAGAATCGGGCCACCATCTAGTGTGTGTATATAAGTGTGTGTATGTATATATATATATATATATATATATATATATATATATATATATAATGTGTGTGTGTGTATGTATATATATATATATATATATGTATGTGTGTGTGTATATATATATATGTGTGTGTGTATATATATATATATATATATATATATATATACACACATATACATACACCACATATATATAATAACTAGCTGAAGAGCCTGGCGTTGCCTGGGCATAGTAAACATCTGTGGTTAGTTATAGCACCTCACTTCTCTTATTTTCCCATCACGCCTCTCATTTTCCCCATCACATCTTTCATTTTCCCTCTCACACCTCTCATTTTCCCCCTTACTCATTTCGACCTCACAGCTGTCATTTTCCGATCACTCCACTATTTTCCCTCACTCCTCTCATTTTGCACTCACACCTTTTCATTTTCACTTCAGTATATACATGTTTGTCATCTCCCTTATATATAGTATACACCTGTATGTCATCTCCTGTATATAGTATATACCTGTATGTCATCTCCCCTGTATATAGTATATACCTGCTGTGTCATCTCCCCTTTATATAGTATATACCTGTATGTCATCTCCTATATCTATAATATAACGCTCGGAGCGTCACTCTGTCCGAAGCCTTTATAGACTGCGCAAGCGCCGGCGCAGTCTGGACCCCACAGAGTGACGCTCCCAGGAGATCGCGGTATGCGTAAACACTGAACGCACACCGCCATCTCCAATGGAGAGGCAGGGACCGTGGACGTGCCAGGAGGGTAAGTATTATATTCACCTGTCCCCTGTTCCAGCGCTGCGTGCGGCTCCGTGTGGCTCCGTGTTCCGGGTCCTCTGCCTGTGACGTTCACAGTTCAGAGGGCGCGATGACGCGCTTAATGCGTGCCGCCCTCTGACTGAACAGTCATAGCCAGAGGACCCGGAAGAAGCGGCGGGCAGCGCTGGAACGGGGGACAGGTGAATATAGCAAGTGTCGGGGGCCTGAGCTAGCGGCGATACCGGCACCTGACCCCCACAGCGCGCCGGTGTCCCTGCCTGCTCAGGCCCCCCAGCACTCGGCGCCCAGCGACGATAGGTGAGTATGGTATTTTTTTTTATATATATATATCGCAGCAGCATACGGGGCATACACTATGGAGCATCTTATGGGGCCATCAACCATAATGGAGCAGTGTACGGGAGCATATACTATGGAGCATCTTATGGGGGCCATCAACCATAATGGAGCAGTGTACGGGGGCATATACTATGGAGCATCTTATGGGGGCCATAAACCATAATGGAGCAGTGTACGGGGGCATATACTATGGAGCATCTTATGGGGCCATCAACCATAATGGAGCAGTGTACGGGGCATATACTATGGAGCATCTTATGGGGGCCATAAACCTTTATGGAGCAGTGTACGGGGCATATAATATGGAGCATCTTATGGGGGCCATAAACCTTTATGGAGCAGTGTACGGGGGCATATACTATGGAGCATCTTATGGGGGCCATAAACCTTTATGGAGCAGTGTACGGGGCATATAATATGGAGCATCTTATGGGGGCCATAAACCTTTATGGAGCAGTGTACGGGGGCATATACTATGGAGCATCTTATGGGGGCCATAAACCTTTATGGAGCAGTGTACGGGGCATATAATATGGAGCATCTTATGGGGGCCATAAACCTTTATGGAGCAGTGTATGGGGCATATGGATGGGAGCAGCAAATTACAGCACGGTGGTGCAGGATGGGAGCAGCACATGACAGAACGGGGGTGCAGGATGGGAGCAGCACATGACAGAATGGGGGTGCAGGATGGAAGCAGCACATGACAGAGCAGGGGTGCAGGATGGGAGCAGCACATGACAGAACGGGGGCGCAGGATGGGAGCAGCACATGACAGATCGGGGGTGCAGGATGGGAGCAGCACATGACAGAATGAAGGCGCAGGATGGGTGCAGCACATGTCAGAATAGAGGCGCAGGATGGGTGTAGCACATGACCGAATGGGGGCGCAGGATGGGTGCAGAACATGACAGGATGGGGACGCAGGATGGAGCAGCGCATGACAGGATGGGGGCGCAGGATGGAGCAGCTCCTGACAGGATGGGGACGCAGGATGGAGCAGCACATGACAAGATTAGGGCGCAGGATGGAGCAGCACATACCAGGATGGAGACCATATACCAATATAAATGCTCGCCACCCGGGCGTAGAACGGGTTCAATAGCTAGTATAGTATATACCTGTATGTCATCTCCTCCTGTATATAGTATATATGTGTGTCATCTCCTCCTGTATATAGTATATATCTGTATGTCATCTCCTCCTATATATAGCATATACCTGTATGTCATCTCCTGTATATAGTATATACCTGTAGGTCATCTGCTCCTGTATATAGTATATACCTGTGTCTCCTCTCCTCCTGTATATAGTATATACCTGTATGTCATCTCCTCCTGTATATAGTATGTACCTGTATGTCATCTCCTCCTCTATATAGTATATACCTGTGTGTCATCTCTCCTGTATATAGTATATACCTGTGTGTGATCTCCCCTGTACATAGTATATATCTGTATGTCATCTCCTCCTGTATTAGACCTCGTTCACACGTTATTTGGTCAGTATTTTTACCTCTGTATTTGTAAGCTAAATTGGCAGACTGATAAATCCCCAGCAACAGGAAACCCTCCCCCTGGCAGTATATATTAGCTCACACATACACATAATAGACAGGTCATGTGACTGACAGCTGGCGTATTTCCTATATGGTACATTTGTTGCTCTTGTAGTTTGTCTGCTTATTAATCAGATTTTTATTTTTGAAAAATAATACCAGACTTGTGTGTGCTCTAGGGCGAGTTTCCTGTGTCAAGTTGTGTGTGTTGAGTTGCATGTGGCGACATGCGTGTAGCAACTTTTTGTGTGTCGAGTTGCATGAGACAGGTTAGTGTAGCAAGTTGTGTGCAGCAAGTTTTGCGCATGGCGAGTTTTGCGCATGGCGCCTTTTGAGTATGTGCAAGTTTTGTGTGAGGCAACTTTTGCATGTGTTGCAACTTTTGTGCATGTGGCAATTTTTCCGCGGGTGCAAGTTTTGCGTGTGGCGAGTTTTCCCATGAGGTGAGTTTTGCACGTGTGGCGAGTTTTGTGTGAGCCTAGTTTTGCATGTGGCGAGTTTTGCCCGTGGCGAGTTTTGAGCGGCGACTTGTGTTTCGACTTTTATGTGGCGAGGTTGGTGTATGTGTGGTGAAATGTGTGCTGAGGGTGGTATATGTGTTCAAGCACGTGGTAGTGTGTGGCGCATTTTGTGTGTGTTCATATCCCCGTGTGTGGTGAGTATCCCATGTCGGGGCCCCACCTTATCAACTGTACGGTATATACTCTTTGGCGCCATCGCTCTCATTCTTTAAGTACCCCTTGTTCACATCTGGTAGCTGTCAATTTGCCTCCAACACTTTTCCTTTCCCCATTGTGAAGATAGGGGCAAAATTGTTTGGTGAATTGGAAAGCGCGGGGTTAAAATTTCACCTCACAACATAGCCTATGACGCTCTCGGGGTCCAGACGTGTGACTGTGCAAAATTTTGTGGCTGTAGCTGCGACGGTTCAGATGCCAATCCCGGACATATACACATACATACACACACACACACACACACACACACACACACACACACACACACACACACACACACACACACACACACACACACACACACACACACACACACATACATACATACATACATACACACATACACACACACATTCAGCTTTATATATTAGATAATAATAATAATAAAAAATAATAATATTCATACACAGACAGATATGTTTGCCTTTGTTGGTGATGACAGCTTCAATATGCCTCCTGTATGGAGAAACTAGTCGTAGGCATTGCTCAGGTGTGAAATTGGCCCATTCTTCTACACAAACATTCTTCACATCCAGAAGGTTCAGTGGGCTCCTTCTATGAACTCTGAGCTTTAGTTCTTGCCATAAATTTTCTATTGCATTCAGGTCCAGTGATTGGCTGGGACATTCTTGAATATTTATTTTCCTTCTCTGAAACCATATGCGTTTCCTTGGCTGTGTGTTTGGGATCATGGTCTTGCTGAAATGTCATTTCATCTTCATCATCCTGGTAGATGACTGCAGATTATGAAGAATATCTTTTGTCCATTCAGCTCTCCTTCCGTTGTATGAAGTTTGCCAGTGCTGTTTGCTGAAAATCAGCCCCACCCCATGATGTTCCCACCTCCAAACTTCACTGTTTATGATTTTTGGGGGGTTATATGTAGTTCCTTTTGACTTCCGAACATGGTGTGTATTATGGCATCCAAAAAGTTTTATTTTGGCCTCATCTGACTGGACTATATTCTTCAAGTATTTCACAGGCTTGTCTAAATGTTGCTGAGCAAAGTGGAAACGCGCTTGAACATTGTTTTTGTTCAGCAATGGAGTCTTGGGTGGTGATCGTGCGTACAGACCATGGGGGGTGATTGCATTACTTATTGTATTCTTTGATACAAATGTACCTGCTGATTCTGCCTGTAATTTGATTTTCCACTTTGATTTTGAGTATCATTCCAAATCCAGACCTCCCTGGGATATTAATTTTGATTTACATTGATCATTTTTATGTATTATTGTTCTCAACGCATTTCACTATGTAGTGACTAAAGATTTACAGCTGGAATATTTAATTCAGTGATATCTAGGATGTTGGGTTTTAGTGTTCCCTTAATTTTGTGTTTTATACACTGCACAAGAAAATAAATGATTTATAGTCTGTACCAGCACTGATCATGGCTGATGCAGCAAGTTATCAGCTATAAAGTACTGCTGACAGCTGCTGGATTGTCACTTGTCGGGGGATGCTAGTCCCTTAAATCGCAGGTCAGTAAAAGGACATATTGTTGGTTATTAAGGGTTTAAAGTACCAGTCAACTCCTGGACAGTCTGTGGTGCAATGTGGCATTGGTGGATGGAACGAGACATGATGTCCCAGATTTGCTCAATTGGATTCAGGTCTGGAGAATCGGCAGGCCAGTCTATAGGATCAATGCCTTCATCATGCAGGAACTGCTGACACACTCCAGCCACATGAGGTCTGGCATTGTTGTTCGTCAAAAGTAACCCATGTTCAAGAGCACCTGGATATATGGTCTCACAAAAGGGGTTGAGGATCTCATCCCGGGACCTAATGACAGTCAGGGTACCTCTGGCTAGCACATTGAGGGCTGTGCAGCCCTCCAAGAAATGCCACCCCACACCATTACTGACCCACTGCCAAACCGGTCATGCTCGAGGATGTTGCAGTCAGCAGAACGTTCTCCACGGTGTCTCCAGACTCTTTGTGCTCAGTGTGAACCTGCTCTCATGCGTGAAGAGCACAGGGCGCCAATGTCAAATCTGCCAATGTGTGTTCTCTGGCAAATGCCAATCGCCATGCACGGTGATGGGTTGTAGGCACAACACCCACTTGTGGATGTAGAGCCCTTGAGGACACCGCCCTCATGGAGTCTGTTTCTGACAGTTTGAAATGTTAGTGGCCTTTTAAAGGTCATTTTACAGACATTGTGCAGACACAGCAAACCTTCCTGCCACAGCTCGCATTGATGTGCCATCCCGGATGAGCTGCACTACCTGAGCAACTTCTGGGTTGTAGACACTGCGTCATTCTACTGTACAGTACCGATAGGGGTGAGAGCAATGACAAAATGACCAAACCACCACTCCTTTATAGGGGGTGTCTTGCAAATTGCCTATCATTTCTACCTGTTGTCTGTGCCATTTGCACAACAGCAGGAGAAATTGATTCATAATAGGTGTTGTTGCTTCAAAACTGGACAGGTTGATTTCAGATGTGTGATTGACTTGAAGTTCCATTGTGTTGTTTAAGTGTGTCTGTATGCATGTATGGTGTCTGTGGGTATACACACGAGCTTTCTTTCAGTTTTTTTTTTTTTTTTCCAAAAAAGAAGGCAGCACTCCATTTTTCTTAATAAATGTGCAGGATTTAATCAGACCCACATGTCTGTGTGACGTTTTCGGCTCTAAATGAGCATACACATACACACACATATACACACACACATATACACACACACACATATATACACACACATATATACACACACACACACACACACAGTAGATGGTGGCCCGATTCTAACGCATCGGGTATTCTAGAATATGCATGTCCACGTAGTATATTGCACAGCGAAGTAGTATACAGCACAGAGCCACGTAGTATATTGTCCAGTCACGTAGTATATTGCCCAGCCAGGTTTGTCACAGGTGAAAAAATAAAAAATAAACATATACTCACCGTTCCGAGGGAGCCTTTGTAGTCCACGGCAGGTTCCGGTCCCAGGGTTGGTATTAGCGCAGGACCTGTGATGACGTCGCGGTCACATGACCGTGACATCATGGCAGGTCTTTGTAGCGCAGGCGCGCAGGGCCTGTGATGACGTCGCGGTCACATGACCGTGACATCATGGCAGGTCCTTCTGCCACCTGAACCTGCAACGGAAGATGGTGGCCGGCGCAAGCTGCAACGGAGGGTGAGTATAGCAGGTTTTTTTTTTTAATTTTTAACATTACATTTTTTACTATTGATGCCGCATAGGCAGCGTCAATAGTAAAAAGTTGGGGACAAAAAGGGTTAATAGCGGCGGTAACGGAGTGCGTTACCCGCGGCATAATGCGGTCCGTTACCGCCGGCATTAACCCTGTGTTAGCGGCGACCGGAGGGGAGTATGCGGGCGACAGGCACTGACTGCGGGGAGTAAGGAGCGGCCATTTTCTTCCGGACTGTGCCCGTCGCTGATTGGTCGCGGCAGCCATGACAGGCAGCTGCCGAGACCAATCATTGAATGAATAACCGTGACAGAAGGACAGACAGACGGAAGTGACCCTTAGACAATTATATAGTAGGTATCACTCGTGTGTTTTGGGGGGGTGGAGCAAGAAACCAAATTGGACTGACTGCGGGTTTTTTTTTTCAGTGTATTTCACACAGGTTAGCATATTAGCCCATGTTACATTGGAAATCCAACGTCTTGGCCACATTGCACAGATATTTGTTAGGGCTCGACAGCTCCTCTACTCTCCTGTCGCCTGGGTCTGAAGGAAGAAGCGCTGGCTGCACTTCCTATCCGGATTACGCAGTGATTGTGCAGTGCTGCGTATACAGAGATCAGTAAGGCAGAGGAGTCTGGCTGTGCCTGACAGCCGCCTCCGCACTCCTGCAGCTGCACTTCGTATCCGGATTACGCAGTGATTGTGCAGTGCTGCGTATACAGAGATCAGTAAGGCAGAGGAGTCTGGCTGTGCCTGACAGCCGCCTCCGCACTCCTGCAGCTGCACTTCCTATCCGGATTACGCAGTGATTGTGCAGTGCTGCGTATACAGAGATCAGTAAGGCAGGGGAGTCTGGCTGTGCCTGACAGCCCCCTCCGCACTCCTGCAGCTGCACTTCGTATCCGGATTACGCAGTGATTGTGCAGTGCTGCGTATACAGAGATCAGTAAGGCAGAGGAGTCTGGCTGTGCCTGACAGCCGCCTCCGCACTCCTGCAGCTGCACTTCGTATCCGGATTACGCAGTGATTGTGCAGTGCTGCGTATACAGAGATCAGTAAGGCAGAGGAGTCTGGCTGTGCCTGACAGCCCCCTCCGCACTCCTGCAGCTGCACTTCGTATCCGGATTACGCAGTGATTGTGCAGTGCTGCGTATACAGAGATCAGTAAGGCAGGGGAGTCAGGCTGTGTCTGACAGCCGCCTCCGCACTCCTGCAGCTGTTTACTCTGCAGTCACATTCTGAAGCGTTATTGCAGAGTGATATATTGTCCGCCACTATGTTTGCTGGGTGGGTTTGACACCGTTATGTTTACTACAAAGTTAATGGCATGTGAATGCTGTAAAAACTAATCATGAGGAACAATTGCAGAATTTCATGGTCGGTTTTATTTCCATTTCATGTTATTGTAGTACAGTATATAGAACTAGGACGTGGTGTCATTTACAACATAACTTGTCCTGCATAAAACAAGCACTCAGAGGTTTGGGAATGGGAAAAAAAAAGGATTATGATGGGAGGAAACTAAATCCAAAAATGCAGTATCAATAAGGTGTGAAGGTAGAGAAATCTTCTGTAGATGAACGCTGGTGTAATAGTTTCACAGTTCCCTACAGCCCAGTACTGCGGCCGTCCTAGTGCTGGTGTATAGTGTCTGATGTACGGACAGATATAAAGGGAACCGTCTCGGCCATGTCCTCCGGCTGCCATCCGAATAAAGAGCAATGACCCAGGAGCAGCGTATCTAAAACCAATCACCGGCACTGCTGTAATATCTTGTGGCAGCCATCAACAGAGGGTCGCCGATTGTAGAGCATCTAATGGTCTCGGCTAGTTGTGTGATGTAGTGACCCCCCGTGGCAGCCACAGTGTCTTATATAGAAGTATTGGCCTTTGTCAGTTTCTTTAGGGAAGTTTCCAGCTGTCAGAGCGTCCCTGCAGTATGGACAGGAGGAGCACGGTGCTCGTGTAGCCATGGGGCTCTCTACCCAAATGCTGCCTTCTGTTCTCGCCCCCATTAGTGCTCTGCTCTATTTCTGGCTGTTAGACGGTAAGATGGTTAATTTGCCCCTTTATTAGTTAGGCTACACTCACATTTGCGTTGTTGTGTGCTGCGTCGGCGCTCACATTTGCGTTGTTGTGTGCTGCGTCGGCGACGCAACACACAACGCACGCAAAAACGCATGCAAAACGCTGCGTTTTGTGATGCATGCGTTCATTTTTATAGCGGAAAAAAAATGCAACAAGCATCGTCCTCTGCGCCCTGACTCTTGCGCCCAAAAAACGCATGCACCACAAAACGCAACAAAACGCATGTCCATGTGCCCCCCATGTTAAATATAGGGGCGCATGCGTCGCCGCGCTTGCGCCCGACGCACCGCAAATGTGAACGTAGCCTTAGAGGTTATTAGCCACGCGCTTACTTGGCCTGTAACATCTTCCCGAGACCCCCGCCCATACACATGCACGCTCCACCTACCATGCCGCTTACCTCCTTAAAGTCAGGTATTTAATGTAGTATGCTTATGTTATACCAACATATTGCATAGCACTTTACAGATATCGTCCTTTCTGTGAGGATGACCAGGAAAATGTTGTCCTGTGGGTTCTGATCGCAGCCCATGTTCGAAACCGGAAAATGTAAAGTTGACTGATCTCTATCCGGACGTCATCTTTAGGGTAGAGGCGGCTAGTCTTGCCAAAATAGGCAGGTTAGGCCGACGTTACTGTGTATGGGGCCGATACATGTAAAAGCCGCACATGTAGAGCTGAAGGATGAAAGCTGACCTCAATCCAAGATCACAACAGTCCGGATTTCAGTCCCATATACCATTACTATACACCGCTCTATTGGGGAGGCATCAGGAATACACAGTGCTATGACGTCTGACGTAGAACAGGCACAGAAATCCACATTACTATCTAACAGGTGATCTCTATTCTGTAGATTGACTTGTCACTTGCCACTTCAAGTGAATGTGTCACCGGATTTTACAGTGCTAACTGCCTACATTATTAATTAGATATTGGGCCTGAAGAAGCTGGCCTACTTACATTGAAAATTTCTGTCAGAATGGCTGTATAAACCCTTTGTGGAAGTTTTCTAGCCCGATGTCAGAATGAGTCCGGCTCCAGTAATAAAATGCTCATTTTCTTATTGGGAAGGTGAATTAATTAATCAAGTAATTTTGACTTGGATTTAAGAAGTACACCAACCTCACCAGGTTCAATAGATTTATGTAATAATGTATGCAGTTTGTTGTTTAGAAATCTGGTGACAGATCCGCTTTACAGAGGAGAGATAGAGGGTAACCTGCTGATTTGTTGGGTGTCCCACCGCTGGAGCTGTCCCCAATGGTCAGTATGCGGAAACTTTCATACATGTTACAAAATGGAGCGGTAGGTTGAGGGCCTGGTCACTGCTCCATTCATTCTCCATGGGGCTGCAGGAGAAAGCAGCGCTCAGCAGCCCCCCATAGGGAATAATGTGCTCATGCCGCACATATGCACTGCCGCTCCTTCCTAATGGGGGGTAGAAGTTGGTGGGTCCCAGCGGCAGACCCCACCAATCAGCAAGTTGCCAGCTATCTGGTGGATAGGTGATAACTGATCTTCAGCGGAGCCCCTCTAAGGTTGATGTTTACCCGTGGGGGTCTGCTGATTGGCAGAGAACCATCTGTTGTTGGGAACTAGAAGCCATTGCATTACTTCCTGCCGTGCCCCTCTCTCCCATCACATATCATGTTTTAATTGAAACTCTTGCTAGGATGCTATCGGTGGAATAGAAGTAGATTGTCACTTTTTTTTTTCTTGCATTCAATGTCACCAGTGGTGCCGTATAGAATAGTCACCCCATGGAAGGCTCTGGGGCCTGAGATGCGTCATCCCCCCCACTGACATTACTTAATGATCACGTATGAACGGGCATTCAATGGACTCTGGACAGAACTGTGGGAACATTAACCATAGAGACAGATCTGGGGAACTTGTGATCGGAGCGTTTGGCCTCTCGTGCGCTGGGTAATGTGCTAGGCATAGCGTGGAGCTGTTCTCATGTAATTTGTAATGAAGTGAAGTACTTGATGGTAAGTTGCTGGTGCATGTAATAAGTCTTGTTAACAATGATGGATGTATCCTGCAGGATGCTGAGAGTAATCCACTGTGCAGACGCTTGCAGCTGAAGGACATTATTCCAACAGAGATGCAGAGGTTGACCAAATACCCGCTACTGCTGGACAACATCGCCAAGTACTCAGGTCAGCGGGCGCTGATGGACTCCCACTATATTTAGGAGCTTTTACCTGGGGTGGAAATCAATTACCGGGATGAGGCTGGTTTCCGTCTGTTAAACTAATTGCTGTAAAGGTCTCCGGTATCTTTTCCGCCTATGTTAAAGGGAACCTTTCAGGATCCACCCTCCTAAGCCGTCTGTACGGGCATACAGGTCATAGGAAGCTGAATAAAATGATACCTTGATATTTGCGATTCGATGTCTTATTTCAGAAAAATCCATTTTTTTCTTATATGTAAATAAGCTGTGAAGATCTATGGGCCGGACATAGATCTCCCTGACAATCTGCCTCCAGAACTTATTTTAAATTAAAGGGAGCGTTACCAGTGTGAGACATGTAATGACTGACAGTCTGCTCTCCTGGTCTCACTGCAGAGTTCTGTGTGATTTATACCTGACACATCTGTCCTCTTTGGGCTTCATCTTCCATCTTGCAGGTAGTCCGTTTTGTGATACAGCAGAGCTGTGAGAGCTGCTACTGCAAACATGTTTGTTATGAGACAAAGTTCAGTTCTACTGTAATGTGTTAGTTACATGTCTCACACTGGTAACTCTGCCTTCTAATTAAAAAAGGCTCTGGAGGCAGATTCTCAGGGAGATCTATGTCCGGCCTATGGGTCTTAACAGCTCATTTATACCGTATTTTTCGGACTATAAGACGCACCGAACCATAAGACGCACCCACAAATTTGGTGAATAAAAAGAGAAAAAAATATTTTTTTTATGTTAAATGGGTCTTATAATACCAGTGTCCGTCTTACAAATCATATGTCCCTCATCCTGGTATCTATATAACCCCCATCCTTGTGCTGGCACATGCCCCCCTGGTCACAATATGTCCCCTTGTGCTGCTGGCAGGGACATGCCCAAATCCCCCCCCCCCACCCGGTCACAATATGCCCCCCAGTGCTGCTGGCAGGTACAGGCCCCCCAGTCACTATATGCCCCCCTGTGCTGCTGGCAGGCACATGCCCCTCCCCTCCCCCCCTGTGCTGCTGGCAGACACATCCCCTCCCCTGTGCTGCTGGCAGAAACATGCCCCCCCCTGTGCTGCTGGCAGACACATGCCCCCCCCCCCCCCTGTGCTGCTGGCAGACACATGCCCCCCCCCCCCGTGCTGCTGGACACATGCCCCCCCCCCGTGCTGCTGGACACATGCCCCCCCCCCCCTGTGCTGCTGGCAGACACATGCCCCCCCCCCCCCCCCTGTGCTGCTGGCAGACACATGCCCCTCCCCCCCCCCCCCGTGCTGCTGGCAGACACATGCCCCCCCCTGTGCTGCTGGACACATGCCCCCCCCCCTGTGCTGCTGGCAGACACATGCCCCCCCCCCCCCCCCCGTGCTGCTGGCAGACACATGCCCCTTCCCCCCCCCCCCCCCCCCCCCGTGCTGCTGGCAGACACATGCCCCCCCCCCCCCCGTGCTGCTGGCAGACACATGCCCCCCCCCCCCCCCCCCCGTGCTGCTGGCAGACACATGCCCCTTCCCCCCCCCCCCCCCCCCCGTGCTGCTGGACACATGCCCCCCCCCCCCCTGTGCTGCTGGCAGACACATGATAAAATAACAAACTCTTAACTCACCTTCCGATGATGGCTCCTTGCTCACAGCTCCTCAGTTGTGCTTCCTGTTTCCCAGGCATCGGATCATGTGACCTGGGCACAGACACAGGAAGCACAACCGAGGAGCTGTGAGCACGGAGCCATCATCAGAAGGTGAGTTAAGAGTTTATTTTATCATGTGCCTGCCAGCAGCATGGGGGCATATGCCTGCCAGCAGCACAGGGTGAGCATATAAGAGTGACGGGGCCGTATCCATGATGGGAGGGGGGGAGATGCAGGCACATGTAATATTCGCTGCTCCCCTGTGAATCCACTCCCACATCTTCAGCACGGAGGTGATGGACAGCAGGTGCAGTGAATATTTCATGAGGCTAATGAGCGGGAGCACAGGACCTCCTGCTGTCTCTGCAGCCAGCCCACCCCAGAGCCGCTCCCCCTCCTCTACAGCACAGCACACAGATTCGGATTATAAGACGCACCCCCCACTTTCCCCCAAAATATTGGGGAACAAAAATGCGTCTTATAGTCAGAAAAAGATGGTATATAAGAAAATGTGTATTTCTCTGGAATAAGACCTCAGATCGCAGATATCAAGGTATCATGTATTCAGCTTCCTATGACCTGCATGCCCATATAGACTTCTTAGGAGGCTGGATACTCCTGACAGGTTCCCTTTAATTACCTGGTGTTCAGTAATGCAAATACAGTGGGCATGGCACAGCAGATGCTGTACTGCTACAGTTATATATGGATGTATTTGTGTCTGTCTGGAAGATACCAGTGTTTTGTGTGGGAGAATCATTTTCCAAATCAGAAAATGAAATGCTTATATATTTTCTGATAAGATGTGTAATTTTGCCTTGTTCGGCGCTATTCTATATTACCCAATGTGTGATGTGACCGCTTATTGGTGCACTCCAGAGACTGTGACCACATTGTCCTCTTATGCAACCAGTAGAATATATATAATAATAATATAATACAGTATATATTTTTTATTTTTTTCTACGATCTGTAGTTAAAAACCAAAAAAATATTAGAAATCCTGTGTTATCACCGTGGCCACTAAATCTAATTTTAGGGTCACACTTGCTGTTCTGTAAAGAGGACTTTTCAGCAGCCTAATTATCGTCACAGACAAAAGTACAATGTAAGGTAACCTCTGTGCACAGTAGATAACGCAGGATCCACTATCCACAGGAGGTGATCTTACCACCGCAGCATCGGGCAGTCTATTGCTGCTCATGTTCATTGTGTTTTCCTGAAAGAACTGGAAGTGTGAGTCTAATATTAGGCCGGAGCGTGAAAGTTGCAAGATGTTTATTTTAAATACCTTTTAGCATAAAATTCTGATTTAAAAGGAACCTGTCAATAGACGCTGCCCGGAAAATGTGCATCATGAATGAGCCAGGCTACAAAGTAGCAGCCAGCATGGGTTAGGGCTTATTCACACATCTGTATGTGGTCAGTATTGTGCAGCAGTGTTTGTATGCCGAAACCAGAAAAATATGATCGAAAGATTCCTGGCTGTTCTGTTTTGGAGACTCTCCTGGTTTTGGCATAGAAGTATTAATCAGAAATCCGTGTGTGAAAAAAGCCTTAATCTGGAGTGCTCCAGTGTTTCCGAGAACACAGTGTGGTCTGGTGGACCTTGGCTCCAGCTGGTTGATTTACGTTTCCGTTGTGTTCACTAGACCAACCAGAAGAGAAGCTGAAGGTAAAGAACGCTGCGGACCATTGCCGGCGTATACTGAACCATGTCAACCAGGCTGTCCGAGAAGCGGAGAACAAGCAGGTGAGCTGGGAGCGTGCAGCGGCTAAGGGCCGACCATGAAGGACCAGCACTGTTCTTTGTGATGGTTTCTTTAGTGTGGAATCACTATGAACCTATGATGGGAGCCGTAACGTTTTGGTGTTACCATTGCGCTGCGGCCCCAACGGACACCTGCTGCTTTGTCTTCATTATGAGAGGAAAGTGAAACTCTGTGACAGATCTATTTTTTCCTTAAACAATTTAATTTGGAACAGCGCAGATACGAACATGGGTTTAATCCCTTACTGACATCTGCCGTACATATACGGCGCAAGTCAGTAATGCGTGCGTAGAGCCAGCTCTTGGGGACAGTGCACCGTATACCTGGAAGATAGAGGCAGACCCTGGCTGTGTCACAGCCATTAAGTGTCATTCAATGTGCCCCATTGACGTGATCGCGGGGCGTCTATGGAGCGCTATGGCAGCCAGGGGTCTGTTAGACTTCCATGTCTGTCATCATGGAGCTCCCTTGAAGCTCAGCCTGTGGCCGGACTTCAGAGGAGACCATGGCTTTTTCCTACATGCAGCATTACTGTGGCATTGCTGAGTATAGTATAAACGGTCAGATGATCACAGGTTCAAATCCCCCTAAGGGGACTAATAATACATGTAGTAATAAGTATAAAAAAAAAAAAACACTTCAAATTACTATCCTTTTTTATTAAAGATAATGAAAAATATGCCCATTTTTGGTATAGTCTTGAAAAGGCTAATGTATCAAAATATAAAAATAGTAGCTTGATCAAAATATGATATCCAGTGCAAAATGCGTTCAGCAAAAGAAATTGTCGACCCTCAAAAAAGAACTCGCACCGCTCCATGGACCAAAAAATGAAAACGTTATGAGTCTCTGAAAATGGTGACCCCTCAAAAAAATGTTTAGAAGTTTTTTTTTGTTTTTGTTTATTTTGCACCACTAAAATATAAAAAAAACTGTATAAATTTGGTATCCCCATAATCGTACCAATGACAGTCTTATTGCTTGGTCACTTACTACACAATGTACACTATGAAAACAATACCCAAAAAAACATGTCAGATTTGCATTTTTTTCCCCTCGCAATTTCACTGCACTTGGATTTTTTTTTTTGGTTTGCCAGGACCCTGTATGGTAAAATAAGTGATATCCTGTAAAGAATCCTGTCCCCATACATCATGTGGATTAAAAAATAAAAAAAAAGTTATTGCTCATGGAAGAAGGGGTGAAAAAACAGAAATGGGCTGCGCTGGGAAGGGGTGAAGGGAACGGTCGGAGCAGAACAGATGGGCTGCTCCTAGGGCTTGTGATCGCTGATAGTGCGGATGACCAGGTTACTGATTACACTGTCCGTTCCTGGTGTAAAGGGGTTGTGTCCAGGCTTGGGACCAATGTCTGCCGTCAGGGTGTGTGTCTCAGCGTGCAGTGCTCACGCTCAGTATTACCAGGTATTGGTGGGAGGAGAGGGCGGCCATGTACCCACTAGGCGCGTTCGGCTTCTCTGGGACACATGTAGTCAGCGTGTGTCCCCAAGTGTGCAAATCGTGTGCACGCATTCTAACTTATAGTGCCTGCAGACTTTTGTCCCAAGCCTGGACAACCCCTTTAAGACTGTTTACTGTGAAGCCTCCCTCTTTCTGTGAAGAGGTAATGGGTGCCATTCTGTTAATTGATGACCAGAGCCCATCACACAAAATGAGTTAATCTAAAGCTATTTATTAGGAACTTCTCGTAGTCGGAGGCCGTGTCCTGTGAACCCGCTATTAAGTATTTGTATCTGATTCCAGAGACTTGAAGACTACCAGCGAAGACTTGACCTGTCCTACCTAAAGCCGGGGGAGTATCCGATGATTGATGAGTTACGGGTAAGCTGCTGCCAATCATTAGCTTGTCATGTTATACTGATTATTGAGTAATGTCTCCATTCTGACCTCTTATACCTGCGGCATTGCATTCCCTCTGTGTATACCGCCCGTGACCCGACTATGGCAGTACCGCTGCTCCTGCCCATTGTACTCAGTGATCAGTCTCTGGACTGATGGCTGTGGGCACGGGATGTTGGCCTATGGGGCTCAGTGAGCACACGGGCCGTATGTAAGAATGCGCCTCCCTCTTAGCCTTGGTTATACATGACGGAGTAGCTCTAGATTGTTACCATAGTAATTACTTTAAATAGCAATTCTTTTATGGCTGTTGTCCACGTTTTGGGACACTTTTTTTTTTGTTTTTTGTAAATAAATGTATTTGGGACTAAAAGTCATATTTGCAATTGAGTTTCATTAAAGATTTTGCCCCATCTTGCTCTTTAATGTAGTGTGTGGTCATAAGGAGCTGAGAAATAGGTGAGTTACAGACTTCGCAGTACACTGACAGATTCTCAGTCCCCTCATTCTGCATCCCATCTATACCGAATACTTCTGGGAAATGATTGCGAATGTGATATGCTAATTATCCCCTGTCCTCGATTATTCCGACTTTCACAAATCTAGCAATGGAGAGAAGATTAATTGCATTTTCGCAGATAAATATGCAGCCATCTGCTTCAATGATTGAGGCCTCTTAATATTCACTGCGGGCAGCCCCATTTATAGCGGTTTGTTTGTGGTGCGATGTTCTTGTATGTTGTTTGAAACTTTTTTTTTTTTTATAAGATTTATGAGGCTGTTCCGTTGTCTACTAAAAGTCACGTTCTTACCAGAATAAACTGCAGTCCAGCATAGGGTGACATTCACATTGCTTGAAATATATTAGCACTCTAAAAGTGAATTCGGACGGAATGTGGCAGATCACCATAGCAACTAAACTCATTCTAGTTTGAAAATAAAATAGATGTGATTGGTTGCTGAGGATGGCCCCACTATTGTCCTGCTCCAGACTCTGTGTGTGCAAACTGGTCGGATATACAACAGAGATGCAGTAATTTCTCAATTTCCACTGGGAAAGCCACATAACTTAGTGAAGATTTTGCTACTGAAGACCATGTGGTCGTGCCACAAAAGTACTCACTATGATCCTAACCATATAAGATAGCAAAGTCTTCAAACATGAAAGTCCTGATGCACACTGCAGCGACTTGTACTGTGGCACAAGTAATATCTAGTAGTTTCATTTACGAGCCTTCATGAGACACTATCTTCTAGGCATTGCTTTAAGGAGAACCTGTCACCAAGTCAAAAGTGGCCAGTTTTTACTATCATTCTATTCTTGCTGCTCACCTGAGTATTCCGCTTTTTTATTTTTTAAAATCCACCATACGGTTCCAGAGATACAGGACTTTTAATTTAGTGCTAATTTTTGTCTCTACTGGGGGGTGTGGCTCACCAAATGCTCTAGGGGTGTGTCTGTAGGCAGCGCTGCGTTGTCACTCTGTTAGCCACGCCCCCTTAGTAAAGACTGAAAAACAGCACCAAATAAAAAGTCCCATGTCTCTGGAACCGAATGGCGGATTTAAAAAAAGAAAATAACGGAATACTCGGTAGAGGAGCAGGAATAAAATAAGAGCAAAACTGTTAATTTCTGACCTCGTGACAGGTCTTCTTCAAGGTACTGTACCTATGAAGCACGCTACGTGCCCAGTGAATGGTGGCATATTCAAGTAGTTTGTTAGTTATGTATTCATGTAGAGATGATTAATTGCATTTTCTTCGACAAATATGCAAACATCTGCTTCATTAATGCTCGTTAGCAATCTTAATATTCATTGCGGGGAGCCGTATTCATAATGATGTGCGTGTAATGGTTCCGCGGTGTGTACTATAGTACAAGGTCTGTGACAGATAATGAAATCTTACATTTCTAAATTCGTGCTTGCCTTTTCCAGCAGAGCAGTTCAGAAGATGAAATTTATAGTAACGATGTTTTTACCAAGTCACTTATTGCCCGACTAGATTTCCGGGAAGGTAAATAACGCTGCTGCCGGCCTAGATACATGACGCAAACCCAAACGATAATGAATTATACCAGCATGCAAATTAGGGAAGTGATTAGAAATGACAGATGAAAGCGATGCTTATTGTTTGGAAAAATTATCTGTGATGCATGCAAATTTTAGGCATACCTCATGCTGTACGCCTTCACCTTCTAGATACATTGCCATAGGAAACCTCTTAGGCTCTTTTCTTAAAGGGTAATGCTCACAATACAGTTTTCTTTTGGAATTATTTAAAGAAAATACTCCTGTGTGTAGGTATAACACACTTGTCATGGTGCCTCCTGATGTCTGTTTCAATCATCTTCACAATGTCCGGTATTGGTCAGCTTATTCTGGTGCACTCAGTACCCCGCACAGTACTGGTGGACACTATGCTGCTCGCGTGAAAGGTGAGTCTGACCAAGTACTGTGCATGTGTGGCCTCCAGCACTGGACTTGTTAAACGGGTATTCTCAAGTTTAAATGTTATCCTCCCTTGGAATACGGGATACCTTCCTGATCTTCCTCCACTGATCCTGAGAATCCAGGCTCTGAAGAATCTGTGTGAATGGAGGTCGAAGTGCTGAAAACCAGCTGAGTGCTGTGATTGGCTATCTTCAGCAGTCCACTACGGATAAATGAAACAGTAGTGCTCATAATTGGTGAGGTCCCTTGATTGTTATATCCTCCCATTCTTGGAATGTGGGATACCTTCCTGATTTGTAGAATCCGGGCTCTGAAGAACCTGTGCAAATGGAGCTGAGGTCGACATGCTGAAGACCAGCTGAGTGCTGTGATTGCCTATCCTCAGCGGTCCACTACGGATAAATGAAACAGCAGTGCTCCTAATTGGTGAGGTCCCATGATTATTATCCTCCCATTCTTGGAATATGGGATACCTTCTTGCTCTTCCTTCACTGATCTGCAGAGTCGGGGATCTGAAGAACCTGTGCAAATGGAGCAGAGGTTGACGTGTTGAAGACCAGCTGAGTGCTGCGATTGGCTATCTGCAGTCGTCCATTTCGGAGGAGTAGAACAGCATATCTCATGATTGGTGAGATTTTCAGCAATTGGGAAGCTTTTCTGATCCCATGGATACGGAATCTTCTTCAAACCTTAGAACACTTCAAGGGGACATTCAGACAATCCAAAAGGACATAAGGGGGCACAGTGATAAGTATGTAAAAACGTCAGGGGCAATTCAGCGTTTGCAGGTTTACTTTTTTTTTTTCTTATAATACTCTGCTAAAAACTACTGGACATCATGACTCTCCAGGTCAGTACGATCACAGCGATACCAAACTCTGCTCCACCTGCTGCTGTTGGAGGCAGATGGTGGCTGAGTAACGCAGCCATCATCTGCTGGCGATGGGGCAGTTGGCTCATCCTCTAAGCCTCCTCCATACACCAGTTCTCGATGTGTGCCATACATGTATGGTGGATGTCGGGTCGAGGTTACAAACTGTGCAACTTTAAAATAAAAATAAGGTGCAAGCGTTTGATACCGTGCCGCACAAGAGGTTGGTACACAAAATGAGAATGCTTGGTCTGGGGGAAAATGTGTGTAAATGGGTTAGTAACTGGCTTAGTGATAGAAAGCAGAGGGTGGTTATAAATGGTATAGTCTCTAACTGGGTCGCTGTGACCAGTGGGGTACCGCAGGGGTCAGTATTGGGACCTGTTCTCTTCAACATATTCATTAATGATCTGGTAGAAGGTTTACACAGTAAAATATCGATATTTGCAGATGATACAAAACTATGTAAAGCAGTTAATACAAGAGAAGATAGTATTCTGCTACAGATGGATCTGGATAAGTTGGAAACTTGGGCTGAAAGGTGGCAGATGAGGTTTAACAATGATAAATGTAAGGTTATACACATGGGAAGAGGGAATCAATATCACCATTACACACTGAACGTAAGACAGGCAATTAACAGTAAAAAGAAAGCATTTGCACTACTAAAGCAGGATGGCACCATTGAAGCTCTAAAAAGCTATAGGGAGAAAAATACTTTATCTAAAAAACTAATTAAAGCTGCCAAAAAGGAAACAGAGAAGCACATTGCTAAGTAGAGTAAACTAATCCCAAACTGTTCTTCAACTATATCAATAGTAAAAGAATAAAAACTGAAAATGTACGCCCCTTAAAAAATAGTGAGGAAAGAATGGTTGTAGATGACGAGGAAAAAGCTAACATATTAAACACCTTCTTCTCCACGGTATTCACGGTGGAAAATGAAATGCTAGGTGAAATCCCAAGAAACAATGAAAACCCTATATTAAGGGTCACCAATCTAACCCAAGAAGAGGTGCGAAACTGGCTAAATAAGATTAAAATAGATAAATCTCCGGGTCCGGATGGCATACACCCACGAGTACTAAGAGAACTAAGTAATGTAATAGATAAACCATTATTTCTTATTTTTAGGGACTCTATAGCGACAGGGTCTGTTCCGCAGGATTGGCGCATAGCAAATGTGGTGCCAATATTCAAAAAGGGCTCTAAAAGTGAACCTGGAAATTATAGGCCAGTAAGTCTAACCTCTATTGTTGGTAAAATATTTGAAGGGTTTCTGAGGGATGTTATTCTGGATTATCTCAATGAGAATAACTGTTTAACTCCATATCAGCATGGGTTTATGAGAAATCGCTCCTGTCAAACCAATCTAATCAGTTTTTAAGGTAAGCTATAGGCTGGACCACGGTGAGTCATTGGACGTGGTATATCTCGATTTTTCCAAAGCGTTTGATACCGTGCCGCACAAGAGGTTGGTACACAAAATGAGAATGCTTGGTCTGGGGGAAAATGTGTGTAAATGGGTTAGTAACTGGCTTAGTGATAGAAAGCAGAGGGTGGTTATAAATGGTATAGTCTCTAACTGGGTCGCTGTGACCAGTGGGGTACCGCAGGGGTCAGTATTGGGACCTGTTCTCTTCAACATATTCATTAATGATCTGGTAGAAGGTTTACACAGTAAAATATCGATATTTGCAGATGATACAAAACTATGTAAAGCAGTTAATACAAGAGAAGATAGTATTCTGCTACAGATGGATCTGGATAAGTTGGAAACTTGGGCTGAAAGGTGGCAGATGAGGTTTAACAATGATAAATGTAAGGTTATACACATGGGAAGAGGGAATCAATATCACCATTACACACTGAACGGGAAACCACTGGGTAAATCTGACAGGGAGAAGGACTTGGGGATCCTAGTTAATGATAAACTTACCTGGAGCAGCCAGTGCCAGGCAGCAGCTGCCAAGGCAAACAGGATCATGGGGTGCATTAAAAGAGGTCTGGATACACATGATGAGAGCATTATACTGCCTCTGTACAAATCCCTAGTTAGACCGCACATGGAGTACTGTGTCCAGTTTTGGGCACCGGTGCTCAGGAAGGATATAATGGAACTAGAGAGAGTACAAAGGAGGGCAACAAAATTAATAAAGGGGATGGGAGAACTACAATACCCAGATAGATTAGCGAAATTAGGATTATTTAGTCTAGAAAAAAGACGACTGAGGGGCGATCTAATAACCATGTATAAGTATATAAGGGGACAATACAAATATCTCGCTGAGGATCTGTTTATACCAAGGAAGGTGACGGGCACAAGGGGGCATTCTTTGCGTCTGGAGGATAGAAGGTTTTTCCACCAACATAGAAGAGGATTCTTTATTGTTAGGGCAGTGAGAATCTGGAATTGCTTGCCTGAGGAGGTGGTGATGGCAAACTCAGTCGGGGGGTTCAAGAGAGGCCTGGATGTCTTCCTGGAGCAGAACAATATTGTATCATACAATTATTAGGTTCTGTAGAAGGACGTAGATCTGGGTATTTATTATGATGGAATATAGGCTGAACTGGATGTCTTTTTTCGGCCTTACTAACTATGTTACTATGTTACTATGTAAATGTAAAACGCCAAAAAAAAGGCACGAATGCAGTAATGAGCGGGGCCCATTATATGGATACAAGAACGTTTGGAAACTTCTGTATGTTCCAAAGGGAAATTAATTTTAGTGGGAGCAGAGGCAGCTATGATGACTCCACTTTGATAAAAATCTCAGCGCATTGGGTCTGTTGTCCATAAATAGGGGGTTTTGACAGCATTTATGGCAATACAGACTGTTATTCTTGCTGTCATATATCCTGGAACCTGCAAGGGAGCAGGAAGGGAACTGGTGTGAACAAAGTCTGAGTCTGTAGCTCTTCTGCGGTTATGGTCGGAATCGAGCGTTGGCGTTCCGGAATCCTTTCCTTTGCCTGCCGTAGCAGTAGATTGCTCCAATGACTATGGATGTGTTCATATTAACTAACTTGGTAAGTGTGAAGCATTGATGGGTTTTTTTCTCATTTGATACAGACTCATTAAAGAGATAAGAACCAGCAATAACAGGCTTGTTCATGGTTTACATGTTGGAATTTGCGTTTTCGTGCTAGTAAAAAACAAAAACCCGTTTTACTTTTTGCCCCGGCATCATATTCATGAGATTATTTTAAAAATGCAGTATTAGTGTCTAATAGTTACAGTAGAAGCCGCATGTGGTGTTGCAAGTTTGCCAGTCTACGTTTGTGAAACATTTGGCATATATGAAGGCCCCTTCATATTAAGCGACGCTGCAGTGATACCAACAACGATCCGGATCGCTGCAGCGTCGCTGTTTGGTCGCTGGAGAGCTGTCACACCGACAGCTCTCCAGCGACCAACGATCCCGAAGTCCCTGGGTAACTAGGGTAAACATCGGGTAACTAAGCGCAGGGCCGCGCTTAGTAACCCGATGTTTACCCTGGTTACCAGCGTAAAAGTAAAAAAAAACAAACACTACATACTTACCTACCGCTGTCTGTCCCCGGCGCTCTGCTTCTCTGGTCTGACTGTGAGCACAGCGGCTGGAAAGCAGAGCGGTGACGTCACCGCTCTGCTTTCCGGCTGACCGACGCTCACAGCCAGTACAGGAGGAGTGCAGAGCACAGCGCCGGGGACAGACAGCGGTAGGTAAGTATGTAGTGTTTGTTTTTTTTTACTTTTACGCTGGTAACCAGGGTAAACATCGGGTTACTAAGCGCGGCCCTGCGCTTAGTTACCCGATGTTTACCCTGGTTACCAGTGAAGACATCGCTGGATCGGTGTCACACACGCCGATCCAGCGATGTCCACGGGAGATCCAGCGACGAAATAAAGTTCTGGACTTTGTTCAGCGACCAACGATCTCCCAGCAGGGGCCTGATCGTTGGTCGCTGTCACACATAACGATTACCTTAACGATATCGTTGCTACGTCACAAAAAGCAACGATATCGTTAATGATATCGTTATGTGTGAAGGTACCTTAATAGCCAGGCGAGGAGTCTAGTCACAGTGTGGAGATACTGGAATTATTCTCTTCACTGGTCTAGACGGCAGTATACCGTGTGATCTGTCACTGTGATGAGAACTAGAACTGATGGGAAGGATTTCTGTCACCAGGTGAATTCCACCAGCGACTATTTTCTGCAAGAAATGTAATTTATCAATCTAATGACTTCATGCGCATAATCACTTGTCATAAAGGGTAACTCTCATCTTTCATGGTTTCGTGATTGGCGGCACAATTGCGTGACCGTTTTTGGTACTGATTCCTACCATTAGAAATTGACCTGTTGTGAGTCAGGTATTTGTGTTCCATATTTTTTTTTTTAATGAAATTTAAAAAAAAATGAAATCTTGCAATTTTCACATTGGCGTCTTGACTAAATTACTGTTTCAGGAAACAACCCGTGTACACAGCCACAATGAATTGTATATTGAAGTTTTTACTGTGTATGCAAAAGTCATTGTGAATGGAGAGTTAGCAGGATCAGCCGTGACCTATTGTGATTTGCTGGATCCGGTGTGATCAGCTGTGTTTAGGCGTTACCTACCATTGTAATCCTGCCTCTGCTGATGGGGATCTGCTGAAACTCCTGAAGAAACAAGCAAAAAAAAGGAGCACAAGCCGAAGAGCACAGTGAGAGCACATGGGGAGCTGAAGGATTCTTTCCCCTTTTATTCCTGGTCATCCTCTCCTCCTTGCCCGTAGACCAATGCAGTTTAAGCCATATACTGGAGTGAGTGTCAATCCAGCAAGAGACTCGCAGAATTAATTTCATGGATAAAGACTTACAACTCAATAACAGAGGAGAGGCTGACCTTGGGATAGGAATCGTTCTCCCCCCTACGAAGTGGAGCTTCAATCCTTAACTCCCCATGTGCCCATGTGAGCTCATTGTTCTCATCGCCTGGCGCTCCTTTTTTGTTTTCGCTTTTTTTTCCAGCTGTTTTACTATACGGCACCTGATTAGGAAGTCTGGACCTGGCAGTAGCAAGCTGGTTGAGCTATAATAAAGTTGTAGACATTCAGGATATCTAGTGTGTTTTGTTGGGCCCCTTTCACACACGAGTTTTTTGCAGTCAGTCACAACCCGCTGGGTCGACGGATCTGTCACAGATTGTGAAAACCCAATGTGACGGATTCGTTTTTTTCGACGCATCTGACTAGCGGATCTGGCTAAATAAATCGGATCATGCTCAGTTAAAAAAAAAAGAAAAAAAAGAAGCAAAAACGGAATCCGTTGCCAGATTCCGTCATTTGACGGATCCGGCGCCCATAGGCTTCCATTCCAGCCAACGACGGATGGCAACCGATCCGTTGCTGTCCGTTTTTTCGACGTACACAGAAAATGTTACTTTGTCCGTCGTCTCCGGCCACCAGACAAAAAACAATTTTTGACGGATCCGGCGAACAATGGATGAAACATGACGCCATCCGTCGCTAATATGAGTCTATAAGAAAAAAAAAAAACGTGTCCGGCGGCATCAGTCGCAGGATTCGTTTTTTTCAAAATTCGTCAGACTGCGTCTGATAGCAAAAAACTGATGTGTTAAAGGGGCCTTAGTTTTTCTTCCCCTCCTCGGAAGCGCTCCTTTTCAGCCTTTTTTCTTGAAAAGACAGGAAATAGGAGTGTAAAAATGCCCCAGTGTGAAAGTTGCAAGATTACTAATTTTAGGGGGGTGGGGCTGTGGGGCTGGGGTTTGTTTTTTGGTGTAATCCCCCTACACAAGGGTCATGAGATAAAAGAAAAAATACCAAATAAAAGAAAGTAACACAAAAATCCTTATTTGAACGATAGGTAATTTTCTGCTGATGACTATTGAGGATTTACAGAAGAAAGTGCAGAACTCTTGTAGAGGTTGCCCTGTAAGTGTAGCATGAGGATCGTGGGATTGCGCTTCCCCAACAATGATTGACGGGGTCTTTAAGTTTAGCAACAAGATATCAATTGCTGGCTAATACCAAAAGGAAAACGTAGAAAATCCTTATACACGGTCATAAGTCATAAAACCTATCAATCGGCCTTTCTGCTTTCTTGGGGATGTGGACAATCCTTAAAGTGAGATGAAGGTTGCCCTCTGCCCCACAACATGGCGGATCTTAGCGTCTCACATGCACATAATTGGATCTTGTGCACCCAATGGATCCGGTTTCTCGGATACCTGGATCACCCTAGTGGGTCTCTGTACCCCAGCAGGGCTGTTTTGGTGACACTCATGGCATCATCACTGCATTCACTCTATTTCTTTTTGTCTTTTTTTTTATATATCCTTTTTTCCCCGATTTGTCTAATAAATATATATATATATTTTTTTATTACTTTTTCTCACCCTACTTCTAAATCCTGTCATGGACGCGGTCTCTATATGAAATCTATTTACAGGTGTCATCCTTCTCTTGTATATCGTATTGATCCTTCTCCATTTCCGCCCCAAATGTTTAATCCCAGCCCGTCCAGCTGCTTCTGCCTGATACGTCTTTGTTATTTCTTGTTGGTTTTGCATCGATCCGGAGTCTGGGATTTACTATTATTTCATTCGGCTCTACTCTTCTAAATTAGAGGGTTAAAAAATGTGAATCTTTCCCCTTTGTGTTCTGCAGAATCTGGATTTAACAAAGAGGAAGATGGTTCATGAAGGACCCTTGGCTTGGAAAGTGAACAGAGACAAGATCATTGGTAATAAATGGCGAGATTTGGAATAAAAAACACAAGTGACATTTCTATTCTATAAAACCTTTAGAAATGAGCGGATTTGATGCAATTATTGTCTGGGTAGATGCAGCCGGTGACAATATCCGCAGGACTCCTAATTAGTGCTGAGGCTTTTTTCACCCCTGCGTTTCACATTTTACACAAGTGCATTCTGCTGAACTACTCATAGAGCAAAGCCACAAAAAAAACAACTTTTACAGTGAGGACTTGGGTTAATTTGGTCTGATTTTAGGTGGTGAGGAGGGAGGCTACACCGGATGTGTATGCCAGGAGCTTTCCCGGTGCACCGATGTGTCGCATATAACTGGAGCAAGCCTAGGTTCATCCAAAGATTGGGAATTGCCAAGAGTTTCTTAGTTGGTGTGCAGTAGTTACCTTCTTTTCGCCAGACAACTTCTCTATTACCCATGCAAAGTATAGACGATAACTTGCTGACCAATGGGGGTCCGACTGCAGAGATCCGTATGGATTTTTTTTTTTTTAATCCTTGTTGGAATGGAGGGGCAATGCACATGCCCAATCTGCACTCCATTCATTGCCCATGGGGCTGCCAAGTGCTGGGCTTAACGTTTTCTCATGGAGAATGTATAAAGTGTTAGACTGACATCTGACCTGCCATTCCTTTTTGTAATGGGGGATAATAGTGCCCAGTTAGGCCCCGTTCAGCACGCCGCCATAGGGGCAGGTTCCAGTGGTTGATTCCCCATTGATCAGGCTGAATCCCGCGGATAGATGATAACCAGTTTTCACCAGACAATATCAGACAGGTATTATTTATACAGTAGCTTTGGCTGTTAAAGGGAATTTGTCAGCACAAGATTACAAAGCAAGAACAGGCGCTCTGTGCACCCTTCGGTGTTTCTGGGTAGTTCAGTGCACTCTCCCAGATTGTTTTCCATCTATCGCTTACCCACTGTCATAAAATTACAGTTCTGACTTCACAGACCAGAGAGGATGGAAGTAAAGGGAAAGCGGGTAGGTGGCAAAGGTGCACAGAACTGCTTGCCCATGCCAAAGGTGCAAAGAGCCGCTTGCCCGTGGCAAAGGTGCACAGAACCACTTGTCCGTGGCAAAGGTGCACAGAACTGCTTGCCCATGCCAAAGGTGCACAGAGCCGCTTGCCCGTGGCAAAGGTGCACAGAGCCGCTTGCCCGTGGCAAAGGTGCACAGAACCGCTTGCCCGTGGCAAAGGTGCACAGAACTGCTTGCCCATGCCAAAGGTGCACAGAGCCGCTTGCCCGTGGCAAAGGTGCACAGAGCCGCTTGCCCATGCCAAAGGTGCACAGGACACTTGTGCGTGAACAGTCATCTTGTGCTGACAGATCCAACTTAAGGATTGCTTATTAGTGTGGTTCTGATTTTCCAGTTTTTTACTTTGCTCATCAATAGCCTAGAGTGTTAATGTTATTATTCGTGGTATTGTCTGCAGACCAGTGTTTATCGGCTGTGATTTCCCAGAATGGACATTTTGCCTTTTTTGCACTCGGCATTGGCCAGTTGCGTGGCCTAATCTTGTTTTCTGGTCTTTGTGAAAGGTCACCCTGTGGCCATCTGGTAACATCATGAAGACGTAGTCACGTAAATCTCGTTCACAGATCTGTACACGCTGCTGTTGGAAGACATTCTGGTATTGCTTCAGAGACAGGATGACAAATTGATTCTCCGATGCCACAGCAAGATCCTGGCCACCATGTCGGACAGCAAACACATCTTCAGTCCCGTCATCAAGTTGAACACCGTATTGGTCCGACAAGTAGCAACAGGTCAGTGATTAGTGTGAATGTGCCTAATTATATTCATATAGCACTGACCGAATATGTAAGAGATCCTACCACAAAGCTGTGCCACGACGTAAGCTTGGCCTATGGGACCCTCGGCAGTCACCCAAATAAAGGGAGCACGGTCCTTTTAAATCCCGCACATCCCACCTATCTGGCTATGACTCTGCCTCTGCTGCCTCTGCACGTTGTCAACCTAAATCATAATATACCCCGTAAATAGATTTTATTGTTGAATACTTAAAATACCACCAACCTGTGGTAATAACATACACAACACACCGTGAAAATTTGGTATAGGGATGAGTATTCTACACTGATCACTATACTGGTGCCTGCCTATCTGCGGGGGTTGGCGCCCTAGGGGAAGCGTTGTGGCGCTCCCGCTCCACGATGGCTGACCCTGGGGTCCCTAGATAAGCCCTAATAGTCCAATTGGATCCCTCTACCCAGATGTATTGCTAAAGGTACCCCTGAGCACTAAACATAGATCATATTAGAGCTATCATATACTATCGGGATACATGTTATGGAATCGGGCCTCCTGATGAGCCAGAGGGGCGAAACACGTTGAGGCGGTGTTCATGAGAGGCGGACGGCATGCTATATGAGTACTTTATCTTGACACGAACTCTGATTTGGATGTATCAGTGTACTCTCGGCAGTATAGCGTGGCATAAAAGGACATTAACCATGTGATGTGGTACACTGGTGTTCATATGATTATTTGGGCAAATTGGAGACATAAGATATGCGAGATTTAGGTATCTATGACAGTATACTGTGCACAACACTGTTAGCCCTTGTGCTGCATCTATCCAATTGCCGTCCTTTGCCTTCTCACATGTTCTCTATTGTTTTTATAGCATGGTGTGGGGATTAGTTTTCCTTTATTATAGGAGTGATCTATGTTTAAGGGGTACCTTTAGCAATACATCTGGGTAGAGGGACCCAATTGGACTATTAGGGCTTAACCTAGGGACCCCAGGGCCAGCCATCGTGGAGCGGGCACAACCCTTCCCCTAGGGCGCCAACCCCTGCAGATAGGCAGGCACCAGTATAGTGATCAGTGTAGAATACTCATCCCTATACCAAATTTTCACGGTGTGTTTTGTGTGTATGGAATTACCACAGCTTGGTATTTTAATTATTCAACAATAAAATCTATTTATGGGGTATATTATGATTTAGTTTGTTACTGGTTACCCTAGGACAAAAATTTGACTCTGCTCTTTATCCTCAAGTCTGTGAAGGAGCTGCAGTGATGGTGTATGTTACTGATATTGTGGATTTGTGTCATTCCCTTCCCCCAAAGTTCTTCCATTCATATTTTGTTCTCTTCTTTATCCACAGATAACAAGGCCCTCTTTGTTATATCCATGTCAGACAATGGAGCACAAATCTATGAGCTGATCGCGAACACCGTGTCGGAAAAAAACGTGTATGTTACACTGCTGCTAACAATGAGCAATGTTTTATCACACACTCGTCTGCTTTCTAGAAATGTGTATGTGACAAATACTATAGAACTGCGTGTTGTAAAGGTTTGTATGAAGCAGAATGGGGCAGAATGTGTAAAGAAAGCAACTGTTCAGAGAAATGTGCGTTTTCATAGGGGTCTGTAGTTTACAAGCCCCATTATTACAGCACCCTGAGTTAGAGGGGTTGTCCCATAAGCGACATTGATCACCTGTCCACAGGCTATATGATAAATGTTTGCTGAGACTTTCACAGATTCAGACAATGAGGGTCCCAGAGCCCCCTGTTTGAATGGACTAGTGCTGAGCATGTGCGACCACTAGTGATGAGCGAATATACTCGTTACTCGAGATTTCCCGAGCACACTTGGGTGTCCTCCGAGTATTTATAAGTGCTCGTAGATTTAGTTTTCATCGCCGCAGCTGAATGATTTACATCTCTTAGCCAGCTTGATTACATGTGGGGATTCCCTAGCAACCAGGCAACCCCCACAAGTACTTATGTTGGCTACTAGCTGTAAATCATTCAGCTGCGGCGATGAAAACTAAATCTCCGAGCACTAAAAATACTCGGAGGACACCCGAGCGTGCTCGGGAAATCTCGAGTAACGAGTATATTCGCTCATCACTAGCGACCACCACTTCTATACAGGAAAAATATATATCTTTGGTAAAAAGAGATATGAATGGCACTGAGAAAAACCGCTTTTAGTACTCACTGATAAAGGATGAATGAGCTCTGAATCACGGACACATTCCAGAAACCTTCACCTTGCTGGAGGTGCTTGCTATGAAGAAGGTGCATACAGGGTCCAATAAAACAAGAAAAAAGCAGCAACACTCCACTTCAAAGTGAAAAAACAACCTTAGTCCAGATGATCTGGACCCATAGAAGCGCATATTGCGTGAAACGGCCGTCGTCCTGCTTCATTTGCCTGCATAACCTGCACTTGTTTTACCCGTAATACCTTGTCCATGAGCTTTATTATGCAATAAAGGACTAAGGTTGTTTTTTCACCAAGAAGTGGAGTGTTGCTGCTTTTTTCTTGTTTTATTGGACCATATATATCTTTGGACTGTGTTAGCCAGTAGATAGAAAAATATTTAGAATTGAGAGTCCTCAGTGGTAGATACCTTTTAACCCCTTTACCCCCAAGGGTGGTTTGCACGTTAATGACCTGGCCAATTTTTACAATTCTGACCACTGTCCCTTTATGAGGTTATAACTCTGGAAAGCTTCAACGGATCCCAGTGATTCTGACATTGTTTTCTCGTGACATATTGTACTTCATGATAGTGGTAAAAATTCTTTGATAGTACCTGCGTTTGTGAAAAAAATGGAAATTTGGCGAAAATTATGAAAATTTCGCAATTTTCCAACTTTTGAATTTTTATGCAATTAAATCACAGAGATATGTCACACAAAATACTTAATAAGTAACATTTCCCACATGTCTACTTTACATCAGCACAATTTTGGAACCCAAATTTTTTTTTGTTAGGGAGTTATAAGGGTTAAAAGTTGACCAGCAATTTCTCATTTTTACAACACCATTTTTTTTTAGGGACCACATCTCATTTGAATTCATTTTGAGGGGTCTATATGATAGAAAATACCCAAGTGTGACACCATTCTAAAAACTACACCCCTCAAGGTGCTCAAAACCATATTCAAGAAGTTTATTAAAGGGAACCTGTCACCTGAATTTGGCGGGACTGGTTTTGGATCATATGGGCGGAGTTTTCGGGTGTTTGATTCACCCTTTCCTTACCCGCTGGCTGCATGCTGGCTGCAATATTGGATTGAAGTTCATTCTCTGTCCTCCATAGTACACGCCTGCACAAGGCAAGATTGCTTTGCGCAGGCGTGTACTATGGAGGACAGAGAATGAACTTCAATCCAATATTGCAGCCAGCATGCAGCCAGCGGGTAAGGAAAGGGTGAATCAAACACCTGAAAACTCCGCCCATATGACCCAAAACCAGTCCCGCCAAATTCAGGTGACAGATTGTCCCTTTAACCCTTCTGGTGCTTCACAGGAATTTTTGGAATGTTTAAATAAAAATGAACATTTAACTTTTTTTCACAAAAAATTTACTTCAGCTCCAATTTGTTTTATTTTACCAAGGGTAACAGGAGAAAATGGACCCGAAAAGTTGTTGTACAATTTGTCCTGAGTACACCGATACCCCATATGTGGGGGTAAACCACTGTTTGGGCGCATGACAGAGCTCGGAAGCGAAGGTGCGCCGTTTGACTTTTCAATTCAAAATTGACAGGAATTGAGATGGGACGCCATGTTGCGTTTGGAGAGCCACTGATGTGCCTAAACATTGAAACCCCCCACAAGTGACACCATTTTGGAAAGTAGACCACCTAAGGAACTTATCTAGAGGTGTGACCCACCAAGTGCTTCACAGAAGTTTATAATGCAGAACCGTAAAAATAAAAAATCATATTTTTTCACAAAAATTATCTTTTCGCCCCAATGTTTTATTTTCCCAAGGGTAAGAAGAAATTGGACCCCAAAAGTTGTTGTACAATTTGTCCTGAGTACGCTGATACCCCATATGTGGGGGTAAACCACTGTTTGGGCGCATGGGAGAGCTCGGAAGGGAAGGAGCGGCGTTTGACTTTTCAATGCAAAATTGACAGGAATTGAGATGGGACGCCATGTTGCGTTTGGAGAGCCACTGATGTGCCTAAACATTGAAACCCCCCACAAGTGACACCATTTTGGAAAGTAGACCCCCTAAGGAACTTATCTAGATGTGTTTTGAGCGCTTTGACCCACCAAGGGCTTCACAGAAGTTTATAATGCAGAGCTGTAAAAATAAAACACACATTTTTTTCCCACAAAAATTATTTTTTTAGCCCCCAGTTTTGTATTTTCCCGAGGGTAACAGGAGAAATTGGACCCCAAAATTTGTTGCCCAATTTGTCATGAGTGTGATTATACACAATATGTGGGGGGAACCACTGTTTGGGCGCATGGGAGGGCTCGGAAGGGAAGGAGCGCCATTTGGAATGCAGACTTAGATGGAATGGTCTGCAGGTGTCACATTGCGTTTGCAGAGCCCCTAATGTACCTAAACAGTAGAAACCCCCCACAAGTGACACCATTTTGGAAACTAGACACCCTAAGGAACTCATCTAGATGTGTTGTTAGAGCTTTGAACCCCCAAGTGTTTCACTACAGTTTGTAACGCAGAGCCGTGAAAATAAAAAATCTTTTTTTTTTCCCACAAAAATTATTTTTTAGCCCCCAGTTTTGTATTTTCCCAAGGGTAACAGGAGAAATTGGACCCCAAAAGTTGTTGTCCTATTTGTGCTGAGTATGCTGATACCCCATATGTTGGGGTAAACCCCTGTTTGGGCACACGGGAGAGCTCGGAAGGGAAGGAGCACTGTTTTACTTTTTCAACGCAGAATTGGCTGGAATTGAGATCGGACGCCATGTCGTGTTTGGAGAGCCCCTGATGTGCCGAAACAGTGGAAACCCCCCAATTATAACTGAAACCCTAATCCAAACACACCCCTAACCC
Source organism: Ranitomeya imitator (assembly GCF_032444005.1). Classification (NCBI taxonomy): domain Eukaryota; kingdom Metazoa; phylum Chordata; class Amphibia; order Anura; family Dendrobatidae; genus Ranitomeya; species Ranitomeya imitator. The sequence continues at coordinate 88,124,938 of NC_091291.1, forward strand.
TAATTCCAACGGTAACCCTAACCCCACCTCTAACCCTGACACACCCCTAACCCTAATCCCAACCCTATTCCCAACTGTAAATGTAATCTAAACCCTAACCCCAACCCTAACATTAGCCCCAACCCTAACATTAGCCCCAACCCTAGCCCTAACCCTAATGGAAAATGGAAATAAATACATTTTTTTAATTTTTCCCTAACTAAGGGGGTGATGAAGGGGGGTTTGATTTACTTTTATAGCGGGTTTTTTAGCGGATGATGATTGGCAGCCGTCACACACTGAAAGACGCTTTTTATTGCAAGAAATATTTTTTGCGTTACCACATTTTGAGAGCTATAATTTTTCCATATTTTGGTCCACAGAGTCATGTGAGGTCTTGTTTTTTGCGGGACGAGTTGACGTTTTTATTGGTAACATTTTCGGGCACGTGACATTTTTTGATCGCTTTTTATTCCGATTTTTGTGAGGAAGAATGACCAAAAACCAGCTATTCATGAATTTCTTTTGGGGGAGGCGTTTATACCGTTCCGTGTTTGGTAAAATTGATAAAGCAGTTTTATTCTTTGGGTCAGTACGATTACAGCGACACCTCATTTATATAATTTTTTTTATGTTTTAGCGCTTTTATACGATAAAAACTATTTTACAGAAAAAATAATTATTTTTGCATCGTTTTATTCTCAGGACTATAACTTTTTTATTTTTTTGCTGATGATGCTGTATGGCAGCTCGTTTTTTGCGGGACAAGATGACGTTTTCAGCGGTACCATGGTTATTTATATGTCTTTTTGATCGCGTGTTATTCCACTTTTTGTTCGGCGGTATGATAATAAAGCGTTGTTTTTTGCCTCGTTTTTTTTTTTCTTCTTACGGTGTTTACTGAAGGGGTTAACTAGTGGGCCAGTTTTATAGGTCGTGTCGTTACGGACGCGGCGATACTAAATATGTGTACTTTTATTGTTTTTTTTATTTAGATGAAGAAATGTATTTATGGGAATAATTTTTTTTTTTTTTTTTCATTATTTAGGAATATTTTTTTTTGTTTTTTTTTTTAGACATTTGGAAAAAAATTTCTTAGCTTTTTTTATTTTGTCCCGGGGGGGGACATCACAGATCGATGATCTGACAGTTTGCACAGCACTCTGTCAGATCACCGATCTGACATGCAGCACTGCAGGCTTCACAGTGCCTGCTCTGAGCAGGCTCTGTGAAGCCACCTCCCTCCGCGGCCATCTTGGATCCGGGGCTGGAGCAGGCAGGGAGGTGAGGAGACCCTCGCAGCAACGCGATCACATCACGTTGCTGCGGGGGGCTCAGGGAAGCCCGCAGAGAGCCCCCTCCCTGCGCGATGCTTCCCTGTACCGCCGGCACATCGCGATCATCTTTGATCGCGGTGTGCCGGGGGTTAATGTGCCGGGGGCGGTCCGTGACCGCTCCTGGCACATAGTGCCGGATGTCAGCTGCAATAGGCAGCTGACACCCGGCCGCGATCGCCGGCGCTCCCCCCATGAGCGCTGCCGATCGCATATGACGTACTATCCCGTCGGTGGTCATAGGGGCCCACCCCACCTCGACGGGATAGTACGTCTAATGTCAGAAAGGGGTTAATGGCTAACTGAAAAGATGGTAACAAATTGCAAGCTTTCGAGATTAAGCAGGTCTCTTCACCAGGCGTAGACTAATGCAATATCTGAAGAATCACATGCTTATACACAACGTAGCACAGAGAAAGAAGGCAATAGATAAGACAAGTGACGGGAAGCAGAATTATCATGTGAGAGGGATAGACACAGATATTGGAACAGTTCATAGATAAGGAAGTCTTAATGTTTTATGGTCCCCTGAATGGGTCTGTTCTGTGTTGTGATGACCCCAGAAGGTCTGAAGAGCAAATTCCTTAATTGATGTAAAAAGACGCAAATCTATGCAAAACATTCATTCCTCCACGAAGTGTCAAAGGTCGTCATGAGTTTATACTCACAGACTCTTCTGTCTTACTGAGATTTGAAATTACCTTTTAAAACAAGTACTTTCATGTCAATGATGCTATGACCGGGGATACAAAAATGTTTTGCTACTGGTAGGTCCATTCTTTTTTCTCTTATTGTGTGGCCGTGAGAATTCATCCTTGTTCTAAGTTTTTGCCCTGTCTCCCCCACATACAGACCCCCAGTTGGACATTTAGTACAAATAATTAAATAATCTGATGAGGTGTATTTAATTATTTGTACTAAATGTCCAACTGGGGGGTCTGTATGTGGGGGAGACAGGGCAAAAGCTTAGAACAAGGATGAATTTTCATCGCCACACAATAAGAGAAAAAAAGAATGGACCTACCGGTAGCAAAACATTTTTGTATCCCCGGTCATAGCATCATGGACATAAAAGTACTTGTTTTAAATGGTAATTGCAAATCTCAGAAAGACAGAAGTCTGTGAGTATAAACTGATGACGACCTTTGACACTCTCAGTGCAGGAATGAATGTGTCGCATGGATTTGTTTTTTTACATCAATTAAGGAATTTGCTCTTCAGACCTTCTGGGGTCATCGCAACACAGAACCAGACTCATTCAGAGGACCATAAAACATTACGACTTCCTTATCTATGAAATGTTCCAATATCTATGTCTATCCCTCTCACATAATTCTGCTTCACATCACTTGTCTATTGCATTCTTTCTCTCTGTGCTGTGTTGTGTATAAATATGTGATTCTTCAGATTTTGCATTAGTCTTCACCTGGTGAAGAGACCTGCATAATCTCGAAAGCTTGCAATTTGTTACCATCTTTTCAGTTAGCCATTAAAAGGTATCAATCACCACTTCTATAGACATTGAATGGTCGCACATGCTCACTAATGCTCCATTCACTCAGTGCCTGTGGGACCTGTAATTAGGGAGGAGATCCCAGCAGATTGACCCTCGGCGATCATAAAATTATCACCTATCTTGGGGAAATATGGCATTTGTTAACCCCTTATTAGTAGTATTACTTTGCACGAAACAGTCTACTTATCTCATCTCAAAAATAGAATGCTTTACCTCCCCCACTCCCTTTTTTTCCTCTTTTTATGTATGGGGCTTTTTTTTACTTTTTGTTCAAGAATACAGTTTTTTTACTGTTTATCCTTTACCCCAATATTTGCAGATTTAAACAACGAGATGGAGAACTCCACTGGGGTTGTACGGGGTTAAAAAAACAAAACATAGCCATGAACAGGTTGCATGATTTTTTTTATTTTATTTTATATTTTTTGTTCCAATTGGTCTCCATTCACATTCAATAAAATATTTACACTAGGTACACTTATATTAATAATGAAATGTAATCAAACCCCCCAAATCTTTGAAAGTGAACTATACAGGTGCATACAGTGGCATGTAAAAGTTTGGGCACCCCTGGTGAAAATTACTTATGAGAACAGTTAAGCAAATTAATGATGTAATGATCTCTGAAAGGTCTAAAGTTAAAGATGACACATTTCCTTTGTATTTTAGGCATAAAAGTCCTCTTTTAAATTTAAAAATAACAATAAAGAAAATGGTCCAATGCAAAAGTTTGGGCACCCTGCATGATTACTACCTAGTAGCACGCCCTTTTGAAAGTATCATAGCTTGTAAACGCTTTTTGTAGCCTGAGAGTCTTTCATTTCTTGTTTGAGGGATTTTCATCCATTCCTCCTTGGAAAATTCTTCCAGTTCTGTGAGATTCCTGGGCCGTCTTGCATCCTCTGCTATTTTGAGGTCTAGCCACAGATTTTCAATGATCAAATCAGGGGACTGTGAGGGCCATTGTAAAACCTTCAGCTTGTGCCTTTTGAACTAATCTATTGTGGATTTTGATGCGTGTTTAGGATCATTATCCATTTGTAGAAGCCATCCTCTTTTGAAATTCAGCTTTTTTTTTTACAGAAGGTGTTATGTTTGCATCAAGAATTTGTTGAAATTTCTTTGAATCCATTCTTCTCTCTACCTGTGAAATGTTCCCTGTGCCATTGGCCTCAACACAACCCCAAGCATGATTGATCCACCCCCATGTTATGGTTGGCGAGATGTTCTTTTTTTTAAATTATGTGCCCTTTTTTCTCCACACATACCTTTGATCATTGTGGCCAAAGAGTTCTATTTTAACCTCATCGGTCCACAGGACTTGTTTCCAAAGTGCATCAGGCTTGTTTAGATGTTCTTTTGCCTATTTCTGACACTGAATTTTATAGTGAAGACGCAGGAGAGGTTTTCTTCTGATGAAGGCCATATTTGTGCAGGTGTCTCTGAACAGTAGGACAATGTACCACAACTCCAGAGTCTGCTAAATCTTTCTGAAGGTCTATTGCAGTCAAGTGGGGGTTTTGATTTGCCTCTCTAGCAATCTTATGATAAGCTCTCTGAATTTTTGCTTGGTCTATCTAACAGGTCTTATCTTGACCTCCATTGTTCCTGTTAACTGCCGTTTATTAATTAGATTTCGAACTGAGGAAAGGGCAACTTGAAAACGCTTTGCTATCTTATAGCCATTTCCTACTTTATGGGCCTCCACCAGTTTTATTTTCAGAGTGCTAGGCAGCTGCTTAGAAGAACCCATGGCTTCTGTTTTTCGGCACAAAGTTAGAGGAGGCTGGTAATTTTGCATCACATGACCTTTCCTAACGATGATGGTGAACAAACCATAGCCCTAACAAGCTTTTAAGGTCTGAAACCTTGGTGAAAGTTATCTGAGCACACAATTTTTTTTCTAGTAATTAAACTTTAGGCCTTTTTTAGAGATCATTTCATCTACAACTTGCTTAACTGTTCACAATAACAGTAATTTTAACCAGGGGTGCCCAAACTTTTACATGCCACTGTGTTTGCCATTATTATTCACAATCTTACGGCTCACTATTCTAATTAGATGTAAATTGGCAGTTAGTGCAGTTCTCAGCGTTGTAAAAATAGAGACCACTCAACATCAAAATATTAGGTACTCTCTTTCCAGGTGTTTCGCCATATACTGGCCCTCCAGATGTGTTTTGCCTTATACAGGTGTTCTCAAAGGGGTTTACAGAGCATATACTTTTATATAAATCTTTAGTCTAATTGGAATTAAGCTCGTAAATCCTAATAGTAATTATACACACAGTTTGCTTTCAAATGGAGGAACCATCAGGTTTTTAACTGTTTGTATGCATTTTTTTTTTACATGCATGTATATACCATATATACTCGTTTATGAACCGAGTTTTTCAGCAAATTTTTATGTGCTGAAAACGCCCCCTCAGCTTATACACGAGTCATTGTCCCAGAAAGACAGCGGGGGAGGGGGAGCGGGAGAGCAGCAGGTCACAGAGGCAGGAGCCGGCTGCTGCGGCTGTAATTGTGCCTGCTGCTAAAGAGAAATGAATATTCACTGCACTGGCAGTGAATATTCATTTCTCTTATAGCGTGCACAGTTACAGCTGCTGGCTTCCAGCGAGCATCCTACTTACCTTCCCTGCGTGCCCTCGCTCCATCTCCTTCCGGTGTCAGTCTTACAGCCGAGCGATCACGTGGCCCCCGATCATTTAGGTAATGAATATTCACCCCTCTCCACTCCCTTAGGCGTGGAGTGAATATTCATTACTTTTGGAAGAGCTGCTGGCAGCAGAACGAGATGCAGCAGGGGCGCGCAGGGAAGGTATGTAGGATGTGTTTTTTTTTTTTTTGTTTGTTTTTTTTATAGGAACCATGCATACAAGAACAGGGATGGGGAGCCATGCATACCTAGATAGGGATGAGGGGACAATGCACCCGGCTTATACTTAAGTTAATACGTTTTCCCAGTTTTTTTGTAGCAAAATTAGGTGCCTCAGCTTCTACTCGGGTCGGCCTATACTCTAGTATATACGGTAGTGTAAATTGTGAATGGAAACAAATTGGGTAATTTGATGCCTTAGTGGCAATTTGAAAAAGAATATATAATATACACCATGACCGATAAATGGATTTTTGATAATGTTTGTAGCATGAACTATAATGTGCACCACCAGTTGCAGCTCTAAGAAGCCATAATTTTCTAATCCTATGCAAGTCCTTTTAAATATTCTCTTAGATTGAAAGTTGCAGTACATAGAACTTTAGATGTTATCCAAGTTAAAGCCATTATGTAATGCAACGCTAGTACAAAGAGTTAACAGAAAGTTGTGAAAAGTTTTGTCATTTTTAAGGTGTTAAAAGCTGAGTTGCTTTATAAGCGTCTCCCAACCTCTTATTTAGTGAGGATGTCATTCATCTTGAAAGTGTGACCTTGCGGTTTTTCTGGATCAATAATTCGATTAAAGGCTACTTTAGAGGAATGTCCTTGAACCTGCTATTAGATAGGTTTCCAACATTTGGCAAACTTTGATGAAACCTATCCGTTTTTATACCCTTAGCTGTTTTCAGTCTGGACTATTGGCATATCCGCAGTCCTCAAAGTTCGGATATGTTTACCCTGCAGTACTACTTGTTTGGACGGACTTGCATTTCTTTCAGTAGTTTATAACTTGGAGGCGCACTGGGGGTCCTAACAGTTGGACTTCCAGTAATCAGACGCTTATATCCTATCCTACAGAGAGCTGCTAAATGTGTTTAGTGGGAAAAGCAGTTTAAAGAAATTGAATTGAAAACCTTGGTATAAAATGTTGCCCTAAGATGCACTTTTATCACTTAGTATTATAATGTAAGGAATCTCACGAATGCTCATCTCTGCCCCGCTTGGCCTTCTTCTGTGATGCTCTAGTTTTTCTTCAATTCTTTTCTGGAATAATAAAATGTCTGAGTATTGGAATTCCGTGATATTGGGAATACAAGTTTTAAGATTCCTTACCAGATGATATTTTGATCTATGTTGCAATGTTTTACTCTGAATCTCATGTAAGGCTTAGGTCACACATACAGTGCTCGCTGCGTAGTACAAAGTCAGGGCTTGTTGGAATCAACCCAAAAACTATTCCAAAGACAACCCCACAGAGCCATAAACTTGACTAAGCCGATGGAGTCACCTTGGTCACTGTCCTGGCAATGTTCATGTTTATCAGATTTGCACAAAAACATGCTCTGCCCTGTGAACCTGGCGTTAGTGATGTTCCTTACATGCTCTGCCCTGTGAACCTGGCCTTAGTGCTGTTCCTTACATGCTCTGCCCTGTGAACCTGCCTTTACAGTGCTGTTCCTTACATGATCTGCCCTGTGAACCTGGCCTTAATGCTGTTCCTTACATGCTCTGCCCTGTGAACCTGCCCTTACAGTGCTGTTCCTTACATGCTCTGCCCTGTGAACCTGGCCTTAATGCCGTTCCTTACATGAAATGCCCTGTGAACCTGCCCTTACAGTGCTGTTCCTTACAAGATCTGCCCTGTGAACCTGGCCTTAGTGCTGTTCCTTGCATGCTCTGCCCTGTGAACCTGCCCTTACAGTGCCGTTCCTTACATGCTCTGCCCTGTGAACCTGGCCTTACAGTGCTGTTCCTTACATGCTCTGCCCTGTGAACCTGCCCTTACAGTGCTGTTCCTTACATGCTCTGCCCTGTGAACCTGCCCTTACAGTGCTGTGCCTTGCATGCTCTGCCCTGTGAACCTGCCCTTACAGTGATGTACCTTACATGCTCTGCCCTGTGAACCTGGCCTTACAGTTCTGTTCCTTACACGCTCTGCCCTGTGAACCTGGCCTTACAGTGCTGTTCCTTACATGCTCTGCCCTGTGAACCTGCCCTTACAGTGTTGTTCCTTACATGCTCTGCCCTGTGAACCTGCCCTTACAGTGCTGTTCCTTACATGCTCTGCCCTGTGAACTTGGCCTTACAGTGTTGTTCTTACATGCTCTGCCCTGTGAACCTGGCCTTACAGTGCTGTTCTTACATGCTCTGCCCTGTGAACCTGGCCTTACAGTGCTGTTCTTACATGCTCTGCCCTGTGAACCTGCCTTTACAGTGCTGTTCCTTACATGATCTGCCCTGTGAACCTGGCCTTAATGCTGTTCCTTGCATGCTCTGCCCTGTGAACCTGCCCTTACAGTGCTGTGCCTTGCATGCTCTGCCCTGTGAACCTGCCCTTACAGTGCTGTTCCTTACATGCTCTGCCCTGTGAACATGCCCTTACAGTGCTGTGCCTTGCATGCTCTGCCCTGTGAACCTGCCCTTACAGTGCTGTTCCTTACATGCTCTGCCCTGTGAACCTGGCCTTACAGTTCTGTTCCTTACACGCTCTGCCCTGTGAACCTGGCCTTACAGTGCTGTTCTTACATGCTCTGCCCTGTGAACCTGCCCTTACAGTGCTGTTCCTTATATGATCTGCCCTGTGAATCTGCCCTTACAGTGCCGTTCCTTACATGCTCTGCCCTGTGAACCTGGCCTTACAGTGCCGTTCCTTACATGCTCTGCCCTGTGAACCTGGCCTTACAGTGCTGTTCTTACATGCTCTGCCCTGTGAACCTGCCCTTACAGTGCTGTTCTTACATGCTCTGCCCTGTGAACCTGGCCTTACAGTGCTGTTCCTTACATGCTCTGCCCTGTGAACCTCCCCTTAGTGCCGTTCCTTACATGCTCTGCCCTGTGAACCTGCCCTTACAGTGCTGTTCCTTACATGCTCTGCCCTTTGAACCTGCCCTCACAGTGCTGTTTCTTTTTTTTTTTTTTAGTTGGCATGACTTAATTACAAGAATGGCTGCTGCATCGAAAGTGGAGGATCCCAGACCTGCAATTCCACTACAAGTCACATCAGTGATTACAAATGAGTAAGTAAAATTCTGAAAGAGCCGTCAGTAAAAATCAGCAGGTATCTGGGAATATCTGCGACAGTCACATATAGAAGTTCTAATTTGTCACTACAGTTTAGTTGCCTAAAGGGGTATACGGTGTGGTGAGGGGCCGGGTTGGCACGGTGTGGTGAGGGGCCAGGGTTGACTATATTAAGAACTGAGTAAGGCCATGTTCACACGTTCCTGATTTCCCTGCTGTTTTTTCTGCACTAAAAACCGCAGCTCTTGCCAGAAAACGCAGGTGCGTTTTTTGGTGCGTTTTTTGGTGCGTTTTTTGATGCGTTTTTTTATGCGGTTTTTAGTGCGGTTTTTTATGCAGTTTTCTCTGCAGAGTCTGTGTGTTTTCTAGGAAGTTTTTTTAGGGTTAAAATGGCTGAAAATACCCTACCCCTAACCCTAACCCTAGTTCTAACTGTAGTGGGGGGGGGGGGGGGGGAATACATTTTTTATTTTATTATTGTTACTACCTATGAGGGTGATAAAGGGGGGGGTCATCTACTTTTTTTTTTATTTTGATCACTGTGAGGTTATCACAATGATCAAAATGTGCCTGGAACGAATCTGCCGGCCGGCAGATTCGGCGGGCGCACTGCGCATGTGCCCGCCATTTTGGAAGATGGCGGCGCCCAGGGAGAAGACGGACGGACACCGGGAGGCCCGGTAAGTATAAGGGGGGGAGATGAGGGCGTCGGAGCACAGGGGGGGGGGGGTGGCATCGGAGCATGGGGGGGTGGGATTGGGGCACGGGGGGGGGGGGGAGGGGCAGCCACACTCCGCCCACGCACTTCCTGCTGCAGCGGTTCTGCACCACAAACCGCAGAAAGCCCGCAGATATTTTTTTCGTCTGCGGGTTTTACTGCGGGTTTGACCCTCACAATGGAGGTCAATGGGTGCAGAACCGCTGCAGTTCTGCACAAAGAAGTGACATGGTACTTCTTTTTTACCGCGGCTATTCAGCGCGGCTTTTTTAGTGAATTTCCGCAATGTGGGCACAGCGGTTCCTGTTTTCCATAGGGTACATTGTACTGTACCCTGCATGGAAAACAGCTGCGGACCCGCAGCGGCAAAATCACAGCGGTTCCGCAGTAAAAAACGCATTGTGTGAACATGGCCTAAGGGTTCCTTCACACGTCAGGGATTCTCCTATGCAAAAAAAAAACAATCCGAGCTTCATCAGTGTATTTGATCCGAGTCATCCAGAGATTGGTCAGTGTCAGATTTTTGTCAGTTTTCTGGTGTTTCTCTGATAAAAAAAACAAGCATCAGTCTGTGAGAAAACCGAGAACGCACGGATGGCATCCAAGTGCTGCCTGCTTTTTTTTCCTCAGATCCATAGACTTTTATTGTCGAGTCTAATGTGAGATTCTGATTAAAATGGGCCAAGACTCCATGAGTTTGCATAAACAACTAATTTTAAAGGAAAAAATCTAATGTGAACTGCCCTGTGGACTATCATACATACAAATGCTATCCCTGAAAAACAAGGGTCAGTATGAGCCCTAAGTATGAGTTAAAAAAAAAAAAAAAAATTCAGGCGCTCTGCTTCTTCCAGTCGTTGGGTGATGCTGCAGGGGGACCAGTCACGGTGTCCTCACTGATGGCCCATCCTGATTTCTTTCGCCTCGCTCTTGTGAAATTGCTAATATCTTTTCGTTTGTTTTCCATGATTTTTTTTTATTGTATATAAATATTCGGGACTGACACGTGTTATTTTATTATTTTATATTATCAGAGAAGAACATGAAGATGGAGAGAAACAGAAAGTTGACCAGGAGGATAAAGGAGGGGAAGCCCTTACTGGGCCTCGCTCAGGTGAGTAATGTATAATGTCATTGTGGCCATGTATGTGCAGCTTATATACACTTCTAACCTAACCAAATCACTGCGCAAATGTTTTAGGCAGGTGTGGGAAAAATGCTGAAAAATAAGAATGCTTTACAAATAAAAGGAGCAGATGGTATTTTGTTAATTGATAGAAATATCGTGAATTAACAAAAGGGAAATCTAAATCAAATCAATATTTGGTGTTTTTGCCTTTAAAACTGCATCAAAGCATCAATTGTTCTAGGTGCACGTTTACATAGTCTTTAAAGGAACTCTGCCCAATGTTCCAAACATCATGGAGAGCTGACCACAGATCTTCTGGGTATGAGGCTTTTACAAATCCTTCTGTCTCTTCATGTACTCCCAGACGGGCTCAATGCTGAGACCAGGGATCTGTGGACACATGTCATCACTTCCAGGACTCCTTGTTCTTCTTTACATTTAAGCATAATTTTAAAGGGAATCTGTCAATAGGTTTTTGCTACCCAATTTGAGAGAATCACAATGTAGGGGCAGAGATGCTGACTCCAGCGAGGCGCCACTTACTGGACTGCTTGTTGTAGTTTTGATAAAATCCTTGAGGATTAGTAAACCTTAGTCACCATTTTGAAGAATTTGGTGCAAAAAAGTCAATGAATACAAGACAGAAAAAAAAAAAAGCAATGTGACTTCAATAAATCGCAAATTGGCCTTATGTGAGCAAACAGTCCTCAAATTTTTTTTTATCAAAGTAGCCTGCATTTTTTGTGTGTAGCAATAGTGGAATTTGTGTTCATAAACTAGTGTGCTTATGTATATTGGACAAGTGTATGTGTGCACCTGCATATTGATTTATTACTAAAGGTGTGAGCGCCTTCGCCCTTTTTTCCCCCTGTGATATGGAACTGTCTTCCACAACCTCACCTTTGTAGCAGAGGTCGGCCGTTCCTCACCCAGTTTTAAGCCTCCTACACAGCGATTTCTGTTTCAGTTAATGACTGCGATTCTTCCTATTGAAAACGATGATGATTCTCACACTTTGGTCTGGCTGGTTCCTCGTACACCTGACTATAACCCTACAGAATCTCTGACTGCACGTGTACCTAGAAGAACGGAAATGGTGGTGGCACCAAACACGGATTTCCCTTCGATTTCTCATTCTCCATCACTTTGTACTTTGTAAATTGATAAAATCTAACTCTAAATTTCGGAAAGCGTTCTTACGTTGCAGCCTTGTTTTGTACACAGTCCTGTACATGAACATTTAACACAACAGCTCTGAAAAATACTAAAATGTGCCGTGCTTCAGGCAGGGAGGGAGATCCCCGATGGTATTCCCTGGCATTGTCAGCGGTGTCCATCTCTGCCCGCACTGTCATGTCTGTGCCAGCTTTAAAGTCTGTTTGCAGTGAGGGCAATGATGCTCTTGCAGCTTACAGCCTGGGGTCCATTTGAGGTACGTCGTCACTTTTTTCCTGCCTTTTGTCATCAGTCTGTAAATCCGCCTTGTGTTTGTCTTCTCTTCCGGCCAGTTATGGCTGTCCGTGATCCGATGTCTTGGTGCCTCCGCATTGTCCATGGGCCTGGTTGGGCTCAGTAGCAGACGCGCTTTGTCTGAGCGGAACGCGGCACGTTGTTATACGCTTTGCTTTGTATTCTTGGCCCCGGATAGATGCGGTCGCCATATGTTAACTCCTATCTGCTCATTCCAAAAGTCATTCTTTGTCGATGTTCTCCACATAACACGAGGACACACCACGGCGCTGGTTGTGGAGCCGTCATCCGCAGTCATTTGGGGAGGATTCAATTCTGCTGTATATAATATCCCTCCATGTCCTGCCAATGACCCACATATGCCTGGTATGGGAAAATAGCTGCAAATGTAGTGTTGTTGTAGAGCCCAAGTACAGTGATCCTGTATAGGCTTTTCTCTCCATCACCCTTTGTGATAGCCATCCGGTATCAGGCCATGCCCTTCTCATGCAGCGCCCCCTTATGGGGAGGGCAGTATTACATGCAGCAGCTCATGTAGCTACAACTTTGCTGCTGACCTCTTTATTCCTGAGCCGGTCCCTCTTAGTTTGCTGGGTTGTTATATTCCATTGGTTCCTGGTGGCGTAACTGAAGTGTTTGATCCCCGTTGTTTCCTCTGTAAACGAGGGGCAGTTCAGCTTCACTACCAGGGTCCCCTGTAATGATTCCAGCACTTACCCATAGAGAATACTCCAATACATGCAGCGTGCACAGTGCCAAGCCTGCTATAGTCACTAGTATTGCCTTTGTAAGACTGTCCAGAAAACTCTTCTGCACCGGTTCTCCTGTCTGTGCACTTGGCTGAGCGTGCACAGGTTCTGTATGGGGAGCGGACAATAGTCTGCCGTCACCTCTAGTGGCAGATTTTATTCCCTGAGAATGAAATGATCGGCCCCCGGACCCTTCTCTCCCCCAACATCTTCCGCCAGGGGACCGTTCCGATCCTCCCGTACATTTAAAAGGTTTGTTGCATTGAGCAGACCTTTAATCCAGTGTGTAAGACTAAGGTAAAGGGGGTTTCCAGATATAGGAGAGAACTTCCCATCAGTAGAATGTGGGGCCTTAGTGCATGCGAAGATCGGGGAACCTATGACCCCAAATACAGGGGCCTTGTCTGAAGGGAACGGAGGTCGAACCTGTGCCCCTTGCTCCAGTCATGGTCTATGGCCGATGCCGTCTAGTACTCTTAGAGGTATATTGTCTAACACTACTGCAGGGCATAATAAGACGATTGAAATGACAATTGGGAGATTAAGCAAACTGAACACACGCAGTTACCCCTAAAATAAAAGAAAAACAACCAGATCCCATCACTGATTTTTCCATAGGGTTTGGGGATAATTTACTGATGGTATGAGCACCTTCACTCCATTCATTGACTGTGGGACTGCCTGAGAGCCGTACGCCACACTTTCTGCTGGTCCTGTAGACCTCCAGCATTCAGTTATTATCTTGGTACCTATGGAAAGGGGATGCATTAAAATCTTGGGGTACCCCAAAATGGCATTTGTGAGCTGTAATATCCTGAGATCGAGCTTAAGTTGTGGAAGTCACCAAATTGAAGTTTGATTTGTTCATAAATCCCATTAAGTTTTTTGTTTCTTTAAGGAGAGATTGATGGTACGGACCCGGCCCCCAGACGAGTGCTCTGACGGATCAGGGTGAATGGCATTTTGTGGCTGACCATATACTGATGATAGTTGTGTACCATGTGTTGGCTCCTTTTTATTATCTGCACTTTTGGGAAGAGATGAGATGAAACATTGATAAGTTGTCTTCTCCTTTCAGACAAGGATTCAGGCACGGAGAGTTCAGCACTAGCCCATAGTGGGGGGGACAGCTCGGTCCAGCCAGTGCAGAGCAATCTGCCCCCGACGTCTGCCAGTCCTAGCCGCATGTCCTACTACACCGCTGCCGAGCACACATGGGCACAGGACGCCCTCAGAAACTGTAAGTATGATTGACATCATCTTTTAGAAAGCAACAAAGTAACTGTTACTCATTTTCACACTTTGCATTTTTCACCATTTTAACTAAAGCTAGAAGCACTTCAGTGTATGATCAGTTTTACAACCCCTTCACTACTGTTTGGCCCCCCTGTCTTGCCCGGCGGTGGGCCCTCCCCTGTCTTGCCCGGCGGTGGGCCCCCCCTGTCTTGCCCGGCGGTGGGCCCCCCCCCCCCCCGTCTTGCCCGGCGGTGGGCCCCCCTGTCTGGCCCGGCGGTGGGCCCCCCTGTCTGGCCCGGCGGTGGGCCCCCCTGTCTGGCCCGGCGGTGGGCCCCTCTGAGAGAAGGACCAAGAATTTGGTCGTAAGTGTGACGACCCAGAACACTCAAATTAAATACTTTTTACCCTATTGCAAAAAGAAAATCTCACTTCAATCTGAGCTATTGAGCTGTCTCCTGTCTCATAGAGCGAAGTCTTGAATATCTGTGTTCGCAATCATGGCTGACAACCAGTAATGACACTTTTACTAAACTTTTCCAGATTACTGATCCATAAATGTGAGTAATTATGTTCTGCGCAGGGAAAGCGCCACTGCCTATGTAGTTATTTGTATCTTTCCAGAGTCAGAGGAAGTGTGGTGGTGATTAATATAGATGCCATTCTGCTTCCCAGAGCAAGATAGATGATCTATTAGCAATATGTCCATTAAGTTCATCTTAAGACTCCAGTTGATCCAGAGAGAGGCCAAAAAAATCCACTTGAATCATGTCAGCTATTTAACCCTGCTGTTCTGTTGGTCAAAAATGACCGACTTTGAACTTCAATATTCTTTAAAATATTCAAGATGCGGCTCTGAAACCCGTGGCCGACCGACCCATCCTCATTTAAGTCAATCAACCACAAGTTTCAGAACCGCATCTTGAACACCCCAAAAAATACCAAAGTTCAAAATAGGTCTCCCCAGACCGAACAGAACAGCAGGGTTAATAAAATGTCCTTTCTGACCCCTGCGAGCAATCGTCCATGTCTGGAGCAGCATTGTGCACAGTTATGAGACCAGGGCCACTCATGATTGTAGCCTTTTGGCTATGACATGGCGATAAAGGCCATTTGGCACCAGAAACATTGACCGATCCACGACTCCCACCGATCGCTGTCACTCATTTGCTTCCGTGTCCCTTGTGTGGAGTGTAATGGATACAAATGAATTATTGACCTTCATGTGTGCGACCCGTGTTAAGGCCCCTTCACATTAAGCGACGCTGCAGCGATACCGACAACGATCCGGATCGCTGCAGCGTCGCTGTTTGGTCGCTGGAGAGCTGTCACACAGACCGCTCTCCAGCGACCAACCATGCCGGTAACCAGGGTAAACATCGGGTAACTAAGCGCAGGGCCGCGTTTAGTAACCCGATGTTTACCCTGGTTACCTTCCTAAAAGTAAAAAAAAACAAACAGTACATACTTACCTAACGCTGTCTGTCCTCCAGCGCTGTGCTCTGCACTCCTCCTGTACTGGCTGTGAGCACAGCGGCCGGAAAGCAGAGCGGTGACGTCACCGCTCTGCTTTCCGGCTGACCGACGCTCACAGCCAGTGCAGGAGGAGTGCAGAGCACAGCGCTGGAGCACAGACAGCGTTAGGTAAGTATGTAGTGTTTTTTTTTTTTTACTTTTAGCATGGTAACCAGGGTAAACATCGGGTTACTAAGCGCGGCCCTGCGCTTAGTTACCCGATGTTTACCCTGGTTACCAGCGAAGACATCGCTGGATCGGTGTCACACACGCCGATCCAGCGATGTCTCCAGGGAGTCCAGCGACGAAATAAAGTTCTGGACTTTCTTCAGCGACCAACGATCTCCCAGCAGGGGCCTGATCGTTGGTCGCTGTCACACATAACGATTTTATTAACGATATCGTTGCTACGTCACAAAAAGCAACGATATCGTTAACAATATCGTTATGTGTGAAGGTACCTTAACTGATTAATGTTCTTATTATATATTACATTTGTTTCCTGTAGTGGAAAAACTCCGAGAGTTATTACTGCAGCAGGTCAAGCTCCTTCAGCGAGAGGAAGCTGAAAACTTCCAGCGTTTCTGCAGTC
Source organism: Ranitomeya imitator (assembly GCF_032444005.1). Classification (NCBI taxonomy): domain Eukaryota; kingdom Metazoa; phylum Chordata; class Amphibia; order Anura; family Dendrobatidae; genus Ranitomeya; species Ranitomeya imitator. The sequence goes on from NC_091291.1 coordinate 88,141,075, forward strand.
GGAGTGTCCAGCAGATGACGGACAGTGACAAACAGACGAGACCTTTGGGACACAACCACCAGAGGAAACGAATGGAAAAGACGTGTGCAAATAAGCAATCTCCTGTACAGCAAAAGGCTGAAAAGCGCCACTCCGAGCATGGCAGTGTATTCTCAGACTTGGCAGAAGAAGATGGCTCCGAGCAGTTTTTTGATGCTCATGAACCTCAAAGCGAAGAACAGTCAAAGAATGACACTAAAGATTCAGACGACGTTCAGTATCGGATATCAGGTCAGTATCTGTTGTAGGCTCTTATATTTATTGTTTGCTTCTAGCAGTGCTCTTTTTGTTTTGAATGCTTTTTTTTATTATTTTTATTGCAGGGAGATATCTGATTCTGGAGGGCTATGAGAACATGCAAGAAAGTTCCACAGATGACGACTTTGTTTACGCGGAATCCTCTACTCAATGCACATATTCCGAGCACCAAGCAGGGTCCTCATATGCAGCAGACCGGCTGAACCCCCCTGACACCGGGCACCTCGAGCCCACGCCACCTTCAGAGATGTTCAAGCAGATGTTGCATTATATAGAAAAGATTGAAACAGACTTGCAGCAGCTCAAGGTGAGCAAATAAAATTGTATAATAAGTAAAGACTAGAGTTATTGCGAAATGGTCCATTGGCCACGTCAGTACTCTGCGGCTGCTGGACGGGAGACCGGAGAGTCGCTCCTACCATCTGTAGCTCTTCTTACCATTAGCCGGCCTGATGCGAGGTCCCAATTCATTTGTAGCTGCACGCCACATCTTAGAAACTGGCCTGTGCCTCCAAAAGAAATGTTACTTTAGTCAGGGACTGGAGTAACATTTGTGCCACAACATTTGATGACATTGCCGGGCGGGCTTTGTTACGCCCAGTCCCATGTTTGCCTACTTTAGCAGAGCTGGACGAAACTGGCATACAAGTGGCAAAAATTGCACAATTTTTGTGTAACTTTGTTGCATAAAAATATTGCAGTATTTGAAGGTGTGTTACCACCATATTTGGTGACAATACCTTTGTGGATCGGGCCCATAATGTGTTTCATTTGGTAGTCTGTGGCTTTTGTGTGACCACATGTTTTGTGCTTCAGAGAGAAGTATGGTAACTCGTTTGAGCACAAATATTTGATGCTTATGCCTCGGTGAATGATATCTTTGTTTGGATTTTATACATTACAGGGACTTGAAAACTGTTATAGTGCACTCCGGAATAAGCTGGCGGCATCGGGCCTCTTGGAAGAAGAACCAGGTATAACAAGACAGACTGACACCTTCATGTGGTCTACCAGTCTAGATAATGAGCTTTGAAGACCCCCAGGTGAAATGTTCACCTTTAATGGTGGTTTCCTGCCCCTTCTGTGCATTGGGGGCACCAAGTCTTATTTTGAGGTACCCCCTAAAAGAAATAAGAAGAATGAAAAACTAGTACGCACGGAACAACAAAATTAGTTTAGAGCCCAGATTTCAAACCGCAAAATAAAACTGGCACCCCATAAGGAAAAATAATTCATACCATCCATCGCAAAATCGACACCCCCCACCACAAGATACATTCAGACCTCTCATTGCAAGATTCATGTTGAACCTTTACCACAATAGTAATTTAACCCCCTGATTGACAATTATAGCAGGTGTTAGACCCCACCATTAATTTAGCCTCCAGGCGTCAGTTCTCGGTACAATAAGGCTGTGTGCACACGTTCTGGATTTTTCATGGTTTTTTTTCGCTATAAACGCGATAAAACTGCAAAAAAAAAAAGCATCCATTAAGCATCCTATTAATAGAATGCAATCCGCAATTTTTGTGCACATGTTGCGCATCGCGGTAAGAAGCGCAGCATGTTCATTAATTTTGCTTTTTTTTGCGGATTTCCCTCTATTTAATGCATTGGGAAGCTCCGGAAAAAAATGTGAAAAATCCGCACAAAACACACGAAAAAAAACGCATGCTGATTTCCTGCTGAAAAAGTTTGGTTTTGTTCAGGAAATTTCTGCAAAGAGGCCTGACATGTGCACATAGCCTAAATTGGTCCCCCGATTACACCGAAGAGCTCTGAAGTTTCTGGGCTCTGAATATTTACCAGACACCAGATCGTCAGACAAAAAATAAAGCCATATGTAGGACCTCTCCTCGCTTCCGATTTCTCAATTATCTTGCGTACAAGAATTGTCCTCGGTAGGCTGTGTGCACCGCCGCACCCAATGCCCCTACGTAGGTCTGTGCCCTGAAGAGCCGGATGTGGCGGGGGGCCGTGCCCGGTCTGCCAAGTATGGCACAAATTACTCTCCGCAGACTCGTTACTCAATTACCAATTTCACACTTACAAAATGTAATTTATGTTCATCGAAGTAAGTCAGCAGGAAAACGCACACATGGCAGATGGCCCCTTACCCATGTGTGACCCCATGAGACTCCACCTGTAGCGATACCAGCCCCATCCTCAAATCCATCAGCCGGATGTCGATTCTGTCCATGTTTACAGAATAAAGTCTTCTTTTCAGATAAGACTATTGGATTTCTGCACTGACCACATCTGTCCCGTGGGCGACTTTACCAGCATAACATATATTTAGTCGATCAAGAAAAAGCAGTGGGTGACTCATCCTTAAAAATCTGAATTTATCGGATGGTTACCTTCAGCTGCACCAAACCCTGAGCTAATTGTGTATTCAATCTACATGACGTGGTGCAGAGTTATAAAAGCTGCTGGACAGTGCAGTGATTCTAGATCGGGGCGCACAACCTGCGGCCCCCGACCGTCTGCTCACAGGCAGGATTGTTCATGGTCTGCTGGCCCCTCACATGGGATTGCATGTCGGAGAGAAGCTGGGACTGCAAGTACAAGCAGGGCCCTGTGTAAACATCTCCAGGATCCTCATGTATCGGCAGAATGGGGCTCTCCCGACCTCGGGGTGATAGTCCAGTATGGAGTATGTAAGGCAGAGAGGGAAATATAGGGTGATCTGGTTTGGCTTACTTCCACTGTGGAGGCGAGTGGCTCCTTGTGATATCTTGCCTACAAATATCTGCCGACTCTTTACAACAGGCGCACAATACCTACACTTTTGCTTGCGGGTCGCCAGGTATCTGAAAGGATGCTGCCACCGGCCCCCTCTCTCCTACGATGTAGAGGTGAGCACTGCCGGAGAACCCTTTTAATTTGGCCTTATTTAGTTTTCACACGACAGTCGCATGCTTCTCATTGTTTATAAGCGATGTTCCCTCTCTGTAAATCCATTACGGCATGAGTACCCCCTAAAGGCATATCTTGTGTATCCCCCTCGGGATATGTATACTACAGAATGAAAGCTAGAAAATGAGCACATCGTACAAGTGCCATCATGAAGCTTTTCTCCGATGCCTGCCCGGTGTGCAGACAGATCCGCACCTGAAGGAGTTAAGCCTCCATGACCGCACTTGGTTAAGTAAGGGATATTGGTAATCACTGAAGGTTATTTTATTGGATTGTTCAGTGCTGCAACTCTGCAGTAATCATTACAAGTGATCAGCAGTTACCTAACCGGCTCCTGTGATTTAGTGTCGGACATCAGGGGCGCATTTCCAGAAGAGGATTTCACGTCTATTTTTATTTCAATAGTCTAACTTTTGATGTTTCAGCAAGATGAATTAAGATTTAATGTTAGGAAAAGGCTAATATAGGAATTCTCTAAGGTGGCACAGATATTTCACATGAGTTTACCACGGGTGTCGATATCTGCTCCGCGGCACGTCTAATCCAAGCTACCAGCACCAACCGTCCTCAGGCAGACGTTCGGGTGCGGGCTTTGTGCTCTTTAGCTCCAGTAGGACACTTGTGAAGTTCTTCACTGAGGTGGTGTAAAGTTAGGATTTTCTCTACAGATGCTGGATGTGACGAATCGCACAGGGGAAGGGGTGTGTCGACTTCACTTACCTCTGGGGAGGGGATAGAAGGACCCAGCAGGGATCAGCACTCTGGCGCCACCACTTGCCCCAGGTCAGTCAGGAAGGGCAAATAGTTGCCGTAAAGGCTTCCCTTATAGGTACAAGTTATTGAGGCGCTCCAAGTGAAGGGGGGAATATACATCACCAGTTCAGGCTGGGTATAAATATATATATAAACCTCCCGTCTTTCACTGTCAGGGCTCCTCACTAACACAGTACGGTATGCTTCCACCAGTTCCTCGTTCAATATAAGCCCCCTCCGACAGCAGGCTTATATCGGGTCAGAAACCAACCCGGGTAGCGTATAATAACCAACTGAGCATGCGGACGTGGGGATTCATGAATCGAGATAAATGAGCAGCCCAAGATTAATTTTTTATTTAATCGCAGAAAGGTGCCCTAGAAATATGCAGGTATATATTTACAAGAACAGATATGCAAGTATACAGTCAAAAGTGTAGTATAAGGGTAGGGTATAGATAGGTTGTAATTACCTTATGTAGCATGTGATCACAGGGAGGCACTGATGGATTACCGGTCCAAATTTTTGTTGCGTGATTCTCTGGCCGCATCAGCTAACTTGCCTCCTGCCAGTAGAAAGTCTGAGTCCAAAATGAGGAGATGCCTATTATCCCCTAGGCTGCCTCCTCCCACACGCTGCGCCCACCCCTGGGCTTGTGCAGCCTCTCTCTTCCCATATCTGAGAGTATGGTTTTCTGTCCAGAATCGTGGAGGCTCATAACTTTCCGCTGGAAGCTCTGAAAGGAGCGGCAGCGGCGCCACTGGGGTTCAGCTGGATTTTGTCTGCGCAGGGAGACCAAATACAGCTACCATATTTAATTCCAGGTAGCTATGCTTTGTAACTCAAAGCCGAGTTCTAGATGCGGCTGTATGGGATGGGCTTGTGGAGAAAGGAATACAGATTCCGATTATGTGCTTGGCTAGGCTCAGAGATATTGCATTCTTTTATTATAGGTCATTTTCTAGTTTCAATATCAGCCTAGTGCTGGTCTGGGATCTGTAATGCTTGAGTCAAACAAAGGACTCCAGTTGGCTGGTCCTGCACAAGAATTCACATCCCTGTGATAATTGCAGAACGTGGTGCTGGAAGACACAGGGTCTATGCCTTTTGAGCTCCCCTGGAGAGAGCTTCAAAAGCCTGTTTGCTTGAGCAAATTAAAGAAAAACATTAGTCTTGGGGAATCCCAAGGGTGGGGGCTGAGTTTGGGAGCAATTTTTTGGGGCCAAAATGTGTCTGACAGGGCATTCTATCAGATATCAAAATATCAATTTACCATATCTCACACTGGACATTTACCTTTCAATGTGAGCCAATACAGTATATTTACCTTATCTAACTCCCTGGTCTAAATATTGGGGGCGGGGGGGAAATGACTAAATCCGACTTTATATATCACTTAAAGTGGTTATCTGGCCTTACCAAATACTGTACAGGCACTATGCATATAGGGTAAAAGTAACAAATTGATATATATACCAGATTTTCCGGCGTATAAGACTACTTTTTAACCCCTAAAAATTGTCCCAAATGTCGGGGGTCGTCTTATACGCCGGGTACGGGTGCATGGAGCGATCCTGGATGGTTCCCAGGGTCTGAAGGAGAGGAGACTCTCCTTCAGGCCCTGGGATCCATATTCATGTAAAGAATAAAAATAAAAAATATTGATATACTCACCCCTCTGACGGACCCTGGCTCTCAGCGGTGCAAGCGTCTGCCTCCGTTCCTAAGAATGCAGTGAGTGAAGGACCTTCGATGACGTCGCGGTCACGTGAGCGGACTGGGCGTATAAGATAACCCCCGTCTTATACGGCAGGTATATCCCAAATTCCATATTTTATATGGAAAAGTTGGGGGTCGTCTTATACGCCCAGTCGTCTTATACACCAGAAAATACGGTACTCCCTTGCTGTTATACCTGTGGACGTGCCATGGTCTGTGATGCCACCATTTCTCACTGCCAAGAGTCTGTGAGGTCACCACTCATCACTGCCGTGGTCTGATGTCCCCACTCCTCACTGCCACATGGTCTGTGATGTCACCATTCCTTCTCGGCCATGGTCTGTGATATCACAAACCATGGCAGTGAGGGAATGGTGACGTCACCATTCCTTCACTGCCAGGGTCTGCGATGTCACCATTCCTTCACTGCCAGGGTCTGCGATGTCACCATTCCTTCACTGCCACGGTCTGCGATGTCACCATTCCTTCACTGCCACGGTCTGCGATGTCACCATTCCTTCACTGCCACGGTCTGCGATGTCACCATTCCTTCACTGCCACGGTCTGCGATGTCACCATTCCTTCACTGCCACGGTCTGCAATGTCACCATTCCTTCAGTGCCACGGTCTGCGATGTCACCATTCCTTCAGTGCCACGGTCTGCGATGTCACCATTCCTTCACTGCCACGGTCTGCGATGTCACCATTCCTTCACTGCCACGGTCTGCGATGTCACCATTCCTTCACTGCCACGGTCTGTGATTGGCAGCAGCAGTTGAGTAACTATAGCAACGCATCACTAGAGAAACATTTGATGGTCTCCAAGAGCTGTGCCAAATCTGTTCATGATTGGTGTCTGGTATTGCAGCCTAACTCCACTGAAATGAGTGGAATTGACTCGACACACAGAAATGTATAAATACATTGACCACTAAATGTTACTACTTCCCTTGTCAGGCAGCATGTCTATATACAGTCTGAAATTGTTGCCACTGACTGGTCTGTGTGTGTGTGTGTAGAAGTCTCCGTTAATGGCCAGTAATTAGAGACGGAAGGACACCTAGATTTTCAGGCTCGGCCGAACAGTTACAAAAAGTTTGGGTACCAGAACAGTACCCGGTCCCGAATCCAGACTCCATTCACTTGAACGGGGGCCCGAACATCAGTATTTGCCAAACACGGCAAACGCTGCTTCTGATCGGCAGTAAAATCATCACCACCGGTTACACATCCGCGGTTTCCACGCTGTTAAGTCAGTGTGAGCCTGCAGCTGTGATCAGAGGTATACAGTTCACCTCCGGCCATTGGTGTTGGCTGATGGAACTACTGCTCCCATCAACTGATGCTTGCTGCCACCAATACAAAAAAAAAAAGCGGCATGGGTTCACTTGTATTTTTCATAACCAGCCTGGCAAATCTCACAGCTAGAGGCTGCAAGCCTCAGCTGTCGTCTTCAGCAAGGCTGGTCATCAAAAATAGATGGGTTCTCACACCCAGGTGAGGAACATTGTTGGTTTTTTTTATTTTTGTTTAATTACAGGAGACCATGGATTCAATGGAAGGGGCGTTAGGTGAGTAGAACTGTGCTTTTTGTTATTTTTAAATAAAATAGTAAAAGTGTGTTTTTGTTTTACTTAAAATAAGACTTTATTTTGGCTGCCTTTGTTTGCCATGTAACTGTAAGACAACTATCCATTAGTAATCCTATAGACGCCTCTCCATTACTAATCTGTGGGCTTGATGTCACCAGACAAAACAACCCCACAAATATGAACCCCACTTGCCACCGCTACAGGGCAAGTGGGAAGAGCCTCGCAAAGCGCCAGAATTGGCGCATCTAATAGATGCGCCTTTTCTGGGCAGCTGTGGGCTGCTATTTTTAGGCTGAAAGGGGACAATATCCATGGCCCCTTACCAGCCTGAGAATACCGGCCTCCAGCTGTCTGCTTTAGCTTGACTAGTCAAACATGAGGGGGACCTCATGCCGTTTTTTTTTGTTTTGTTTTTTCAGTTATTTATTTAAATAATTTAACCCCTTCATAACCCAGCCTATTTTGACCTTAAAGACCTTGCCGTTTTTTGCAATTCTGACCAGTGTCCCTTTATGAGGTAATAACTCAGGAACGCTTCAACGGATCCTAGCGGTTCTGAGATTGTTTTTTCGTGACATATTGGGCTTCATGTTAGTGGTAAATTTAGGTCAATAAATTCTGCGTTTATTTGTGATAAAAACGGAAATTTGGCGCAAATTTTGAAAATTTCGCAATTTTCACATTTTGAATTTTTATTCTGTTAAACCAGAGAGATATGTGACACAAAATAGTTAATAAATAACATTTCCCACATGTTTACTTTACATCAGCACAATTTTGGAAACAAAATTTTTTTTTGTTAGGAAGTTATAAGGGTTAAAATTTGACCAGCGATTTCTCATTTTTACAACGAAATTTACAAAACCATTTTTTTTAGGGACCACCTCACATTTGAAGTCAGTTTAAGGGGTCTATATGGCTGAAAATACCCAAAAGTGACACCATTCTAAAAACTGCACCCCTCAAGGTACTCAAAACAACATTCAAGAAGTTTATTAACCCTTCAGGTGCTTCACAGCAGCAGAAGCAACATGGAAGAAAAAAATGAACATTTAACTTTTTAGTCACAAAAATTATCTTTTAGCAACAATTTTTTTATTTTCCCAATGGTAAAAGGAGAAACTGATCCACGAAAGTTGTTGTCCAATTTGTCCTGAGTACGCTGATACCTCATATGTGGGGGTAAACCACTGTTTGGGCGCACGGCAGGGCTTGGAAGGGAAGGAGCGCCATTTGACTTTTTGAATCAAAAATTGGCTCCACTCTTTAGCGGACACCATGTCACGTTTGGAGAGCCCCCGTGTGCCTAAAAATTGGAGCTCCCCCACAAGTGACCCCATTTTGGAAACTAGACGCCCCAAGGAACTTATATAGATGCATAGTGAGCACTTTGAACCCCCAGGTGCTTCACAAATTGATCCGTAAAAATGAAAAAGTACTTTTTTTTCACAAAAAAAATTATTTTAGCCTCAATTTTTTCATTTTCACATGGGCAACAGGATAAAATGGATCCTAAAATGTGTTGGGCAATTTCTCCTGAGTACACCAATACCTCACATGTGGGGGTAAACCACTGTTTGGGCACATGGTAAGGCTCGGAAGGGAAGGAGCGCCATTTGACTTTTTGAATGAAAAATTATTTCCATCGTTAGCGGACACCATGTCGCGTTTGGATAGCTCCTGTGTGCCTAAACATTGGCGCTCCCCCACAAGTGACCCCATTTTGGAAACTAGACCCCCCAAGGAACTTATCTAGATGCATATTGAGCACTTTAAACCCCCAGGTGCTTCACAGAAGTTTATAACGCAGAGCCATGAAAATAAAAAATAATTTTTCTTTCCTCAAAAATGATTTTTTAGCCTGGAATTTCCTATTTTGCCAAGGATAATAGGAGAAATTGGACCCCAAATATTGTTGTCCAGTTTGTCCTGAGTACGCTGATACCCCATATGTGGGGGTAAACCACTGTTTGGGCGCACGTCAGGGCTCGGAAGGGATGGCACGCCATTTGGCTTTTTAAATGGAAAATTATCTCCAATCATTAGCGGACACCATGTCACGTTTGGAAAGCCCCTGTGTGCCTAAACATTGGAGATCCCCCAGAAATGACCCCATTTTGGAAACTAGACCCCCAAAGGAACTAATCTAGATGTGTCGTGAGGACTTTGAACCCCCAAGTGCTTCACAGAAGTTTATAACGCAGAGCCATGAAAATAAAAAAAAATTTTTTTCTCAAAAATGATCTTTTAGCCTGCAATTTTTTATTTTCCCAAGGGTAACAGGAGAAATTTGACCCCAAAAGTTGTTGTCCAGTTTCTCCTGAGTACGCTGATACCCCATATGTGGGGGTAAATCACTGTTTGGGCACATGCCGGAGCTCGGAAGTGAAGTAGTGACGTTTTGAAATGCAGACTTTGATGGAATGCTCTGTGGGCGTCACGTTGCGTTTGCAGAGCCCCTGATGTGGCTTAACAGTAGAAACCCCCCACAAGTGACCCCATTTTGGAAACTAGACCCCCAAAGGAACTTATCTAGATGTGTGGTGAGCACTTTGAACCCCCAAGTGCTTCACAGACGTTTACAACGCAGAGCCGTGAAAATAAAAAATCATTTTTCTTTCCTCAAAAATGATGTTTTAGCAAGCATTTTTTTATTTTCACAAGGGTAACAGGAGAAATTGGACCCCAGTAATTGTTGCGCAGTTTATCCTGAGTATGCTGGTACCCCATATGTGGGGGTAAACCACTGTTTGGGCACACGTCAGGGCTCGGAAGTGAGGGAGCACCATTTGACTTTTTGAATACGAGATTGGCTGGAATCAATGGTGGTGCCATGTTGCGTTTGGAGACCCCTGATGTGCCTAAACAGTGGTAACCCCTCAATTCTACCTCCAACACTAACCCCAACACACCCCTAACCCTAAACCCAACTGTAGCCATAACCCTAATCACAACCCTAACCACAACCCTAATTCCAACCCTAACCCTAAGGCTATGTGCCCACGTTGCGGATTCGTGTGAGATATTTCCGCACCATTTTTGAAAAATCCGCGGGTAAAAGATTTCCAGCATTTTTTGTGCGGATTTCACCTGCGGATTCCTATTGAGGAACAGGTGTAAAACGCCGCGGAATCCGCACAAAGAATTGACATGCTGAGGAAAATACAACGCAGCGTTTCCGCGCGGTATTTTCCGCACCATGGGCACAGCGGATTTGGTTTTTCATATGTTTACATGGTACTGTAAACCTGATGGAACACTGCTGCGAATCCGCAGCCAAATCCGCACCGTGTGCACATAGCCTAATTCTAAAGGTATGTGCACACGCTGCAGAAAACGCTGCGGATCCGCAGCAGTTTCCCATGAGTTTACAGTTCAATGTAAACCTACGGGAAACAAAAATCGCTGTACACATGCTGCGGAAAAACTGCACGGAAACGCAGCGGTTTACATTCCGCAGCATGTCACTTCTTTGTGCGGATTCCGCAGCGGTTTTACAACTGCTCCAATAGAAAATCGCAATTGTAAAACCGCAGTGAAATGCGCAGAAAAAAAACGCGGTAAATCTGCCATAAATCCGCAGCGGTTTAGCACTGCGGATTTATCAAATCCGCAGCGGAAAAATCCGCAGAGGACCAGAATACGTGTGCACATACCGAAACCCTACCCCTAACCCTACCCCTAACCCTACCCCTAGCCCTACCCCTAGCCCTAACCCTACCCCTAACCCTACCCCTAACCCTATTCTAACATTAGTGGAAAAACAAAATTTTCTTTATTTTTTTTATTGTCCCTACCTATGGGGGTGACAAAGGGGGGGGGGGTCATTTATTATTTTTTTTATTTTGATCACTGAGATAGATTATATCTCAGTGATCAAAATGCACTTTGGAACTAATCTGCCGGCCGGCAGATTCGGCGGGCGCACTGCGGATGCGCCCGCCATTTTGGAAGATGGCGGCGCCCAGGGAGAAGATGGACGGGACCCCGGCAGGATCGGTGAGTATGATGGGGTGGGGGGGGACCACGGGGGGGGATCTGTTATGTAGGCAATCCAGTAACACAGTGTGCCAGTAATCAGAGCACATACAGTGATCTGACAATAACCCAAAAACAACAGAACGAGCTCTGAGACGTGGAATCTCTGTAGACCGCAATACCTGAACCTATCCTGAACACAACTAAAGGCAGCTGTGGATTGCGCCTGACACTACCTATGCAACTCGGCACAGCCTGAGGAACTGACTAGCCTGAAGATAGAAATACAAGCCTGACTTGCCTCAGAGAAATACCCCAAAGGAAAAGGCAGCCCCCCACATATAATGACTGTTAGCAAGATGAAAAGACAAAACGTAGGGATGAAATAGATTCAGCAAAGTGAGGCCCGATATTCTAGATAGAGCGAGGATAGCAAAGAGAACTTTGCAGTCTACAAAAAACCCTAAAGCAAAAAACCACGCAAAGGGGGCAAAAAGACCCACCGTGCCGAACTAACGGCACGGCGGTACACCCTTTGCGTCTCAGAGCTTCCAGCAAAAACGAATAGACAAGCTGGACAGAAAAAACAGCAACAAAAGCAAAGAAGCACTTATCTAAGCAGAGCAGCAGGCCACAGGAAAGATCCAGAAGCTCAGATCCAACACTGGAACATAGACAAGGAGCAAGGAAGACAGAATCAGGTGGAGTTAAATAACAAGGCAGCCAACGAGCTCACCAGAACACCTGAGGGAGGAAGCCCAGAAGCTGCAGTACCACTTGTGACCACAGGAGTGAATTCAGCCACAGAATTCACAACAGTACCCCCCCTTGAGGAGGGGTCACCGAACCCTCACCAGAGCCCCCAGGCCGACCAGGATGAGCCACATGAAAGGCACGAACAAGATCTGGAGCATGGACATCAGAGGCAAAAACCCAGGAATTATCTTCCTGAGCATAACCCTTCCATTTAACCAGATACTGGAGTTTCCGTCTAGAGACACGAGAATCCAAAATTTTCTCCACAATATACTCCAATTCCCCCTCCACCAAAACAGGGGCAGGAGGCTCAACAGATGGAACCATAGGTGCCACATATCTCCGCAACAACGACCTATGGAATACATTATGTATGGAAAAGGAGTCCGGGAGGGTCAGACGAAAGGACACAGGATTGAGAATCTCAGAAATCCTATACGGACCAATAAAACGAGGTTTAAATTTAGGAGAGGAAACCTTCATAGGAATATGACGAGAAGATAACCAAACCAGATCCCCAACACGAAGTCGGGGACCCACACGGCGTCTGCGATTAGCGAAAAGTTGAGCCTTCTCCTGGGACAAGGTCAAATTGTCCACTACCTGAGTCCAGATCTGCTGCAACCTGTCCACCACAGAATCCACACCAGGACAGTCCGAAAACTCAACCTGTCCTGAAGAGAAACAAGGATGGAACCCAGAATTGCAGAAAAATGGAGAGACCAAGGTAGCCGAGCTGGCCCGATTATTAAGGGCGAACTCAGCCAACGGCAAAAAGGACACCCAATCATCCTGGTCTGCAGAAACAAAACATCTCAGATATGTTTCCAAGGTCTGATTGGTTCGTTCGGTCTGGCCATTAGTCTGAGGATGGAAAGCCGAGGAAAAAGATAGGTCAATGCCCATCCTACCACAAAAGGCTCGCCAGAACCTTGAAACAAACTGGGAACCTCTGTCAGAAACAATATTCTCAGGAATGCCATGCAAACGAACCACATGCTGGAAGAACAAAGGCACCAAATCAGAGGAGGAAGGCAATTTAACCAAGGGCACCAGATTGGACCATTTTAGAAAAGCGATCACAGACCACCCAAATGACTGACATCTTTTGAGAAACGGGAAGGTCAGAAATGAAATCCATCGAAATATGTGTCCAAGGCCTCTTCGGGACCGGCAAGGGCAAAAGCAACCCACTGGCACGTGAACAGCAGGGCTTAGCCCTAGCACAAATCCCACAGGACTGCACAAAAGTACGTACATCCCGTGACAGAGATGGCCACCAGAAGGATCTAGCCACTAACTCTCTGGTACCAAAGATTCCTGGATGACCAGCCAACACCGAACAATGAAGTTCAGAGATAACTACTAGTCCACCTATCAGGGACGAACAGTTTCTCGGCCGGACAACGATCAGGTTTATTAGCCTGAAATTTTTGCAACACTCGCCGCAAATCAGAGGAGATGGCAGACACAATGACTCCTTCCTTGAGGATACTCGCCGGCTCAGATAAACCCGGAGAGTCGGGCACAAAACTCCTAGACAGAGCATCCGCCTTCACATTTTTAGAGCCCGGAAGGTACGAAATCACAAAATCGAAGCGAGCAAAAAATAACGACCAACGGGCCTGTCTAGGATTCAAGCGCTTGGCAGACTCGAGATAAGTAAGGTTCTTATGATCAGTCAATACCACCACGCGATGCTTAGCTCCTTCAAGCCAATGACGCCACTCCTCGAATGCCCACTTCATGGCCAGCAACTCTCGGTTGCCCACATCATAATTACGCTCAGCAGCAGAAAACTTCCTGGAAAAGAAAGCACATGGTTTCAACACTGAGCAACCAGAACCTCTCTGTGACAAAACCGCCCCTGCTCCAATCTCAGAAGCATCAACCTCGACCTGGAACGGAAGAGAAACATCTGGTTGACACAACACAGGGGCAGAACAAAAACGACGCTTCAACTCCTGAAAAGCTTCCACGGCAGCAGAAGACCAATTAACCAAATCAGCACCCTTCTTGGTCAAATCGGTCAATGGTTTGGCAATGCTAGAAAAATTACAGATGAAGCGACGATAAAAATTAGCAAAGCCCAGGAACTTTTGCAGACTTTTCAGAGATGTCGGCTGAGTCCAATCCTGGATGGCTTGGACCTTAACCGGATCCATCTCGATAGTAGAAGGGGAAAAGATGAACCCCAAAAATGAAACTTTCTGCACACCGAAGAGACACTTTGATCCCTTCACGAACAAAGAATTAGCACGCAGGACCTGGAAAACCATTCTGACCTGCTTCACATGAGACTCCCAATCATCTGAGAAGATCAAAATGTCATCCAAGTAAACAATCAGGAATTTATCCAGATACTCACGGAAGATGTCATGCATAAAAGACTGAAAAACAGATGGAGCATTGGCAAGTCCGAACGGCATCACTAGATACTCAAAATGACCCTCGGGCGTATTAAATGCCGTTTTCCATTCATCTCCTTGCCTGATTCTCACCAGATTATACGCACCACGAAGATCTATCTTAGTGAACCAACTAGCCCCCTTAATCCGAGCAAACAAGTCAGATAACAATGGCAAGGGATACTGAAACTTAACAGTGATCTTATTAAGAAGGCGGTAATCAATACACGGTCTCAGCGAACCATCCTTCTTGGCTACAAAAAAGAACCCTGCTCCCAGTGGTGATGACGATGGGCGAATATGTCCCTTCTCCAGGGATTCCTTCACATAACTGCGCATAGCGGTGTGTTCAGGCACGGATAAATTAAATAAATAATAATAATAATAATTTTATTTATATAGCGCCAACATATTCCGCAGCGCTTTACAAATTATAGAGGGGACTTGTACAGACAATAGACATTACAGCATAACAGAAATCACAGTTCAAAATAGATACCAAGAGGAGTGAGGGCCCTGCTCGCAAGCTTACAATCTATAGGGGATAATCATTTATCAAAACACCTTCCTTCTTATCGGGCGCTATGAAACCTGTCAATCAAAGGAGAGGAGGTGGAGACTGAGAGAAATCAAGCAGGTGGGGAGGAGTATATAAAGGACTGGCTGCACCGTGAAGCACCGAGGAGTGGGACTTAGTTTGAACAGTCATCATGTACGGACAGAGACCCTTTACATAATAATTAAAAAAGTTTATTCCCACCTTATGTGTTGTGTGAGGCCGTTCTCCTTCCTTCACTATTGAGTTCTCTGTGTGCATTCAGGAGAGGGTTGTTAGTCATTTATCAGGCTAGGCTTGCTTCCCATGGCAGGGACAGAGCGCCGGCTGCCCTCCCGCGCCCAAGGCAAGGACAGAGCGCCGGCTGCCCTCCCGCGCCCAAGGCAAGGACAGAGCGCCGGCTGCCCTCCCGCGCCCAAGGCAAGGACAGAGCGCCGGCTGCCTTCCCGCACCCAAGGCAAGGACAGAGCGCCGGCTGCCCTCCCGCACCCAAGGCAAGGACAGAGCGCCGGCTGCCTTCCCGCACCCAAGGCAAGGACAGAGCACCGGCTGCCCTCCCGCGCCCAAGGCAAGGACAGAGCGCCGGCTGCCCTCCCGCACCCAAGGCAAGGACAGAGCGCCGGCTGCCCTCCCGCACCCAAGGCAAGGACAGAGCGCCGGCTGCCTTCCCGCACCCAAGGCAAGGACAGAGCACCGGCTGCCCTCCCGCGCCCAAGGCAAGGACAGAGCGCCGGCTGCCCTCCCGCACCCAAGGCAAGGACAGAGCGCCGGCTGCCCTCCCGCGCCCAAGGGATGGACAGAGCACCGGATGCCCTCCCGCGCCTAAGGCAAGGACAGAGCGCCGGATGCCCTCTCGCGCCCAAGGCAAGGACAGAATGCCGGATGCCCTCCCGCGCCCAAGGCAAGGACAGAGCGCTGGCGGGCCTCCCGCGCCCAAGGCAAGGACAGAGCGCCGGCTGCCCTCCCGCGCCCAAGGCAAGGACAGAGCACCGGCTGCCTTCCCGCACCCAAGGCAAGGACAGAGCGCCGGCTGCCCTCCCGCACCCAAGGCAAGGACAGAGCGCCGGCTGCCTTCCCGCACCCAAGGCAAGGACAGAGCGCCGGCTGCCCTCCCGCACCCAAGGCAAGGACAGAGCGCCGGATGCCCTCTCGCGCCCAAGGCAAGGACAGAATGCCGGATGCCCTCCCGCGCCCAAGGCAAGGACAGAGCGCTGGCGGGCCTCCCGCGCCCAAGGCAAGGACAGAGCGCCGGCTGCCCTCCCGCGCCCAAGGCAAGGACAGAGCACCGGCTGCCTTCCCGCACCCAAGGCAAGGACAGAGCGCCGGCTGCCCTCCCGCACCCAAGGCAAGGACAGAGCGCCGGCTGCCTTCCCGCACCCAAGGCAAGGACAGAGCACCGGCTGCCCTCCCGCGCCCAAGGCAAGGACAGAGCGCCGGCTGCCCTCCCGCACCCAAGGCAAGGACAGAGCGCCGGCTGCCCTCCCGCACCCAAGGCAAGGACAGAGCGCCGGCTGCCTTCCCGCACCCAAGGCAAGGACAGAGCACCGGCTGCCCTCCCGCGCCCAAGGCAAGGACAGAGCGCCGGCTGCCCTCCCGCACCCAAGGCAAGGACAGAGCGCCGGCTGCCCTCCCGCGCCCAAGGGATGGACAGAGCACCGGATGCCCTCCCGCGCCTAAGGCAAGGACAGAGCGCCGGATGCCCTCTCGCGCCCAAGGCAAGGACAGAATGCCGGATGCCCTCCCGCGCCCAAGGCAAGGACAGAGCGCTGGCGGGCCTCCCGCGCCCAAGGCAAGGACAGAGCGCCGGCTGCCCTCCCGCGCCCAAGGCAAGGACAGAGCACCGGCTGCCTTCCCGCACCCAAGGCAAGGACAGAGCGCCGGCTGCCCTCCCGCACCCAAGGCAAGGACAGAGCGCCGGCTGCCCTCCCGCGCCCAAGGGATGGACAGAGCACCGGATGCCCTCCCGCGCCTAAGGCAAGGACAGAATGCCGGATGCCCTCCCGCGCCCAAGGCAAGGACAGAGCGCTGGCGGGCCTCCCGCGCCCAAGGCAAGGAAAGAGTGCCGGCGGGCTCTACCGGAGTGTTCAGTTTAGTTAATATTTGAGTTGTATGAAACCGGTCTTATACAGAAAACTTTAAAAAAAAACAAAACCTTTTGATACACAGAACAGGAATGAGTTAGATCCATGCTAAGAAATTACCATATGTTAGGAATAATAGAGGAATTTGATCTGACCGATACGATAGATGCAGTCTCATATTTTGAGTAGTCGCACACATCAATAAATAAAAAGGTACATCACATTGGAGGGGGGGTTGTTAGATTCACTAGATCTAGACCCATCCTGCAATTCTAAAAAATACAGTGTCCATGACCTACATCTCCCACTCCCCATCACACAGTTCAGGTCATCAATACTATTAACAGCGTCTGCTGGAATGGGGGTACTTCATCTTCAGCTCCTCCTTGAAGCCCCTGTATAGTAAGCGGTTCCTTTTGTTCTCCTCCTCTTTCTGACTGTGGAAGTCCCCCGGGAGCTTATGGCCTTTATGAAGCAAAAATGCAGAGTCCAGGACTGCAAAGGAGAAGCCGGCCATATTCAGCTCACAAGCCTGACTGATCCTGTTGAACCCGTACTGCTTGAACCTCTCGTCGTAGGCTGGCACGTCCTTACTCCCGATATAGAACGGTTCCCACGGATCTCTCCACTCCACCACGTAGGCGACTGCCAGTCTCCTAGAAGGGTCCTTCTCCGGTAGGTTTAGCCACACTGAATAGTTAGTAGGTGCTTGGCATCGCGGGCATAACTCCTCATAAAACGCTCGCACTTCTCCCACCTGGTACAGTCGCAGCAATTCCTCCTTGGTGCCAGGCAGCCGCCTAGTATGTCTAATTTCAAAGGCAGGCACCACAAATACCAGGTGTGGATCAACCCCCTTATCAGCCAGGTCTAAAAAGCCTGACCTCAGCCCCTGACTGGGCACCATATCAATATCGAGCACCAGTACAAAGGCTGCGCTCCCAGTTCCGCCCCTGGCGACGTTTCGGAGCAGATTGTTGGGGTAAGACGTGTTCCTTGCGTAGTTTATTATATTTGTGCCCAGATTTGCCACCTTGGCGAAGACGGCCTGACACGTTTGAAGATGGGCAAACTCGGCTGCGTCATCTTGTTCTGGGAAGACGGCTGTATCTCCGGACTGGCACACCAGATGGACGGATACCCTCTGCCTCACTGATGGGCACAGCTGGGCGAGGGTATAGGTCAGCACCGCGGCTAGTTTCGCCTGGGCTCCGCTAGATGCAAACAGCGCTAACGAGATCCTACCATCCCACCGCTGCACCAGCTCCTGCAGATGCCACAGGTTACTCAGGCTGGCATGAGATGCCAACGCCACATCCTTAGACTGCCCCGCGTCACGGGCCAAGAGATGGCGGTAAATGCGGTATTGTCCGCCGGCATCTAGGATGCCACCGGACGCCAGCACGGACTTCAGGTGGTCCTTCTGCTCCCGCTGCCATCTTGGCTCTGCCCGGGGGGTGCCCGCCAGCACTGGATGGGCAGAGCGCTGCTGCTGCTGTCCATGGAGGTTAGAGAGAAGCGAGAGGTAGAGAAGCTGGAGGAGAGCGACAAGGAGGAGGGCGACGAGGACCACGCGGAAAAAGGAGCAGCGCACCGCAGTTGGCATCGCCCTTTTCTTTTTGAGGGGGGCCCAATTCCCACTTATGGTGTAAAATCAACCCCTGCCCTGGTAGAAGCCTGACAGCTGGTAAGGTGCACCCATCACACTGCTCTGAGCCCTGCACCCAACACTCGGGGTCCTCAGTGCCAGCGCCCCCTGCGCCCACCACTACTCAGGAGCGGCCGCACTCACACTTCTCCCTGCAGCCGCCTCTCATCACACCTCACCGTGACGCCTCCAGCCGCAGTCATTCGCAAATAAATGACCTTTAGGGAATTTACTACCAGGAATCAAATTGATAGCACAATCACAATCCCTATGCGGAGGTAGGGCATCGGACTTGGGCTCTTCAAATACATCCTGATAATCAGACAAGAACTCTGGGACCTCAGAAGGAGTGGATGACGAAATAGACAAAAATGGAACATCACCATGTACCCCCTGACAACCCCAGCTGGATACCAACATAGAGTTCCAATCCAATACTGGATTATGGGTTTGTAGCCATGGCAACCCCAACACGACCACATCATGCAGATTATGTAGCACCAGAAAGCGAATAACTTCCTGATGTGCAGGAGCCATGCACATGGTCAGCTGGGCCCAGTACTGAGGTTTATTCTTGGCCAAAGGTGTAGCATCAATTCCTCTCAACGGAATAGGACACCGCAAAGGCTCCAAGAAAAACCCACAACGTTTAGTATAATCCAAATCCATCAGATTCAGGGCAGCGCCTGAATCGACAAACGCCATGACAGAATACGATGACAAAGAGCATATCAAGGTAATGGACAGAAGGAATTTGGACTGTACAGTACCAATGACGGCAGACCTATCGAACCGCTTAGTGCGCTTAGGACAATCAGAAATAGCATGAGTGGAATCACCACAGTAGAAACACAGCCCATTCAGACGTCTGTGTTCTTGCCGTTCAACTCTGGTCATAGTCCTATCGCACTGCATAGGCTCAGGTTTAATCTCAGACAATACCGCCAGATGGTGCACAGATTTACGCTCGCGCAAGCGACGACCGATCTGAATGGCCAAAGACATAGACTCATTCAAACCAGCAGTCATAGGAAAACCCACCATGACATCCTTAAGAGCCTCAGAGAGACCCTTTCTGAACAAAGCTGCCAGCGCAGATTCATTCCACAGAGTGAGTACTGACCACTTCCTAAATTTCTGACAATATACTTCTATATCATCCTGACCCTGGCACAAAGCCAGCAAATTTTTCTCAGCCTGATCCACTGAATTAGGCTCATCATACAGCAATCCAAGCGCCAGGAAAAACGCTTCGACACCACTCAATGCAGGGTCTCCTGGCGCAAGAGAAAATGCCCAGTCCTGAGGGTCGCCGCGCAAAAAAGAAATAATAATCAAAACCTGTTGAACTGAATTACCAGAAGAATGAGGTTTCAAGGCCAGAAATAGCTTACAATTATTTTTGAAGCTCAGAAACTTAGTTCTATCACCAAAAAACAAATCAGGAATAGGAATTCTTGGTTCTAGCATAGATTTCTGATCAATTGTATCTTGAATCTTTTGTACATTTATAACGAGATTATCCATTGAAGAGTACAGAGCCTGAATATCCATGTCCACAGCTGTGTCCTGAAGCACCCTAATGTCTAGGGGAAAAAAAAGACTGAACACAGAGCTGAGAAAAAAAAATGATGTCAGAACTTCTTTTTTCCCTCTATTGAGAATCATTAGTTTGGCTCCTTGTACTGTTATGTAGGCAATCCAGTAACACAGTGTGCCAGTAATCAGAGCACATACAGTGATCTGACAATAACCCAAAAACAACAGAATGAGCTCTGAGACGTGGAATCTCTGTAGACCGCAATACCTGAACCTATCCTGAACACAACTAAAGGCAGCTGTGGATTGCGCCTGACACTACCTATGCAACTCAGCACAGCCTGAGGAACTGACTAGCCTGAAGATAGAAATACAAGCCTGACTTGCCTCAGAGAAATACCCCAAAGGAAAAGGCAGCCCCCCACATATAATGACTGTTAGCAAGATGAAAAGACAAAACGTAGGGATGAAATAGATTCAGCAAAGTGAGGCCCGATATTCTAGATAGAGCGAGGATAGCAAAGAGAACTTTGCAGTCTACAAAAAACCCTAAAGCAAAAAACCACTCAAAGGGGGCAAAAAGACCCACCGTGCCGAACTAACGGCACAGCGGTACACCCTTTGCGTCTGAGCTTCCAGCAAAAACGAATAGACAAGCTGGACAGAAAAAACAGCAACAAAATCAAAGAAGCACTTATCTAAGCAGAGCAGCAGGCCACAGGAAAGATCCAGAAGCTCAGATCCAACACTGGAACATAGACAAGGAGCAAGGAAGACAGAATCAGGTGGAGTTAAATAACAAGGCAGCCAACGAGCTCACCAGAACACCTGAGGGAGGAAGCCCAGAAGCTGCAGTACCACTTGTGACCACAGGAGTGAATTCAGCCACAGAATTCACAACAGGGATCGGAGCACGGGGGGGGGGGGGGGAATCGGAGCGCGGCAGGCGTGGAACGGAGCACGGGGGGCGTGGAACGGAGCACGGGGGGGCTGGAACGGAGCACAGGGGGGCTGGAACGGAGCATGGGGGGGCTGGAACGGAGCACGGGGGGGTGGATCGGAGTGCAGGGGGGTGATTGGAGCACGGGGGGGTGATTGGAGCACGGGGGGAGCGGACAAGAGCACGGGGGGGAGCGGAGCACTGGACGGAGGGGAGCCGGAGCAGTGTACCGGCCAGATCGGGGGGCTGGGGGGGCGATCGGAGGGGTGGGATGGGGGCACATTAGTATTTCCAGCCATGGCCGATGATATTGCAGCATCGGCCATGGCTGGATTGTAATATTTCACCACTTATAATAGGTGAAATATTACAAATCGCTCTGATTGGCAGTTTCACTTTCAACAGCCAATCAGAGCGATCGTAGCCACGAGGGGGTGAAGCCACCCCCCCTGGGCTAAACTACCACTCCCCCTGTCCCTGCAGATCGGGTGAAATGGGAGTTAACCCTTTCACCGGATCTGCAGGGACACGATCTTTCCATGACGCCACATAGGCGTCATGGGTCGGATTGGCACCGACTTTCATGACGCCTACGTGGCGTCATGGGTCGGGAAGGGGTTAAAAACATGGCTTGCGGACCCCTCTATTCTTAATGACCAGGCTGGCTGAAGTTGAGAGTTGCAGCACCCAGCTGTGAGTTTTGCCTGGCTGGTTATCAAAAATACAGGGGAACCCACACCATTTTTTTTTTTAATTTACCGTATATACTCGAGTATAAGCTGAGATTTTCAGCCCACTTTTTTGGGCTAAAAGTCCCCCTCTCGGCTTATACTCGAGTCATACCCAGGGGTCGGCAGGTGAGGGGGAGCGGGGGCTGTCTAATTATACTCACCTGCTCCTGGCGCGGTCCCTGGCTTCCCGGCGCCGGCAGCTTCCTCCTGTACTGAGCGGTCACATGGTACCGCTCATTACAGTAATGAATATGCGGCTCCACCTCCCATAGAGGTGGAGCCGCATATTCATTACTGTAATGAGCGGTAACGGTGACCGCTCAGTACAGGAAGAAGCTGCAGCGCGGGGGAAGCAGAGACTGAACAGGGCCAGGACCAGGTAAGTATAACGGGGAGGGGGAACGCTGCGCGATACTCACCTGCTCCTCGTTTCGGCGCCGCTCCATCTTCAGCGGTGGCGCTCAGGTCAGAGGGCGCGGTGACGAGGTTAGTGCGCGCCCTCAGCCTGAACGTCAGTGCTGAAGATGGAGCAGCGCCGGAATGAGGAGCAGGTGACTATTGAAAGTGCCGGGGGCCTGAGCGACTGAGAGGTGAGTATGTGATTTTTTTTTTTTTTTTTTTTTTATCACAGCAAATGGGGCAAGTGTCTGTATGGAGCATCTATGGGGCCATAACGTTTGTGCAGCACTATAGGGGGCCATAATGTTTGTGCAGCATTGTATGGGGCTATAACGTTTATGCAGCACTATATGGGGCCATAATGTTTGTGCAACACTATAAGAGGCCATAACGTTTGTGCAGCACTATATGGGGCCATAACGTTTGTGTAGCACTATATGGGGCCATAACGTTTGTGCAGCACTATAAGGGGCCATAACGTTTATGCAGCACTATATGGGTCCATAATGTTTGTGCAGCACTGTATGGGGCCATAACGTTTGTGCAGCACTGTATGGGGCCATAACGTTTGTGCAGCACTGTATGGGGCCATAACGTTTGTGCAGCACTGTATGGGGCCATAACGTTTGTGCAGCACTGTATGGTGCAAGTGTCTGTATGGGGCCATAATCAACATTTGTGCAGCATTATATTGGGCAAATATGTAAATGGAGCATCTTATGGGGCCATTATTAACCGTTATGCAGGATTATATGGGGCATATTTTAATATGGAGCATCTTATGGGGCCATTATTAACCTTTATGCAGGATTATATGGGGCATATCTTAATATGGAGCATCTTATGGGGCCATTATTAACCTTTATGCAGGATTATATGGGGCATATTTTAATATGGAGCATCTTATGGGGCCATCATAAACTTTATGGAGATTTATGGGGCTCCTGATTCAATATGGATATTCAAAAACACTTAACCTACTGATGTCTCAATTAATTTTACTTTTATTGGTATCTATTTTTCCTTTTGACATTTACCGGTAGCTGCTGCATTTCCCACCCTAGGCTTATACTCGAGTCATTAAGTTTTCCCAGGTTTTTTTGTGGCAAAATTAGGGGGGTCGGCTTATACTCAGGTCGGCTTATACTCGAGTATATACGGTATTTACAGCGCAGAAACCAGCTGATGAATGCTCCTGCTCTCATTGTTATTAGCGGCAGCAGGCGTTGGCTGATGCGAGCAGTTGTCCCATCAGCCGACACCAATAACCAGAGGTAAACTTTATACCTCCAATCACATCTGCGGGCTCTTGCTGTCATTTTACTGCTGATCAGAAGCAGTGTTTGCCATGCTGTCATGAACATGACCGTGCGACAAACACCTGGAGTTCGATGGGCCGAACCCAAACAGTAACAGACGTCCTGGTGAAGTTCATGCTCTGTGTCCGTGCCCGAACAGTAGGTGTTATGTATGGACGCCGAACTTTACTGATCGGGTTCGCCCATCTCTACCAGTAACATGAAAGATTGTTTCTGATGGAAGCTGATATCCTTCTTTCATGTCCCCGATGGGATAGTCCTGGACTCACAATCTATAATTGTCTGGTCGCTTTGTGAATGATTTGATATCTTTCTAGCATAGAAACCACAAATTCTAATCAGATCCATTATAATATTAATTTATATTCTGGCCGAAGAATAAAATAGCTTCTGGCTATGAGTATTTATTTATGCGATATCTTGCTGAAATCTTCACTATTGTCCTCAGATGTCCTGGAGAACGGAAAGAAGTGACAAGGTTAATGTTCCTTACATCCCGCTGTCTAATATCCAGCAATATAGATATATCCATCGATTCATGAAGCAGCTGCTGTTTTTGTCTTGTCTTTGTGTAGCATATGTATTAGATTTGCCTTCATACTGGGGGTAATGATGCACGCCTGTAAATAATTGTCTGATTATTCCTTCATCCGCAGATATCACAATGCTCCCTACTGACAAGGGTTGAAATTGAAGCCGTCTTCGCTCTGGTCCAGGAGACTTCGGCCCCCTGGAGGGATCTGCCTGCAGCCCACTACCAATCCTGCAGTCTCTTGTAGACCTTGGACAAACCCTGCAGAGCTTACAGCCCGGTCTTCCCTATGTCATGCTCATCCAGCACACCAGATACACCTCACTGTAGGCTAGACGGAATATTGGCTAGACCAAGAGAGCCGGTGAAGAGCAGTCGTGTCTGTATGAAGCCACGCCACGGTCGCCTTATAACCAGGAAGATCTTTCCGTTTGATTAATAGTGTGACAGATAAGATTTAACCCGTCTCTTCCCAGTATGCTTAGCCTGTTGGGCGCGTAGGATGTGAAAAATTAGAATGTTACCTGTTTGTTACAAGCCTCAGAAGCCACATGTTTGTGCCATGAAATATTTTGCCAAAAATTGGATCTTTCGTATTTTCTCATCTCGACGAGAAGACAAAAGAAAAAACGATCATTGCCGTAAATAAATGATGGGCAAACACCAGATGGTGTTCAGATGCTCCAATTCCAGACACATTAGTGCAGGTTGCCAAAAACACTACTGAGCTAGCACCCTGGAGGCAGGCACCAGTAAAGCAAATAATCTTTAGGGCCAGTAATAAGGTTGCCTGCGTGCCTGCCTCTGTATTTGCACTGACAGTGCTAAGATCTTTATACCGGAGGTTCTTCCTCTCCTCCGTTCTCCCTGCTCCCAGTTTTGTCTTCCCATCCTGAGCCTGAAGAAAGGACCAGAGCTTCACAGTCTCAGCAGCGTTGAACCTCTCCTGCCAAGTCACACTGCCACCTGTCAATGAGACCGCCGGTATGCTCCTCTGAAGGCTGTCCTAAAACGTCCCGCATGACCAAAGTGCTGGAGAGTGGGAAGAGAGTGCGTTTAGTCGGCCGTGACGTGTGCTCCGTGCTGATCCTCGCCACAAATCAGTATTCTGCGCTGCCAATTACCGACAGATTGTTGCTGCTCTACACAGGATGTCCCCGCAGAGATCGCCTGTTAACCATGTCTCCTAGCGTGCGGACTCTTGTACTCCACGTAGACAATCGCTCATATCTGGTGCTCGCATGAAGATGCAGCATGTTCAGACAGTATACATAGAATATATATGCGAGCCTGCAATCACTACTTCATTTTTGTATTTGGACTCCTTCATCCGCTAGATTAGCACCAGCTGAAAGGAACAAAGTTTCATTGTGTTGTTTTGTAGGCACTGAGATCTCCACCAGCTCCTCAGCCCCTGCAGCCAATCCCTGACTAGTGGAGGTGGTGGAAGTGGGCGAGTATCATGTCCGTAGTCCGCTTCTCCCACTGGGTCTGCTCCTTCGCCCGTCTCGCATACTGATATTGCTGGATTAGGAGATCAGGAAGCAGTCTAGGGACGCGCCTTTGCACTTTTAGGACAGGTTATTCACAGCTATATTCAGCTGTGGTTCCCATTAAAGGGAGTTTTCTGCATCCTTTCTGTATGTATATGTATTTAAAGAAAATCTTCCAGATATATTCCTATTGTACATGAGAAATGTACTCTTAACATTGGCTTAAGACAAGATGTGGGAGTATTATTTTTGCGTAAGGCCATATTAACATTCATACTCTTGTGTTTTTAATTATTGTGGATGGGTGTCTAAACTATATAATTATCCCAATGTATGTTTGTGGCATAGTTATTTTATGTATTATAGCTGGTAAAGTTGTATGATTCTGGAATGCTATGTCTCTTGGAGATACATGCATTAAAATGCGGGATGGGAGCCTGGGAAGTTCAGTAATATTCTGATATTAAACGAGCTTTATGGAAAGATAAGGATAGTATTTTCTGACTCTTTTTCTGTTGCACCGAAGTCTGATAACCAGCAATGAAATGAATCTTTAGACGAGTAAAAGTGCTTTCCCGGGGAATCATTCGTCTGTATGTAGGGGGGCTACAGGGGTGCATATGGGTTATATACCTGGCAGGTGGATTGCTGGGGTACACACGGGTCATATACCTGGCAGGGGGGCTACAGGGGTGCACACGGGTCATATACCTGGCAGGGGGGCTACAGGGGTGCACACGGGTCATATACCTGGCAGGGGGGCTACAGGGGTGCACACTGGTCATATACCTGGCAGGGGGCTACAGGGGTGCATACGGGTCATATACCTGGCAGGGGGCCTACAGGGGTGCATACGGGTCATATACCTGGCAGGGGGGCTACAGGGGTGCATACGGGTCATATACTTGGCAGGGGGGTGCACATGGGTCATATACCTGGCAGGTGGACTGCAAGGGTGCACAAGGGTCATATACCTGGCAGGGGGGCTACAGGGGTGCACACGGGTCATGTATGTGGTAGGTTAGCACATTAAGTTCTGAAAGACTTTTACGATATGTAGCAGAACTCTCTGCAACTGTATAGGATTAGTGTGTGAATCCACGACTATACTGAAGACAGTAGAAGGATCTATGGATGCTTTAAGTAAGTGTGGGTCTGTCCAGCCAGTAGCAGGTACTAAAGAGGCATAGGGAGTGGAGATCACCAGTAGATGTTCCCTCCTTGCTCTGCCCATGCCCAGAGCATCT
Source organism: Ranitomeya imitator (assembly GCF_032444005.1). Lineage (NCBI taxonomy): Eukaryota > Metazoa > Chordata > Amphibia > Anura > Dendrobatidae > Ranitomeya > Ranitomeya imitator. The sequence continues at coordinate 88,167,982 of NC_091291.1, forward strand.
ACAGCTAGAGAATTCTCCGTTCAGAACACATCGCTTGGACATTTCTGGCAGTCCAAATACCAATGGAGCTGTAGTTGAGGGTGCGGTGTACTTCTCCATCCAAGACTGAGCTCTGTGATAATTTGGTTTCAGAGTCTTTCTTGGGATTGTGGGGTTGGATCCCCAGAGTTCACTTCATTATACCTTAACCCAGGAATAGGTCATAATTTATCTTGAGAATAATCCCTTTATCTACATTACTACTTATCTATTAAATAGAACCTGCCAGCCCCCATACTGATTGTGTAGGTTAGAAGAAAACAAGTGAATTTTTACCTTTTAGCACAAGTAGAATTCAAATGAGAGATTTCAACAAACAGCGAACATATGCAAACGTCTAAAATCAATGTTTTTATTAGGTATGCTTTAAGAAGACATAACATATCACACACAATAATTGATAAACAGGGACCTATTCTGAATGCCTGCCTACCCACGGAGGTTGGCACCCTATAACATGACAGTTACGCCCACGCTCCTTGGCGGCTGTCCCTAGAACACCATATTTTAATCAAAGAAACCCCAATATATGGGTCTTAAAAAAAAGTCAAACCTAACCCAGAGATAGCAGCACTGATCAGGGTGACAGACCTAACATATGTCAATAACCAGAAAACCAAAACCATCTTAGTCATGAAAACAACAATATTTGTTCAAGGTTGGAGATGGGGACATGACCATAGATCAATCATTAATGGTCAATTCTAGGGGATGTATAGCGTCTGTCACAATTGAGTCACCATGCAGTAATCGGTAACTAGTAGATTTATCCATTATCGTTGATTGCTGTCAGTTTCAAAAGCTGTATCAGAGACTACATAACTAAACGATACCTAAAAAGCTGTCTCCTGCCTGTCAGCAGAGGAGGGCACCCTATGAGATAGTGAAATGGCGCCCCCGCTCCACATGGGTTGTCCTTTGTCCCTATACAGCCTTACCTCTGACATAGGGCAACATAGCAATACCATAGCATATAACAACTTGCTGATGAAACTGCCAGGTCTGCCTGCAGATCCGAATTGGATATACTCTGCTCAAAAAAATAAAGGGAACACTTGAATAGCAGACTATAACTGCAAATAAATCAAACTTCTGTGAAATCAAACTGTCCACTTAGGAATCAGCAGTTTGACAATCAATTTCACATGCTGTTGTGCAAATGGAATAGACAAGAAATGGAAATTATTGGCAATTATCAAGACACATTAAAAAAAGGAGTGGTTCTGCAGGTGGGGACCACATCTCAGTACCAATGTTTTTGTCACTTTTGAATGTTGGTTGTGCTTTCACACTCGTAGCATGAGACAGACTCTGCAACCCACACAAGTGTCTCAGGTACTGCAGCTCATCCAGGATGGCACATCAATGCGAGCGGTGGCAAGAACGATTGCTGTGCTGTCAGCGTAGTGTCCAGAGGCTGGAGGCGCTACCAGGAGACAGGCCAGTACACCAGGAGACGTGGAGGGGGCCGTAGGAGGGCACAACCCAGCAGCAGGACCGCTACCTCAGCATTTGTGCAAGGAGGAGCAATGCCAGAGCCCTGCAAAATGACCCCCAGCAGGCCACAAACGTTTAGAAACTGACTCCATGAGGATGGTCTGAGTGCCCGATGTCCACAGATGGGGGTTGTGCTCACAGCTCAACAGCATGCAGGACGCTTGGCATTTTACACAGAAAATCAGGATTGGCAAATTTGCCACTGGCGTGCTGTGCTCTTCACAGATGAAAGCAGGTTCACACAGCACATGTGACAGTCTAGAGACGCCATGGAGAGCGATCTACCCGCAACATTCTTCAGCATGACCGGTTTGGCAGTGGGTCAGTAATGGTGTGGGGTGGCCTTTTTTTGGAGGGCCGTACAGCCCTCCATGTGCTCGCCAGAGGTAGCCTGACTGCTATTGGGTACCGAGATGAGATCCTCAGACCCCTTGTGAGACCATATGCTGGTGCAGTTGGCCCATGGTTCCTCCTAATGCAGGACAATGCCAGACCTCATGTGGCTGGAGTGTGTCAGCAGTTCCTGTAAGATGAAGGCATTGAAGCTATGGACTGGCCCGCCCATTCCGCAGACCTGAATCCGATTGAACACATCTGGGACATCATGTCTCGTACCATCCACCAATGTCACATGGCACCACAGACTGTCTAGGAGTTGGCGAATGCTTTAGGCCAGGTCTGGGAGGAGATCCCTCAGGAGACCATCCGCCGCCTCATCAGGAGTGTGCCCAGGCATTGTAGGGAGGTCATACAGGCACATGGAAGCCACACACACTACTGAGCATTATTTCTTTGTCTTGAAGATGGATCAGCCTGTAACTTTGTAACTTCATTTTACACTTTGATTTTGAGCATCATTCCAACTCCAGACCTCCGTGGGATATTAGTTGTGATTTACGTTGGTAATTTTTAGGTTTTATTCTTAACACATTCCACTTTGTAATGAGTAAAGATTTTCAACTGGAATATTTCATTCAGTGATATCTAGGATGTGGGACTTTGGTGTTCCCTTTATGTTTTGAGCAGTGTACATAAGTCAATAGATAAAGAGGGTAATATTCATCCGGACAGATGATGAAGATAAGCCACTCTGCTGTATTAGGCAGGAGAGAGCGCCTCCACTGCCTCGGCTCCCAGCTACGTTCTCAGCCTAAGGGCTCATACTTACTTGCGTGAAATACAGCCGAGTCTCACATGGTAACATCCGACTCTGCCCCCGGCACTTGGTAGCGGAGCGTGCAGCTCCATGTATTGCTATGCGGCTGCACGCTCTGCTCTGGTGTGCCGGTGGCAGAGCCAGATTTTAACATGCGAGACTCGGCCGTGTTTCACGCAAGTATGAGCCCTAAGACCCTCCCCTGAATGATTGATAGCAGTGCTGCAGCGTGTCAATCACCTAGGTGGGAGGAGCGACGCCAAGAATGGAGGCAGTGATGAAGCATCATCCCACCCAGAGCACTTCCAGTCTAAAGATTCACTTGTGTTCTTACAAGCTACACCCACATGTGATCAGATGGAGCGGTACGGCTAGAATTAGCCAACACACATTCCCTTTAACTTTCATTTAAGATTATGGATCTTTAAAAGAGCTTAGTTGAAGATTTCACTACTTTGTCTCCTGATTCCTCTTACTCATTTAGTGTTTATTACAGCTGTAAACTCTGCCTTTTTCTCCTTTTTATCCTGCCCTTTCTTAACCTGTTCCATGTTGTCCCAGATATGTTAGTGACTGGAACCAACTGAGTGTTAATGACATTCCGCCCAGCATCCATTAAAGTACTTGTATAAGGAATGGGAGAGATTAGTGGTTTCCTTATTGAAGGTGAAAAAGGCATTTAAGTGGCTGTTGTTTTAACAATGAGCAAACCCTTCAGTCAGACTCATTAAAATTCAAGAGGAGAAATTAAAATGTGCTACTACAAAGATAAGCACGTCATTCGACTGCTACATTGTCGAGTCTTCACACCATTGTTTATCATACAGCAGTCTCATAACCTCATAGAAATGGTGTGCTGTGCCAGGAACGGAGGTCGGAATCACTCTCCCCCCCCCCCCCCCCCAGATTACATGCTTGGCCTATTTTTCCAAGAAAATCCCTTTAAAACTCTGGGGTGGGCAATATCAAGAAATAACACTAATTGTCAAGTTTGCTTCTTTTAAGTTTTGTAAAATGGAAAAAAAAGTAGAAAGGAAAGTGGGATAAGCTGCTGCCAATCACCACTCATCAAACTTGGCTATTCGTTTTTTTCCCCTCCGCGTGACATATCAAGATTGTCAATTGGGCTACCGTGGTCATTAGCACATGGATGGCATGTCCTCACTGTGGGGACGGAAAGAATGTCTAACGAAGATCACCAACGTTGAAACGATGTAGATTTAAAAGGACAGCGGTTTTGGGGTGTTCTGCAAATAATTATTTGCAATAAAATTATTGCTTTTAGAAACTTTTTTTTAATAATGTTGGCTAATCCCTGGAGATCAGCCAAAAGTGTAATGTATAGGCCTTAGCGTGCATGTAATGCACAGAACTAATAATGGGTGAAGCCATGGATCTTCAAGTTCGGCCAAACATCTAAAAAAAAAAATGAATGGGGAGCCCGAACATCCATTGTTTGCCCAGCCGTCAGCTGCATGAAAGTGCTGCCAACATGGGCTCTGATTGGCGATAAAATCATTAGTGCAGATCACAACGCTGCGATGTCCGCTCTGTCAGATGACAGTGTGAGCCAGCAGCTGTGACTGGCAGTAAAAAAGTTACCTCCGGGCACAGGCATTTTACTGATGAGAGTACTTCTCCCATCAGCCAACACCTGTCGCTGAAAACAGAGGAGCTGCTGATGAGAATATTTATCAGTCGGCATCTGTGCTGTAAATAAATAATAAAACAAAGATGTGGGATCCCTTCTATTTTTAATAACCAGCGCAGGCAAAACTGACAGTTGCATGCTGCATCCCTCAGCTGTCATTTTTACATGGCTGGTTATCAAGAATACGGCTGTTGTTTTTTATTTTTTTTTAACTTAAATAATTTTAAAAAAGCAGCTTGGGCTCCCCCCCCCCCTCGGTTTTTGACAACCAGCTAAGCTAAAGCAGACAGCTGGAGGCTGGAACACTCAGGCTTGTAAAGGGCTATGGATATTGACACCTCAGCTTAAAAATAGCAGCCTGTAGCTGTCCCAGAAAAGGTGTATCTATTAGTTGTGCCTATTCTGGCGCTTTGCTTGGATCTTCCCACTTGCCCTGGTGCCGTGGCAAGTGCGGTAATGGTTGTAGGGTTGATGTCATCTGTTTTATGTGCGCTGACAACAAGCGCACAGGTTAGTAATGGAGAGTCATCTAAACGATGCCCCGCTACTTACCCCATAGTTAGATTGTAAAGAAGACACAGCTAGAATAAAATCTTTTACTTGAAAGAAAGACTCCTTTATTTGAAATAATAAACAGTTATATTTCCCTTATGTCTATTCCATTAAAGTCCTTGTCCCCTGTAAAAAAAAAAACAAAATAACAAATACTCGACTAACACCTAATCGACCACTGTCCATGTCCTCTGTAACAAAAATAAAAATAATAACCATGTCCCTCACCTGTCCGATGTGAAGATAATCCATACTGTTCCACGACAGTCCACATGAGTTGTATAGCAGTCACAACAGTGATGCAACCGCTATACCTGCAAACTGGCACATACTGACCGGAGCATAATCACTCCTGCAGTGTCTAGCATTGAGCTACCACAATAAAGTTCACCGGAGTTCAAACATGATGAACCCCAGTGACCTCACGGCACCACTCATTGCATGAGAAAGTTCTCACACAGCGGTGCTGTAAGTGAGCTCACCGGGATCCAGCTATGAACTCCAGTGAACTTTCTCACAAGAGCTGAGTGCTAGGCCCAGCAGGGGGATTGCGCTGGTTTCATTCTGTTCCGGCTGGCGGGGATAGCGGTTGTGTCACTGATTTAACATTTATCCAAATTATCTGGGTCTTCCTGGGACAGTATGGATTATAGTCACATCGGACTGTGGAGGGATGTGGTTTATTCTCCTTTTTTTAACAGTCGACATGGGCATCAGTAGTTTAGGCGTAAGGTGAGTATTTTGTTTTTTATTTATATACAGTGGACAAGGGCATTAATGGAATAGGCATATGAGGAGTTTTAACTTTGCTTTTTATTTTCAAATGTGTAAAACAGTGATTTTTATTTCAAATAAAGGACTTCATGCTGTGTGTTTATTTTCAAACATACTATGGGGTAAGTAATGGAGGCGTCTTCTAGACCCCTATCCATTACGAACACCTGAGCTTGATGTCACCAGACAATACAAAGGTGACATCAACCCCATAAATATTACCCCACTTGCAACCACCGCAGCGCCAGTGGGAAGAGCGACAGCTAAGCACCAGGTTTAGGGCTGATCTTGGCCTGGGAGGAGGGCTAATTTCAGTGGCCCCTTCTCTGGCTATCCGTTCACAGCTGTCTGTTTTGCCTTTGCTCCTTTGAAATTATAGGGAGGACGCTATGTCTTTTTTGGGGTCCCTTCATAAAATAACCAGTAAAACCAAATCGCTGTGAGTGGCTATTAATAGCCTGGGACCCTTTAGATATATTTACCTCCTTCCCAGAATATTAACATCAGCTGTCAGCTTTGCTGCTGCTGCTTTTGAAAATTGTGAGAAACTCCCACTCATTTTTTTTAATTTTTTAAATCCATTAACAAGAACAGTCATATCACATCTTAGCAACTGTTTCTCTTGTTTTGTAAGTGCCAGTGCAGGACTGATGCAAATCCGGCGCTCAAGAGCCATCTTGAAGCTGCGAGTTACAGAAACCTCATAGGAAACTTTGAGGGACATTTTAAGGTTACTGGAGTTTCCAGCTGCTGGAGCACCTGGAGGCTGTGAGCGAAGGTTACCTTGGGTGTGTATTTTACTGTACTTATTAATACTGTACTTGGCTGTCAAAAACAGGTAAGGACCCCACGCCATTTTCTTTAATTATTTAAATAATTTAAAAGAAAAACACCTCTATTCTTGATAACCAGCCGTAATAAAGCTGACAGCTGAGGCTTGCAGCCTATTTTTTGGCACCTTCCACACCCCGACTATCCACAATTGTGATGGTATTTGTCCCTTGTATGTAGTGTTATTGATCATTTTAAAAATGTATGTGACACATTCCCTTAAAGAAAAATACATAAGAGTGGGCGATGGGACTGTGGAAAGTTCAAGAGGAGGAGCCTGGGCGGAGTCTCAAGAGGGTCCAAAAATGTTGCCAGTATGGGGCCCTGAAATTCCTTGTGGCAGCCCTGGTTGTACACAGAACATTAACCCCGTTATGACCTTTGACTTACATGTACATCAAAAGTCGTGTCCCTGCTTTTGATGCAGGTTCGCACGTCAAGCCCCCATCTTTCCCTTCACATGATGGCTGATTTAATGTGCCTTTAAGGCCGGCTTCACACTCAGCGTATGAAAATACGGTCTGTTTTTTACGGCCGTAATACGCTGAAAAGTCCCCAAAATAGTGGTCCGTATCTCCTCCGTAGGCAGGGTGTTTCAGCGTTTTTTGCGCATGGCATCCTCCGTATGTCATCCGTACTGCGTGTTTTTATCGCAGGCTTGCAAAACCGACATACGGCTATACAAGGGATCCATGTGTTAAAAAAAAAACATATATACTGTATATATATATATATATATATATATATATATATATATATTAATAGACACATATATGTATATATATTATTTCATCCAGCGCGATATAGCAGAAAGCCGGCAATTCAATTACCGGCTTTTGCTTTCTCCTTCCTAAACCCGACATGATATGAGACCTGGTTTACATACAGTAAACCATCTCATATCCCCATTTTTTTGCATATTCCACACTACTAATGTCAGTAGTGTGTCTATGCAAAATTTGGCCGTTCTAGCTAGTAAATTAAAGGGTTAAATGGCGGAAAAAATTGGCGTGGGCTCCCGCACAATTTTCTCCGCCAGAGTAGTAAAGCCAGTGACTGAGGGCAGATATTAATAGCCTGGAGAGGGTCCATGGTTATTGCCCCCCCTCCCCCCCCCCCCCCCCGGCTAGAAACATCTGCCCCCAGCCACCCCAGAAAAGGCACATCTGGAAGATGCGCCTATTCTGGCACTTGGCCACTCTCTTCCCATTCCTGTGTAGCGGTGGGATATGGGGTAATGAAGGGTTAATGCCACCTTGCTATTGTAAGGTGACATTAAGCCAAATTAATAATGGGGAGGTGTCAATTATGACACCTATCCATTATTAATCCAATACTAGTAAAGGGTTAAAAAAAATACACAATTAAAAATTAATTTAATGAAAAAAATCACAAAGGTTGTTGTATTAATTTATTCTACTCTCAATCCACTCACTGAAGACCCTCGATCTGTAAATAAAAAAAAAACATAATAAACCAACAATATCCTTACCTTCCGAGGATCTGTCACGTCCAACGATTTAAATCCATCTGAAGGGGTTAAAATGTTTTGCAGCCACGAGCTTTGCTAATGCAGCTGCTCATGTCTGCAAAACCCCGGAGAATGTAGGTAAAGTAGGTCATTGACCTATATTTACCTGCATTTGCGGTGAGGCGCCCTCTGCTGGCTGTTCCTAGATCGTGGGAACTTTCCTAGAAAGCTCCCTGGCTCGAGATCATAAGAGGCGCCCTCTGCTGATTGTCCTCATATGAACTCGAGCCAGGGAGCTTTCTAGGAAAGTTCCCACGATCTAGGAACAGCCAGCAGAGGGCGCCTCACCGCAAATGAAGCTAAATATAGGTCAATGACCTACTTTACCTACATTCTCCGGGGTTTTGCAGACATGAGCAGCTGCATTAGCAAAGCTGGTGGCTGCAAAATATTTTAACCCCTTCAGATGGATTTACATCATTGGACGTGACAGATCCTCAGAAGGTATGTATATTGTTGGTTTATTTTTATTTTTTTATTTACAGATCGAGGGTCTTCAGTGAGTGGATGGAGAGTAGAATAAATTAATACAACAACCTTTGATTTTTTCATTAAATTAATTTTTAATAATGTGTGTGTTGTTTTTTTTAACCCTTTACTAGTATTGGATTAATAATGGATAGGTGTCATAATTGACACCTATCCATTATTAATTTGGTTTAATGTCACCTTACAATAGCAAGGTGGCATTAACCCTTCATTACCCCATATCCCACCGCTACATGGGAATGGGAAGAGAGTGGCCAAGTGCCACAATAGGCACATCTTCCAGATGTGCCTTTTCTGGGGTGGCTGGGGGCAGATGTTTCTATCCAGGGGGGGTAGGGGGGGGCAATAACCGTGGACCCTCTCCAGGCTATTAATATCTGCCCTCAGTCACTGGCTTTACTACTCTGGCGGAGAAAATTGTGCCGGAGGCCACGCCAATTTTTTCCGCCATTTAACCCTTTAATTTACTAGCTAGAACGGCCAAATTTTGCATATACACACTACTAACATTAGTAGTGTGGAATATGCTAAAAAATGGGGATATGAGATGGTTTACTGTATGTAAACCAGGTCTCATATCATGTCGGGTTTAGGAAGGAGAAAGCAAAAGCCGGTAATTGAATTGCCGGCTTTCTGCTATATCGCGCTGGATGAAGTAATAATATATATACATATATGTGTCTCACTGACATATATGTATATATATACCTATTCTATGTGTACACATTTATTCTACCTATTCTACTGTAAGCTGTCAGTGTGATTTTACTGTACACCGCACTGAATTGCCGGCTTTTCTCGCTAACACCGCTGCGTATTCCTCGCAAGTCACACTACTGGTCCGTGTGTAATCCGTATTTTTGGGGCTTCCATAGACTTTCATTGACGTTTTATTTGCGCAATACGGTGACAAACGCAGCATGCTGCGATTTTCTACGGCCGTAGAAAGCCGTATAATACTGATCAGTTTAATACGGCAGATAGGAGCAGGGGCATAGAGAATAATTGTACCGTATTTTATGCGAGTTTTACGGACGTAGTTTCTGCGCTCTTACGTCCGTAAAACTCGCTAGTGTGAGGCCGGCCTAATAACTGCGAGTAGAGTGGATTTCCAAATAAGCATCAAGTGGTGAAAAATTAAAATGTATCTTTTAATTAATGCTATTAAAAATACATTCAATAGTAAAAAAAAAAAAATTCCTGCAGGAATAAATAACTGCACTGGCAGAATTAGCACAATGAAGACAATCCACTAAAGGGTGTTCCACAACAAAGTCAAATATACACCCAATCCATTGGATTTAAACAAGATACAATTGGTTCTGGCTCAATGTCTACCCTACTTTTTTTGACTAGAACTAGGTGATGACAAGATTAACAAATAGGGACACCTGCTCATATCACAATGACGATCTTCCACTTATTCATTCCCTTAGTATGTAACGGAACAATCTTACCATAAAATGCATCCAGATTCAAATCCCCAAGCCTGTCATGATCCCATGATTGTCTTCTATGATACTGCAATGTCCAGGTTTATAGGAAAGTGTGGTGCGCTGCTCCTTACGGATTTCCTCTTCAGTAAGATTCCTCAGGGGAGACTGTGTGACTGCTGTTTCAATTCTAACATCATGCCTGTAGTGTCACAGGTCAGTAAACACATTGCCCAAACAATCAAAGGCCTTAAATCTAATATTACCATGTCTCCTTGTCATGGTCACTTCCAGGAGCGCCCATGTCCTTTCTGCTCGCTGGAACTCTGGTCCCGCAGATGACCTGCACAGTCGTCACATCTGAGCCGTGGCCGCATCACTTACGATCTTTGGACCGCAATCATCATCTGGGACCCGTGAGATGTCACACCTGGGCTGGACGGTAGGTGGCTGTAGCTTCATGGACCGGACTGGCCTGGGTGTGACATCTCGCGGGTCGCAGCCGGTGATTGGCATGCTGCATAGCGTCATTTGGTCTATATAAGACGCGGTAACGCCATTTTCAGCTTATTGCACATGGAAGTAGTATAGGGAGAGTTTCTGCTGCAGAAGAGACGTGTGTTATACAGGTCCTTCTCAAAAAATTAGCATATAGTGTTAAATTTCATTATTTACCATAATGTAATGATTACAATTAAACTTTCATATATTATAGATTCATTATCCACCAACTGAAATTTGTCAGGTCTTTTATTGTTTTAATACTGATGATTTTGGCATACAACTCCTGATAACCCAAAAAACCTGTCTCAATAAATTAGCATATCAAGAAAAGGTTCTCTAAACGACCTATTACCCTAATCTTCTGAATCAACTAATTAACTCTAAACACATGCAAAAGATACCTGAGGCTTTTATAAACTCCCTGCCTGGTTCATTACTCAAAACCCCCATCATGGGTAAGACTAGCGACCTGACAGATGTCAAGAAGGCCGTCATTGACACCCTCAAGCAAGAGGGTAAGACCCAGAAAGAAATTTCTCAACAAATAGGCTGTTCCCAGAGTGCTGTATCAAGGCACCTCAATGGTAAGTCGGAAGGAAACAATGTGGCAGAAAACGCTGTACAACGAGAAGAGGAGACCGGACCCTGAGGAAGATTGTGGAGAAGGACCGATTCCAGACCTTGGGGAACCTGAGGAAGCAGTGGACTGAGTCTGGTGTGGAAACATCCAGAGCCACCGTGCACAGGCGTGTGCAGGAAATGGGCTAAAGGTGCCGCATTCCCCAGGTAAAGCCACTTTTGAACCATAAACAGCGGCAGAGGCGCCTGACCTGGGCTACAGAGAAGCAGCACTGGACTGTTGCTAAGTGGTCCCAAGTACTTTTTTCTGATGAAAGCAAATTTTGCATGTCATTCGGAAATCAAGGTGCCAGAGTCTGGAGGAAGACTGGGGAGAAGGAAATGCCAAAATGCCTGAAGTCCAGTGTCAAGTACCCACAGTCAGTGATGGTGTGGGGTGCCATGTCAGCTGCTGGTGTTGGTCCACTGTGTTTCATCAAGGGCAGGGTCAATGCAGCTAGCTATCAGGAGATTTTGGAGCACTTCATGCTTCCATCGGCTGAAATGCTTTATGGAGATGAAGATTTCATTTTTCAGCACGACCTGGCACCTGCTCACCGTGCCAAAACCACTGGTAAATGGTTTACTGACCATGGTATTACTGTGCTCAATTGGCCTGCCAACTCTCCTGACCTGAACCCCATAGAGAATCTGTGGGATATTGTGAAGAGAAAGTTGAGAGACGCAAGACCCAACACTCTGGATGAGCTTAAGGCCGCTATTGAAGCATCCTGGGCCTCCATAACATCTCAGCAGTGTCACAGGCTGATTGCCTCCATGCCACGCCGCATTGAAGCAGTCATTTCTGCCAAAGGATTCCCGACCAAGTATTGAGTGCATAACTGAACATTATTATTTGATGTTTTTTTTGTTTGTTATTAAAAAACACTTTTATTTGATTGGATGGGTGAAATATGCTAATTTATTGAGACAGGTTTTTTGGGTTATCAGGAGTTGTATGCCAAAATCATCAGTATTAAAACAATAAAAGACCTGACAAATTTCAGTTGGTGGATAATGAATCTATAATATATGAAAGTTTAATTGTAATCATTACATTATGGTAAATAATGAAATTTAACACTATATGCTAATTTTTTGAGAAGGACCTGTATAGCGTTCCAGTACCGGCTGGTGCAACATTAAACCAACAGTCCTTTTCAGGGCTAATTCAAATAAAGTAGATTATTTTCCTTAATAAATACTGCTCAAATCTGCAATTAGAATAAGATTAACTGCTGGAGTAGGAATAGTGTATTAGAGGCACTTTAAAGGGACACTGTCACCTGAATTTGGAGGGAACAATCTTCAGCCATGGAGGCGGGGTTTTTGGGTGTTTGATTCACCCTTTCCTTACCCGCTGGCTGCATGTTGGCTGCAATATTGGATTGAAGTTCATTCTCTGTCCTCCGTAGTACATGCCTGCACAAGACAATCTTGCCTTGTGCAGGCGTGTACTATGGAGGACAGAGAATGAACTTCAATCCAATATTGCAGCCAGAGGGTAAGGAAAGGGTGAATCAAACACCCGAAAACCCCGCCTCCATGGCTGAAGATTGTTCCCTCCAAATTCAGGTGACAGTGTCCCTTTAAGAACCAGTAATCATTATTCGCCAAAATGCAAATAACGCGAGTGTCACAGGAAAGGCAGTGAGACATAAAGTCAGCCATGTGAGCCAGACCTCCCAACAGGCAAGACTTGCCCGTCCACACCAGGAGCACAACTCTCCATCTCCTCCTTTGCAGCCCATCCATTCTAAATAGTCGGGACTAGTGGACCGCTCCTATCCTTATAACTGGAAGATCCCCTGGTCCCCAGGAGGTGCTCAAGTTTGTCAGGGAACATCTCAAGGGACTCCTGTTCGAATTACGGAAAGAAACCAAACACCATTCATAAGCTTACCGAGACTGTGGTGAAACCGGTTTTTACGTACCGGTAATAGGATTTTACAGAGTCCACGACAGCACCCACAACGAGAGAGGGGATCCGCCCACCTTCCGGACAGGAACCTACAGGTTAAAAAGGGGCGGTCCCCCTCGCCCTCCAGTTTGTGTTCCAGAGTACAAGGGTTACCGCCAATGAATCAGTACATGACAATATCATATTAAACAATACTAAATACCACCACCTCTATAGAGTGAACTCTACGGCACACCTTCCAACAGAGTGCAGGAATAAGAAACTAAATACGGGGGGGAATGTATGGGTGCTGTCGTGGACTCTGTAAAATCCTATTACCGGTACGTAAAAACCGGTTTTCCTATCGCCACGACAGCACCCACAACGAGAGACTTTCAAAGACTATTTAACTGGGAGGGACCACAGCACTAAGTACTGAACGGCCAAACTGTAAGCTGGAATTAGCAGATAGATCAAGGCGATAGTGCTTATAAAAGGTGGAAGGTGATGACCAAGTTGCCGCCTTACATATCATTTCAATGGGGACATCTGCCTTCTCCGCCCAGGATGATGCCATGGCCCGAGTGGAGTGCGCCCTGATGCCTTCTGGTGGTGTTACTCCCTTGGCAGAATAGGCAAGACATATCGCTTCTCTAATCCATCTAGCGATAGAGTTCTTCGTGACACCAGAACCCTTTTTCCGATTCTGGAAAGAAACAAACAGAGCCCTACTCTGTCTCCAGCTTTGTGTCCTATCCAGGTATTCTAATATCGCCCTCTTTACATCTAGAGTATGATATTTTTTCTCCTCTTCTGAACCTGGATCTTCATAGAAGGATGGTAAATAAATCTCCTGACTTCTATGAAATTTAGATGCTACTTTTGGTAAATATGCAGGATCAGGCTTTAAGACAATCTTATCCTGGAGAATTATTAGATAGGGAGGATCTACTGATAACGCATGTATATCACTGACCCTCCTGGCAGATGTTAATGCTAAGAGTAGAGCTGTTTTTAAGGTTAAATTTTTTATTGAAATAGAGTCTAATGGCTCGAACGGAGGTTCAGTCAACGCCTCAAGTACCAAATTTAAATCCCAAGGGGGTATTCTTACAATATGGATTGGGTTAGAACGCTGACATGCCTTAATAAATCTAGCAACCCATCTATTACCAGCTACATCACTGTTATATAGAGCTCCCAAGGCTGAAACATGAACTCTTAGAGTGTTGACCGCTAAGCCCAATTCCCAGCCTTTCTGAAGGAATTCTAAAATAGCTGAAATCGGAGCCTTATCTCCTAATGGTTGCTGATGAAACAAAAGGAATTTTTTCCAAATTTTTGAGTAGATCTTTGTAGTGACCTCCTTTCTACTTTTCAATAAAGTAGCTATTAAAGCGTTAGAGAACCCCCTCTCCCTCAGAAGCTCCCTCTCAAATTCCAGGCCGTTAAGTGAAGTCTCCAAATTTGGATGATGAAATGGACCCTGAGAGAGGAGTTCCGGAACCACTGGCAACACCCAGGGATCGGTCACAGACATTGTCATGAGGAGAGAGAACCAAGGCCTCCTGGGCCAGAAGGGGGCGATTAAGATCACTCTGGCTCTTTCCTCCCGGATCTTCCTGAGAACTATCGGAATCAGACACATTGGGGGAAAGGCATATGCCAGCTGGAAGTCCCAACGGACACGAAGGGAATCCACTATAAATGGTTGGTCTGTTATATGTAAGGATGCGAACTTCCTGACCTTCCTGTTCCTCCTCGTAGCAAACAGATCTATTGTCGGCAACCCCCCCAGATTGACTATCTGATCGAATATCTGTTGGTTTAGGGACCACTCTCCCTGACAAAGGGAATGGCGACTGAGGTAGTCCGCCTCTATATTGAGTTCCCCTCTTATATGTACTGCCGACAGGGATTGTAAGTGTTTCTCGGCCAGGGACAATATCTGTGCTGTAGTGGTCATCAGGGATCGAGACCTTGTCCCCCCCTGATGATTGATGTAGGCTACCACAGTCATATTGTCTGTTTGTATCTGTACATGCGTATTCCTCAGGGATGGTAGTAAGGAAAGAAGAGCCTGATAGACTGCAGTAAGCTCTCTTAGATTCGAGGAATTCTGGGACTCCTGACTCGACCATCGCCCTTGGGTTAGAATGTCTCCCATATGGGCTCCCCAACCGAACGGGCTGGCATCTGTTGTAACTGTATTGTTCGGAGTGATGGTCCAGAGAACTCCTTTTGACAAATGTGCTGGATTGAGCCACCATCTCAGATCGTGAAGAGTGGCGGGTGATAATTTGAACTTTCTGCTCAGAGCACCGTGAAGATCTTTTTCTGCTCGAAGAACTTCGTACTGAAGTATTCGGGTATGAACCTGAGCCCATCTTACCGCCGATATACACGCAGTCAAAGATCCTAGTAGAGACATTGCGTCTCTTAAACTTAAGTTTGGAGCTTTTCTTACGGCCGTGATCCTTTGAATGATCTTCCGCTTCTTGTCTTCTGGTAGGAAGGATGACTGATCTTCTGAGTCTAGAAGAACTCCTAGGAACATTTGACGTCTTGTGGGTTCCAGTTTTGACTTTTCCCAGTTGATTATCCATCCGAGATCCTGTAGGGATGATATTATGGCATTTACCCTAGACGTACACTGGTCAATTGAATTTCCTACTATCAAAAAATCGTCTAGATAGGGCACCACAAGGGTTTCTCTTTCCCTAATATGGGCCATTACTTCAGAAACAACCTTAGTAAAAACTCTAGGTGCCATGGACAGGCCAAAGGGCATTGCCAAAAATTGAAAATGTTTAATCTGATGGTTTACCCATACTGCCATCCTGAGGAATTGCTGGTGATTTCTGTGAACTGGAAGATGGTAGTACGCATCTTTTAGATCCAAGACCGACATGTAGCACCTAGGAAACAAAAGCTTAGTTGTTGACTTAATGGATTCCATCTTAAAAGCGTGGTACTGAAGATATCTATTAAATTTACGTAAATTTATGATAGTCCTAAAGGACCCATCAGGTTTAGAGATTAAGAATAGCGGAGAATAAAAGCCTGTCTTCTCCTGATGTTTTGGGACTTCTTCAATAACTCGCTTTGTAAGCAATTGTTGAATCTCTAATTCTAAGGCCTGTTGTTGGGCCGGAGTGTCCAGTGATGTTATCACAAAATGATCTGGGGGAGTTCTCAAAAATTCTAATTTTAATCCGGACTCAACCACCCCCATTATCCAGGCACTAGAAGTAATCTTTTTCCATCTATCTGAGAAGAACTTTAGTCTTCCCCCTACTGGTAGATCTGTTCTATCTGTAGTTACATCTACGTCTTGAGAAAGATGAAGGGTTCTTATAGTATCCACCTTTCTTCTTATGATCTGATGTTTCCGAATCGCGATTATACCCCTGCTGGTCTGGCTGGAATCTCCTGAAGGGCATGCGTCTTCAGAAGGCGTTCCTAAAAGTGGGATTAAACGTTTTAGGAAATCCCTTCTTCCTATCTTCTGCCTTTGCAAGGATGTCATCCAGCACCGGGCCGAATAGGTACTCACCCCTACATGGAATGGAGCAAAGTTTGGCCTTAGCCTGGGCATCCCCCTTCCATGTCTTTAGCCATAGAGCCCGTCTGGCTGCATTCGAAAGACCTGCCGATCTTGCAGCCAATTTCAGAGAATCAATTGAGGCATCTGCTAGATAAGCTGCTCCTTCTCTGACCTGAGACAGGGAATTCAGCAACTTGTCCCTGGGTACCTTCGCTTTAAGCTGCTCCTCCAACTGAGTCACCCAGACCATGATGGACTCCTCGCCAGAGACGGACTACACCTCAACAAACCTGGGAAACACACATTCGCCAGAAGACTCGCTACACTCATCAGGCGGGCGTTAAACTAGAAGAAGAGGGGACGGGAAGAAAAACATTAGACTCGAACAAAGACGACCCAGGAAAACATACTCAGAAGGGAGGTAAGAACATTTCTAAAACAATCCACAGTGAGGAGATTGGAACAAAACAAAATCCTCTAAACTGCATGCTCGCAAACGCCAGAAGCCTGACAAACAAGATGGAAGAACTAGAAGCAGAAATATCTACAGGTAACTTTGACATAGTGGGAATAACCGAGACATGGTTAGATGAAAGCTATGACTGGGCAGTTAACTTACAGGGTTACAGTCTGTTTAGAAACGATCGTAAAAATCGGAGAGGAGGAGGGGTTTGTCTCTATGTAAAGTCTTGTCTAAAGTCCACTTTAAGGGAGGATATTAGCGAAGGGAATGAGGATGTCGAGTCCATATGGGTTGAAATTCATGGAGGGAAAAATGGTAACAAAATTCTCATTGGGGTCTGTTACAAACCCCCAAATATAACAGAAACCATGGAAAGTCTACTTCTAAAGCAGATAGATGAAGCTGCAACCCATAATGAGGTCCTGGTTATGGGGGACTTTAACTACCCGGATATTAACTGGGAAACAGAAACCTGTGAAACCCATAAAGGCAACAGGTTTCTGCTAATAACCAAGAAAAATTATCTTTCACAATTGGTGCAGAATCCAACCAGAGGAGCAGCACTTTTAGACCTAATACTATCTAATAGACCTGACAGAATAACAAATCTGCAGGTGGTCGGGCATTTAGGAAATAGCGACCACAATATTGTGCAGTTTCACCTGTCTTTCACTAGGGGGACTTGTCAGGGAGTCACAAAAACATTGAACTTTAGGAAGGCAAAGTTTGACCAGCTTAGAGATGCCCTTAATCTGGTAGACTGGGACAATATCCTCAGAAATAAGAATACAGATAATAAATGGGAAATGTTTAAGAAGATCCTAAATAGGCAGTGTAAGCGGTTTATACCTTGTGGGAATAAAAGGACTAGAAATAGGAAAAACCCAATGTGGCTAAACAAAGAAGTAAGACAGGCAATTAACAGTAAAAAGAAAGCATTTGCAATACTAAAGCAGGATGGCACTATTGAAGCTCTAAAAAACTATAGGGAGAAAAATACTTTATCTAAAAAACTAATTAAAGCTGCCAAAAAGGAAACAGAGAAGCACATTGCTAAGGAGAGTAAAACTAATCCCAAACTGTTCTTCAACTATATCAATAGTAAAAGAATAAAAACTGAAAATGTAGGCCCCTTAAAAAATAGTGAGGAAAGAATGGTTGTAGATGACGAGGAAAAAGCTAACATATTAAACACCTTCTTCTCCACGGTATTCACGGTGGAAAATGAAATGCTAGGTGAAATCCCAAGAAACAATGAAAACCCTATATTAAGGGTCACCAATCTAACCCAAGAAGAGGTGCGAAACCGGCTAAATAAGATTAAAATAGATAAATCTCCGGGTCCGGATGGCATACACCCACGAGTACTAAGAGAACTAAGTAATGTAATAGATAAACCATTATTTCTTATTTTTAGTGACTCTATAGCGACAGGGTCTGTTCCGCAGGATTGGCGCATAGCAAATGTGGTGCCAATATTCAAAAAGGGCTCTAAAAGTGAACCTGGAAATTATAGGCCAGTAAGTCTAACCTCTATTGTTGGTAAAATATTTGAAGGGTTTCTGAGGGATGTTATTCTGGATTATCTCAATGAGAATAACTGTTTAACTCCATATCAGCATGGGTTTATGAGAAATCGCTCCTGTCAAACCAATCTAATCAGTTTTTATGAAGAGGTAAGCTATAGGCTGGACCACGGTGAGTCATTGGACGTGGTATATCTCGATTTTTCCAAAGCGTTTGATACCGTGCCGCACAAGAGGTTGGTACACAAAATGAGAATGCTTGGTCTGGGGGAAAATGTGTGTAAATGGGTTAGTAACTGGCTTAGTGATAGAAAGCAGAGGGTGGTTATAAATGGTATAGTCTCTAACTGGGTCGCTGTGACCAGTGGGGTACCGCAGGGGTCGGTATTGGGACCTGTTCTCTTCAACATATTCATTAATGATCTGGTAGAAGGTTTACACAGTAAAATATCGATATTTGCAGATGATACAAAACTATGTAAAGCAGTTAATACAAGAGAAGATAGTATTCTGCTACAGATGGATCTGGATAAGTTGGAAACTTGGGCTGAAAGGTGGCAGATGAGGTTTAACAATGATAAATGTAAGGTTATACACATGGGAAGAGGGAATCAATATCACCATTACACACTGAACGGGAAACCACTGGGTAAATCTGACAGGGAGAAGGACTTGGGGATCCTAGTTAATGATAAACTTACCTGGAGCAGCCAGTGCCAGGCAGCAGCTGCCAAGGCAAACAGGATCATGGGGTGCATTAAAAGAGGTCTGGATACACATGATGAGAGCATTATACTGCCTCTGTACAAATCCCTAGTTAGACCGCACATGGAGTACTGTGTCCAGTTTTGGGCACCGGTGCTCAGGAAGGATATAATGGAACTAGAGAGAGTACAAAGGAGGGCAACAAAATTAATAAAGGGGATGGGAGAACTACAATACCCAGATAGATTAGCGAAATTAGGATTATTTAGTCTAGAAAAAAGACGAATGAGGGGCGATCTAATAACCATGCATAAGTATATAAGGGGACAATACAAATATCTCGCTGAGGATCTGTTTATACCAAGGAAGGTGACGGGCACAAGGGGGCATTCCTTGCGTCTGGAGGAGAGAAGGTTTTTCCACCAACATAGAAGAGGATTCTTTACTGTTAGGGCAGTGAGAATCTGGAATTGCTTGCCTGAGGAGGTGGTGATGGCGAACTCAGTCGAGGGGTTCAAGAGAGGCCTGGATGTCTTCCTGGAGCAGAACAATATTGTATCATACAATTATTAGGTTCTGTAGAAGGACGTAGATCTGGGTATTTATTATGATGGAATATAGGCTGAACTGGATGGACAAATGTCTTTTTTCGGCCTTACTAACTATGTTACTATGTTACTATGTTACTATGATTGATCTGGCCGTACAGGTGCCTGCAATAGCCGGCTTAAAGGCTCCAGATGATGACTCCCATAGTTTTTTAAGGAGCATGTCAGCCTTTCTGTCTGAAGGATCCTTGAGGAGCCCTACATCTTCTAACGGAAGTGAGGCTGTTTTTGAAGTAGAGGCTACTGCCGCATTTATTTTAGGAACCTTCATCCACTGTGACAAAGTGTCATCTTCAAAGGGGTACCTTCTTTTTGCCGCTGAAGGTAAGAACCCTTTATCCAGCTTGTCCCACTCCCGTTTGACCAGATCTTTAACAGAATCCACCACTGGGAAGGCTTTCCGACTTCTCTGGCTCAGCCCTGCGAACATGATCTCCTGGGTTGTTTTTGGTTCTTTACTCTCTGCAACCCCCATAGTTGCACGGACTGCCTTAATTAAGGTTTCCATACCCTCCATGGAAAAGCAAGGTCTTCCCTCCTCATCTGAAGAGGATGCCGAAGAACTTTCTGAGCACTCGCCTTCTTGTACTGAAGGGCTGGAATCGGACACCAACTCCACACTGCTTTTTTCATGCCGTCTGGTTTTAAGGGATGATTTTATTTCTTCCCTAATTACTTCACTCAGATCCGATACCCGGAGAGGGGCCTCTTCTTCTAACATACGACATATGCATAATTGGCATAACTTTTTAACATAGGTGTCAGGTAGAGGCTCTGTGCATACAGCACATTGCTTATGCTTGGATTTGGAGACCTTTTTCCCCGGTTTTTGAGGGGGTGAGGCGCGATGTGACGCTGGTTTGCCAGGATCCTGCTGCCCACGTTCGCCGCTATGAGACCTGTGCTCTCCTGCCTGTCGGTGTTCAGCGTCTCCTGCTGAAGACATATTGCCGCACACACATCTCACCTGAGCGCTGCTCCTTTTCAAAAGTCCCGTACTCCTCCTCCCGGTCTCCTCCGGAAGTCGATCGATCACTTCCGGGTCATAAGCGCCGACCTGCTCCCGCAGCGTCGCGCGCGTGTGGACGACCCAGGGCGGCGTGCCTTCCCCTGGGAACGCCACTTCGGCATTCAGCCGCTCCTTGCCAGACGAGGGGGGAAGCTGGACACAGGACTTCCCCCGACGCTGCTTCCGGGCCCCCGACTCTGCCGTTCTCACCCGGACACCGCACAGAGGCTTGGCGGACCCGGGTAGGTGAAACGACCTGTAGGCTCCCGCCGTCCGGACAGGAACCCAAACTGGAGGGCGAGGGGGACCGCCCCTTTTTAACCTGTAGGTTCCTGTCCGGAAGGTGGGCGGATCCCCTCTCTCGTTGTGGGTGCTGTCGTGGCGATAGGAAAAATGTGGCTTTTAGCAGGTTAACCAACAGGCACAAAGACCTGGCATGGATGGCTGTTCAGGGGTAAGTCTGACACTGAGAACTTTCATACATGCCTGTGGACTGTGTAACACTAGGTACTGCCAAATATGCTCTTTCGCTGAGGAAACACCCTTGCATCTATTTTAGCAGTGTCCATTCACACAAGCCCTGTTAGATGCCCTGGAAAATGACCTCAGAGTCTCTATATACTGGAGCAACCTAAAGCACACTTTGGGCTTTACAGACTAGTTCCTGGGGAACAGGGCCGGACTGGGACTAAAATTCAGCCCTGGCATTTGAAGTTACACAGGCCCACTTGTCACATGGTGACTGTATAATATCTTTGTACACTTGTAGGCAGGGCCGGTTTTAGGCAAAGTGGGGCCCTAGGCAAAGTTTAAAATGGGGCCCCAAATGCTAACATATTGCACATCACACAAAAGCATTTCGGTTGTATTTACATGCGCTGAGTTCAGGCCGCTAAATGAGTTTGATCGACAATACTGAAGTTGTTCAACACTTGTTTCCCGGCCTCTTTCCACCAGCTGAGGAATAATGATGGGACAGAACGATCACTAATAGATCACTAACAGATCACCATACTGTATCATGTTATCAGCAGCACATCTACAGTTTACACCGGCGATGTGCTGCTGAGAACAAGGATTTTTGTTCCGGCAAAAACAATCTGAATATGCAGCATTTTACTTGTTTAGTAAAATACACCCCATAGTCCTCCATATATTATAATGTGCACCACAGTCCTCCATATAGAATAATACACTCCCTATAGTCCTCCATATATTAAAATACACTGCTCAGTCCTCCACATAGTATATTACACTCCTCATAGTCCTTCATATAGCATAATACACTCCTCATAGTGCTCCATATAGTATAATGCTCCGCCATAGTCATCCATGTAGTACAATTCACTTCCCATAGTATAATGCACCCCATAGTTCTTCATATAATATAATGTATTCCCCATAGTCCTCAATACAGTATAATGCGGCGCACATACAGTATAATGCAGCCACCACCCTACAGAGTATAATGCAGTCACCCCAGAGTATAATGCAGCCACCCCAGAGTATAATGTAACCCCCCAAAGAATATAATGCAGCCCCCCATAGAGTATGATGCAATTACCCCTCATAGAATATAAATATACAGCCCCCCATAGAATATAATGTAGCCCCGAATAGAATAGAATACAGCCCACCTCCCCATAGAATATAATGCAGCCCCATCAAAGAGTATGACACAATCATCCCTCATAAAATCTAATACAGCCCCCATAGAATATAATGCAGCCCACCTCCCCATAATATATAATGTAGCCCCCCATAAAATCTAATGCAGCCCCCCATAGTATATAAGACAGCCTCCCCCATAGAATATAATATACCCCCCATAGTATATAACAGCCTCCCCCATAGAATAGAATATACCCCCGCAATAGTATATAACACAGCCACATAGTATATAACGGCCTCCCCATAGAATATAATATACCTCCCATAGTATATATCAAAGCCCGCATATAATATAGCACAACTTGCATAGTATATAGCACAGCCTGCGTAGTAGTATACAGCACAGCCCGCGTAGTAGTATATACAGCACAGCCCGCGTAGTAGTATACACAGCACAGCCCGCGTAGTAGTATACACAGCACAGCCCACACAGTGGTATATACACAGCACAGCCCACACAGTGGTATATACAGCACAACCCACATCTCATTCCCCCGATAATGGCTCCACAGTCCAGTTAAAAAAAACAAAAAAAAACACACTTCTCACCTTTCCTCTTGCCCGCGCTGCTCCTGTCTTCTGTCTCGGCAGCTGCAGTCGGCCCGGGACACAGCAGGTGCGCGATGATATGACGTCATTGCGCACCCGCAGTGTCAGAGGCAGAGCGGGGAATGATGGGAGAGGGAGCGTCAGCGGACGCTCTCTCCTCCATCATTGCATTGAACTATACCGGCGTCATAGACACCGGTATAGTTGAATGTGGCGGCGGCACTGGTGGGGGGAGGGGGGGAAAGAGTGCAGTGGCCCACTACTAGCACCAGCTCTTCTGGCATTTGCCAGAAGTGCCCGATGGCCAGTCCGGCCCTGCTGGGGAACATACCATACAGGTTATTCAGGAGGCCTGACACCTTATGAACTGTGTTAAGGGCTCTTTGCAACTAGCTAGAACATGCCTGGTCATGAAATGGGAGATGTCCATCTAGGACTGCCGCAGGTTAGTCCACAGCCTGCTTTGAGACTTTAACATAATGGATGGACCAGATCTAAATGAAAAAGAAGACTGGTATCCCTCTCCTTCCATATCTCACCTAAATGTGTAGAATATGCACTTTGTTCCTCCATCGCCATCAGTTCAACAAGCAAAGCTTCCTCTTTAATTCTGAGCAGCAAATGTTTGAGTAGACACAAAAGCGGGATGGTTACACTGATTATGGCGTCATCACTCACCATCTTTGTCGATTCCTCAAAATTTTGTAGAACCTTACAGATGTCAGACATCAATGCCCACTTGCCAGTTGTTACAGATGGAAGCTGACTGAAATATCAACGGGCATGTTGTAGCTTGCATTCAACGAATGCCCTCTGCTGCTCACAAAGCCTTGCCAATGTGTGTAATATAGAGTTCAAGCATGTGGTTACGTCGCACACCAGTCTGAGCTGGCACTTGCAAGCGCTGCTGCAACACTGCCAGATCGGCTGCAACTGTAGCTGACTTGCAGAAACGGGCTCAGACTCGACGTACCTTTACAAGTAGCCAGACACATCTCTGTAGGTTTTCAGAAAGCACTGAACCACTAAGTTGAGCACGTTGGCCAGATATGGTACATGTGCGATATTGCCAAGCTTCAGAGCCACCACCAGGTTACGGCCATTATCACAAAAGACCATACCTGGTTGTACGTTCAGAGAGAACAACAGATTAGTTTGTCAGTTGTACCTTTCCTCAACTCTGGCGGTTTGCTGTTTGTCACTGAAAACAAACTAGTTTCCACAGAGCCTTTTTCTGCTTCACTGAGGTATTGTTGCAGTGCTTACAGCTTGCGACTGATCTGGATGACGTGCTCTGAGATGATAACTTGGAGATGAAGAATGAGATGGTGGAACCCCTGATATAACTAGCACTCCAAATCCTCTTAGTTGGTAGCGCATGTACCATCCCAGAATCTGACTCTGCCCTGACCTCCACAAGGTTCATTCAGTCTGCTGTCTGGGAAATGTAGCATCCCTGGCCACAGTGGACCTTCCCATTAACTGTGTTGGTCAGGGTATGGGTGATGTTATGGGACACTTGCTGGTGTAAGATGGGGATGGCACACGGGAAATAAAAGTGGCAGCTGGGGACTTAGTACTGGGGGGATGGAAGCCAGCATGAGGTTGTAAAAAGCCTCCTTGTCCATAAGCCTTAATGACAAAATTTTCCAGGGCAAACAGTCTGACAATGTGCCCATGCAGTGTTTGGGCCAGTGAGTATGTTCTTTTGCGTTCTAAGGTCTGTGTTAGGGATAGCTGAAAGCTGTTCTAGGGCAAGGAATTGGACATGGTTGCAGATGATACTTACGAATGTACAACAAGCATGGGGTCTGAGTCTTTCGTGCCAGCCTCCTGGACAGTGGATTGGCAAGCAGTTAGTACAGGGGAAGAGGCAGTGGTGTCACCCGCAGGCACTGATTGTTTACTTAGATGTTCGGCCACCTAGCCGGGTGCTTAGATGACATGTGCCTGAACATACAGTACAGGTGGTGCTCAGGCTGGTATTGGTCTGGACCCTGCTCATCTTGGTATGGCACAGGTTGCAAATGACCGTTCTTTTATCGTCTGCACTTTCTTTAAAAAAGTGCCGGACTGGCGAACACCTAACCCTTGGCTTGGGAGCTTGCAGCATTTGAGTGCCCTGGGGAACAGTTGCCTGCCTTCTCACTCTGGCCACACACTTCCTCTGCCTGATTGTTGCGGTGCTAAATATCCCTCCTACTCTGTGCTACTGTGCTCGCTTGGCACAACACCTTCCCAGGTTAGATCAGTGACTTCATTGCCCATCACCTCATCTTCCACTACCACACTCTGGTCCTCCTGACTCATTGACCTAACAACATCACTTGTTGGCAACTGTATCTCATCATCATCTACCTCTTGGGACACTAATTGGCACTACCCACTGTTGTCCTCTTCTGAATGTGGTTGCTCAAATTTTAGGGAATCACTACACATGATGTCCTAATGTCCCTGTTGAAACGTGCAGGGCAAGTGGTCCAGACTCCTTGCTTGTGAGACTGAACCTTGTGGAAGACAGTAGTGTTTGGAAACAGACTGGAAGCATTATCTGTCATCCAACATCCAACTGACCACCTGTTTGCACTGTTCTGGCTTCAAGAGTGGTGTCACGCATCCCTATGCGAAGTGGGACAGGAAGCTAGGTCTCGTGGATGACCGTGTTTGTTGTGCTTCCGCCAGCAAACAGTATGGTGTTATTTTTGAAAATAAAGTATGTAGCCCTGAAAATGAATTTAGCAGGAGGGCCGCCTGCTAGTCCTCCATAATAACCCTGTTGATATGGTGTAGGAGAAAGAGGAGGACAAGAAAAAATATTAAACCATGAATCATATATCCTTTTTGAGGTGGGAAGGGGTGCATGGGAATATACCAGAAAAAATGTTGCATTGTCTTTAAGTTCCAATGCTGTCGTCAGACAGAGTTGAAAAATCTGAGCCAATCCAAGCCATATTCATTTTGAGAACAGTCAGCCTGTCAGCATTTCCACTTAACAGGCGGATGCGCCTATCAGATGTTATGCCACCGGTGGCACTAAAAGCCCACGGAATCAACTTAAGCAGGGATGGGGCAGTGAATACGACTCTTAGATGTGCCTCAACTCTGTGTATAATAAAAATAAAGATGGATTCATACAATGGGAGAAAGGCCCAAATGCACCTCTTGTGTAAATAAACGGACAAAGGACTTGTGGTGTTCTTTACCAAGGATGGGTTGAGGAAGTTTCCCCCACATGAGTTTTCATTACCAAAGGTCTCCGAGGAGATAAAAAAAAATGTTTTGAAGCACTTACATCAATCTATTTGAAGCCTCTGGGCTGTCCGATGCTCTGAGCTCTAGTCTGTATCGTACACTGGCCCATGTGCTATCCAGTTTTGCACAGGCACTGAAAACCTCCATCAGA
Organism: Ranitomeya imitator; assembly: GCF_032444005.1. NCBI lineage: Eukaryota > Metazoa > Chordata > Amphibia > Anura > Dendrobatidae > Ranitomeya > Ranitomeya imitator. The sequence goes on from NC_091291.1 coordinate 88,194,438, forward strand.
ACGATCCTTGAGGCATAACAAGTGTGATCAGCTGGTGAACAAGTTCTTTTCTCATTTGTTGGCTGATTGCTGCCATGTTTATGTGGCCCAGTGACTCAGAAGCAAGTATGCTTGTCCGGTCAATTATCAGCCTGTATACCAGGGATTTATATAATTTATATATAGGGTTTGTGTGAGATAAGAATCCAGTCTATAAATCTGTAGAAAATGTTCACACTATAAAACCCACTTAAAAAATGTGTGTATCAATTCATAATTTTTGAGAATCCGTGTGAGAATTCGCTCTTTAGCCACAGTGTTAATATCTATTTGCTTTATCACTTGTATTCTTCTTCCAATGTGCGGCTGGTATCGGCACAAAGAACAGAGAAGTTAAATCTGGTGCTGTTCTCCGAGTTTAAGTCACCTGCCTGGTCCACTTGCCAACGTGTTGCATCTGTAAGTAATGCTTTCTCTTCTTTCTCCAAGCTATAATCCGTTAACACAAATCTAAAGCGAAAGATGTGACAATGTCTCCTTTACACTTTTACGGGCTCCGGTGCGTTGACATCTTGGGAATGCCAGTGTCGTCCGTTATCAAGAACACTATTAAATATGTGAGGTCCCCAATTCTACATTCTTTTTCTGCCCCTTTTTTTAAAAGCAAAAACATTTGGATTTTGCGTATTTTTATTTTTGCACAAAAATGTATTATGGCTTACAACTATTTTTTTTGTACTCTTCATTTTTTTGAGCTTGGTTGATATTGTAGACGTGGTTTTCATTAACCAGATGTTTTTGGATAATTCATCATTTGTCACAAATGTTTTCTGTCACATAGTAACTGGGCCTCAAGAATTGCCTGTGGGCAAGAACAACATTGTAAAAATGCACCATGGCTTGCAGAAGAGCAGTTAGAGCCATTTACCGTTGTGGTTTGCTGTAGTTTTGAGGCTTCACCTGTACTTTCTGCCAAATTGTGGCAATTAATGGCAACAGGGTAATTCCTGCAAGGCAACCTGTGGCCACATGGCAATTACTGTGTGACAACCACTAATGTACAGGCCCCCCGAGAATGGAAAAATCCTTGATATCATCTTGACGGATAGAAAACATTGATATAGAGAAGAAATTGTCTTCTATGAGAATTCAAAGCAAATTATTCCCATTTTATTTCCTTATATTTTTCTCAAGTGTCAATATAATTGCCATTTTCTGATCAGTATGTTTAATTTCTAGATTTACAGAATATCCTCGTGCAGCATGTGTTATTGCCTTGAAAGCATTGATTTACTGTCCATGATGCTGAGACCTTCATAGAAATTTATGGTGGGCACCTGACTGTAACATTATATATGGCATATTACTAAATCGCCAGCTACAGAGGAACGGACGTGACAGAGCTCCAGAAGCCTAAAGCCAGAAGTATCAGAAAGGAAAGGCAACAGCGAGATTCCCACACCTGCCCGGCTATTCCATGGGAATAATGTACAGAAAGATGATAAAGCAGCAACATGAATCCGTGTGGAGTATACAGCAAGAATACTGAACATTACCAGACATGGGGTTATTTTCTAGACCCTTATTGCACCCTATTAGACAATTCTAGAAAATGTCTAGGAAAGACAGTGGCATAATTAGAGTAATCTGGGCATAAAGGCAGAATATAGACCTGACCCACCTTCCCTCTACTCCCACCCACCAACATGTTGCTGTCTACTATATCTGGGTGTCCACTACCAGTGGCTGTACGTTGGCTCTGCCAGCACCATTATAGTCTATGGCCCCGTCGGCACATATGTCTGAATCCAATTTTGAAGGGGGTTTGGACATAAGCCCTGAAGGAACCCACGAACATGTCATTAAATGCAATGTGAAAGCACCCTAAGACATTAAAATTGCCAGCAACGCCCCCTCCGGTGATAAGCAGCTCACTACCTATAGACCCTGTATGTACAGAGCCTGGTGTGGGCTGGGGCAGCTTCCTCAGCTCTGCTGTATTCTACACATAAAAGCTCTGATTGTGTCACAGCTCCTGCACCCAGTAAACTAAGTGACACCATTGGATTCAGGGTCCTTTTGCCTACGTTATGCTGCACTCAGATGAGGTAGCAAAAATGTGGTAACAGATTCCCTTTTACAATCCTTCCCTGTTACGTTAAAACCATGCACCCTATTGTTTTTCTTGTGAAATTCTCAATAAGTTTGATGTGTCACATGACCCTCTTCCCATTGGAAAAAATAAAGTTGGATCCAAAATTGACAACTTCAAAATGGCCGCCATAGTCACCACCCATCTTGAGAAGTTTCCCCCTCCCATATACTAATGTGCCACAAACAAGAAGTTGATATCACCAACCATTCCCATTTTATTTAGATGTATCCATATAAATGGCCCACCCTGTAGTATTACATCTTTCTATTTGGCCAACATATAATATAAAGTCCTTCTATTTGGCACTCAATCAGTATACTATCTTCCTATTTGTTCCCCATACATTAATAATAAACCCCCTTTGTCATCATAACCCCCCATGCAGTAATATTATTATACCCAGCTGTGGCCCCTATAAATAAAGTCCTCTTATTAAACTAAAGGGGCTGTTCTCTACTTGGACAAGCTCTTCTCATTGTCCATGTTTTTCCCCGTTAAAATAAAAAATCTTATACTCCCCTCCCATGTTGGCACATTTCCAGTGGTGCTGCCACTCGTGTTTTTTGAGCCTTCCGTGAGTTTGTTATGACACTTGAGCCCTGCACCCAATCAATGCTGGCGTCACTGTCCTCACCTTCAGAAATACTGTATAAGTAACCAAGAGGAAATGAGTGCTGCCCCTGGCCGCCCCCTTCCTATTAATTACTTATACATCTGAAGGCAGAACAGAGACATCAGTGCTGATTGGGTGCATGACTTACATGTCATAACAACCTCACATAAGCCGCAGGAGAGTGAGGGCTGACAGTACTGAAATGGTGCCGGCACAGGAGGCGAGTTGAAACTTTTTTCATTTTAACATTCAGAAGAGTCGTATTCCGAACTTCTGGTCATGTACAGTGCGCCTCTGAAATTGGGAAGCATGCACCCAGCTACAGAGGTGCAGTGATGTTGCTCAAATGAGCAGCGTGCATGTGCGAGACTTACATGAGTGACGATGACGCCGACTTGTGAAAATTATGTTATCACGCTCACAGTGGCGTGATAACATGGAAAGAGGGCTGACTAGTCTGGGGAAACTAACGCCCCATGGACTAGTCAAATCCCTCATTAGTAGTGATGAGCGAACGTGCTCGGTACTCGCCCGAGTATCACTATGCTCGGTGTACTCGGTGAGCAGAGAGTATTTCCGGAATTATTTGGCGGGAGCTCGGGTCTCCTCCTTTTAATTTTGGTGCTTTTTAGAGCGCCAATCAGCATGCAGGGATTGTCTCCCATGCACTGTAATACTGCAGCCATCTTTGTTGTGGTATTACAGTGATTGGCTGGCCGCACAGCGTCATCAGGTCTATAAGAGGAGAGCTGCTGCTGAGATAGGGTCAGATTCTTACATTTACTAGTTAGTATGGGTCTGCTATTGTTCAATCCACAAATTCTGATAAACCAACAGTCCTTTTTAGGGGGCTAATTCGGAGGTACATACCGTATATACTCGAGTATAAGCCGACCCGAGTATAAGCCGACCCCCCTAATTTTGCCACAAAAAACTGGGAAAACTTATTGACTCGAGTATAAGCCTAGGGTGGAAATGCAGCATTTACCGGTGAATTTCAAAAATAAAAATAGACCATTATTTCCCCATAGCTGTGCCATATAGTGCTCTGCACCGTTCATATTTCCCCATAGCTCTGCCATATAGTGCTCTGCACCGTTCATATTTCCCCATAGCTCTGTCATATAGTGCTCTGCACCGTTCATATTTCCCCATAGCTGTGCCATATAGTGCTCTGCACCGTTCATATTGCCCCATATCTGTGCCCCATATATGCTCTGCACCGTTCATTATTTCCCCATATCTGTGCCCAATATAGTGCTCTGCACCGTTCATATTGCCCCATATATGCTCTGCACCATTCATTTTTGTCCCATAGCTGTGCCCCATGCAGTGCTCTGCACCGTTCATATTTCCCTATAGATGCTCCACATAAATCTGTGCCGCTGCTGCAATAAAAGAAAAAAAAGCCATACTCACCTCTCTTGCTTGCAGCTCCCAGCGTCCGGTCCCGGCGTCTCTCCGCACTGACTGATCAGGCAGAGGGCGCCGCGCACACTATATGCGTCATCGCGCCCTCTGACCTGCACAGTCAGAGCGCAGATAGACGCGGGAAGATGGAGCGACGCCGGGGAGATGGAGCGGCGCCTGGCGACTAGAACGGGGACAGGTAAATATGACATACTTACCTAGTCCCAGCGATCCTGGCGCTCCCCCTGCCGTCCCACGATCTTCTGTGCTGCAGCCTCTTCCTCTATCAGCAGTCACCGGCACCGCTGATTAGAGAAATGAATAGGCGGCTCCACCCTTATGGGAGGTGGAGCCGCCTATTCATTTCTGTAATGAGCGGTCCCACGTGACCACTGAAGAGGGGAAGAAGCTGCAGCACAAAAGACCGTGGGACGGCAGGGCGAGCGTCAGGATCGCTGGGCCTAGGTAAGTATACCTCAGCGCCCTCTCCCCCTCACCCGCCGACCCCACCGCTACCGTGACTCGAGTATAAGCCGAGAGGGGCACTTTCAGCCCAAAAATTTGGGCTGAAAATCTCGGCTTATACTCGAGTATATACGGTAGATTGCAGTGCTAGGTAGGCAGGGGAGTCTATGTGCACATATCCACATCAGTGCAAGGCATGCAGGCACTGTATGTGAGTATTTAGATCTCACTGCATACCTCAAAAAGCTCAATTCCTGTCTGCTGCTGCGTATTTTATATATACTGTACGTAGCTGCAGGTACCGTGGCAATTTTATTTTATTTTTTTTGCAGCTTATACCTGCTAATTTTATCAGAAAGCAATCCATAGCCTCATTTTTTCTACATTTATTTGCTTTGTCACGCTGCAGACTACAACCAGGTCATTGCAATACAAGAGCGTGAAAATCTCTAACAATTTTAAAAAATTTTTTTGTCCCAGGCATCAGATGTGATCAGAAAAATCAGGCCTTTTTTTGGTACTATATGATTTTTTGGAGTGTCTTAGGCTAGGTTCCCATTGCGTTAATGGGACAGCGCTAACGGACAGCATTGCACAGCGAAATTGCAACGCGTCCGTTAGCGCACCCATTGGCAGCAATGTTAACGCGCATCGCTAGTGTGTGCCATTTTCGGCACGCGCTAGCGATGTGCCTTGCAACATTTTTGGACACCATTTTGCTGCCCCAAATATCTGTAGCTAGCCCAAAAATATTTAGCTACAGTTCTTATATTTATCACTGTGATTTGTACACCACACGCATCGCATATCATTGTGCTTAATATTTAACAATTTTAGTACTCAAATTTTTTTTTTTTTTTGTGTCATAGCCTACTTATTGACACAATTTTGTTGGGCCAAAAAAAATCAAGGCCACATTTTGATCTGTCTGTTATCTCCGTCTGATGCCTGGTCTATCTGTGGTCTCCAAATCCTTGCTTTTCAGGCATACATTGCATTTTTTTGGTCTGCTAGCCTTGGTCTACTCAGTATTTTGTGGTTTAAATTTATTTATTTTTTTTAAAAGTCCACATATTTAAACAGACTGTTATCTCCATCAGATGCCTGGTGTATCTGTGGTATCAAAATCCTTGCTTTGCAGGCATACATTGCATTGTTTTGTCTGTTAGCCTTGGTCTTCTCATTATTTTGTGTTTTTTTTTAAAAAAAACAACACATTTAACCCCTTCATGACCCCAGCTTTTTTCGGTTTTGCTTTTTCGTTTTTCGTTCCCCTCCTTCCCAGAGCCATAACTTTTCTATTTTTCCATCAATATGGCCATGTGTGGGCTTATTTTTTGCAGGACAAGTTGTACTTTTGAAAGACATCATTGTTTTTACCATGTCATGTACTAGAAAATGAGAAAAAAATTCCAAGTGTGGTGAAATAGCAAAAAAAGTGCAATCCCACACTTGTTTTTTGTTTGACTTTTTTGCTAGGTTCACTAAATGCTAAAACTGACCTGCCATTTTGATATTTTGATTCTCCAGGACATTACGAGTTCATAGGCACCAAACATGTCTAGGTTAGTTTTTATCTAAGTGGTAAACAAAATTCAAAACTTTCCTAAAAAAACAATTAAATTGCACAATTTTCCAATACCCACATCGTGTCCATTTTTCATGATCTGGGGTTGGGTGAGGGCTTATTTTTTGCATGCCAAGCTGAAGTTTTTAATCATACTATTTTGGTGCAGATACCTTCTTATGATCATCCATTATTGCATTTTAATGCAATGACGTGGTGACCAAAAAAACATAATTCTGTCTTTCCAAACTTTTTCTTGCTACGCCGTTTAGCGATAAGGTTAATATTTTTTTTATTGATAGAACGGGCGATTCTGAACACGACAATATCAAATATGTGTATATTTGATTTTTTGTATTGTTTTATTTTGAATTGGGTGAAAGGGGGGGTGATTTAAACTTTATATTTTTTTAATTTTTTTCATATTTTATAAAACATTTATTTTAAGTTTTGCCATGCTTCAATAGCCTCCATGGGAGGCTAGAAGCTGGCATAGCCTGATTGGCTCTGCTACATAGGAACGATGCTCAGATCGCTCCTATGTAGTAGAACTGCTGCATTGTTATGAGCGCCGACCACAGGGTGGCGCTCACTGCAATCCAGCATCAACAACCATAGAGGTCTTCAATAGACCTCTGGTCGTCCTGCCGACTCATCGCTGACCCCCGATCACGTGACAGGGGTCAGTGATGTGCGCATTTCCGGCCCGATGGCCAGAAGTGCTAGTTAAATGCCGCTGTCAGCGTTTGACAGCGGCATTTAACTAGTTAATAGCGGCGGGTGGATCGCGATTCCACCCACCGCTAGTGCGGGCACAAGTCAGCTGTACAAAACAGCTAACATGTCCTGGCTTTGATGCAGGCTCACTGCCAGAGCCCGCATCAAAGCGGGGGTTCTAACCTCGGACATACTATCCCGTTCAAGGTCAGAGAGGGGTTAAACAGTGTGTTATCTCCATCAGACGCCCGGTGTATCTGTGGAGTCAAAATCCTTGCTTTGCAGGCATACATTGCATTGTTTTGTCTGTTAACGTTGGTCTACTCATTATTTTGTGGTGTAAAATTTTTTTTTTTTTTTGAAAAGCCACATATTTAAACAGTCTGTTGTCTCCGTCAGACGCCCAGTGTAACTGTGGTGTCAAAATCCTCACTTTGCAGGCATTCATTGTATTTTTTTGTCTGTTAGCCTTGGTCTACTCAGTATTTAGTGGTTTAAAAATTAAAAAAAGGCCACATATTTAAACAGTCTGTTATCTCTGTCAGACGCCTGGTGTATCTGTGGGGTCAAAATGCTTGCTTTGCAGGCATACATTGCATTGTTTTGTCTGCTAGCCTTGGTCTACTCATTATTTTGTGGTGTAAAAATGATTATTATTTTTTTTAAAAAGGCCACATACTTAAACAATCTATTATCTCCATCAGACGCCTGGTGTAACTGTGGTCTCCAAATCCTTGCATTTCAGGCATACAGATCACATATAAGTTTTCTCAAAATTAATCTATTTGTATTGAACTTTTCAAATATTTCAGTAGTCCATTTAAAATGGGCAAGGCAAGGGACGGGGAAGTGGACGTGATGCTGATGGTGCATGTAGAGGACGAGGCCATGGCCAAGCTGAAAGTGGGCCACAACAGAGACTCACATCTTCTCTCTAGAACTTCCTGCCCCAATTTCTAGGGGACTGCAGCACACCACTATTGAAGCCAGAGCAATGTGAAACGGTTGTTGGTTTTATAGCGATAATGCTTCCAGTCACTTAGCCACCACCACCACCACCACGTCTTCCACGTGGTCAAGTCTGAGTAGCCGTGAGTGTGGACCGCATATTACTCACCCTGATCCTCCTTCCTCCCACCATGCTGAGTGCCCTGAGACAACTGATCCCACACTTGGACACTCCGAAGAGCTGTCCAGCTTTCCCTTTAAAGATTCCGGTCTCACGACCAGTCAATTTGAAGTGGGGCCAGATGATATCGCATGTAGCGATGCCCAAAGATTTGAAAAGCCATGGTCACACAAAGGCGATGGTGCGAAAGTGTCAAAAGAGGTGGATGATGATGAGACACAATTGCCAGAAAGTCAGGGGGAGGAGCAGGGTGCGGATTTGGAAGACGAGGTGGTGGATGGCATAGTAACTGACCCAATCTGGCAGGAGGACATGCAGAGCGAGAACAGCAGCACACATGGGGAAGGAGGCATAGCACCCCAACAGGCAGGAAGAAGCAGTGGGGTGGCCGCAGACAGAAGGTGTGCATCCATTCCCCGTAACACCAACATGACGGAAGTTGCCATTCCAAATGTTAGATCTTCCCGAGTCTGGTTATTTTTTAAAGACTCTGACAATAACCCCAAACAGGCCATTTGCAGCACCTGCCATTCTCGCATCAGCAGGGGTAGCAAAACTACCAGCCTGATCACCACTAGCATGATCAGGCACATGGCAGCAAAGCACCCGACTTTGTGGGCTGAACCCCAGGCTCCAGGAACACCGTCTGCAGGTGACACCACTGCTTCTTCCACTGTTTCGCGTAGAAGCCAATCCCCAGTCCACGGTGCATGTGAAGATGCCTCGTGCCCTGCACCTGCAACAGCCCACAGTCAAACAGCACCATTCTCAAGCCCGTCCACGTCCTTGTCCCAGCGCAGCCTTCAGTTGTCTATACCCCATTCATTGGAACGCAGGCGGAATTACCCAGCTAACGCCCCACAGGCCACAGTACTAAATTCTCATATTTATCTTCTGCTTGGGCTCGAAATGTTGCCCTTTAGGCTCCTTGAGACAGAAGCTTTCCACATCATGATGGCGGCGGTCGTCCTAAGGTACTCGGTCCCCAGTTGCCACTATTTCTCCCTGTGTGCCTTATCGGCATTACACCAGCATGTGTCCCACAACATTACCTGTGCCCTCAACAATGCTGTTACTGGGAAAATCCACCTAACCATTGACACGTTGACAAGTGCTTGTGGGCAGAGACGGTACATCTCACTGACTGCACACTGGGTTAACATAGTGGAAGCCGGGACCCAGTCAGACCTTGGGATTAAACACATCCTCCCACGCCGAGGATTGCAGGCCCTTCATCAATTTGGGTTGCCCCCACAGTCTACAGCTCCTGCACCTCTTCCTCCTCTTCATCCTTCATTTCTGAAATGAGCACATCAGTCAGAAGCAGCAAGTACTGCAGCACTGCCTCAGCAAAGCGGCAACAGGCTGTGCTGAAGCTAATCTGCTTATGTGACAAACTGCACAATGCAGAAGAGCTGTGGACAGTGCTGAAAGAACAGTCACATTTTTGGTTGACACTAGGGTTGAGCGACTTTTACTTTTTTAGGGTCGAGTCGGGTTTCGCGAAACACGACTATCTCAAAAGTCGAGTCGAGTGAAATCGGCCGATTATGGCGAAAAGTCGGGGATTGACCGAAACACGAAACCCAATGCAAAGTCAATGGGAAATCTAACCTTTTTTTTCTCTCTCTCTCTCTCTTTCTCTCTCTCTCTCTCTCCTCCGTCCCTGAACAGAAAAGCTGGTGTTACACATTGCAAATCGCTACAGCGCACAAGCGACAAGATGGCGATAGGCGTCCACGCCCCTAGGACCTATGTCATCACTCTGCCCACGCTCCTTCATTGGCTGAAAAAATGGCGTCAAACGTGTCATACGAAATGCGACTTTGGCGTGAAGATCGCGACCGCATGGCCGATCCCACACTAGGATCGGGTCGGGTTTCATGAAACCCGACTTTGCCAAAAGTCGGCAACTTTTGAATTTGTCCGATCCGTTTCGCTCAAGCCTAGTTGACACCGCTGAACCTACAGCCAGGCATGGTCGTGTGTAACAATGGCCAGAACCTGATGGCAGTTCTGAGGCAAGGTGAGCTCACACACACACCTTGCCTGGCCCATGTGCTTAACCTCGTTGTTCGTTGTTCAAGGTTTTCTCAAAAACTACCCAGAGATGCCGGATCTGCTAGTAAAAGTATACAGCCTGTCTGCCCATTTTAAAAAGTCAGCTACAGCTTCAGCCGCCCTTGCCGTGCTTCAGCAGTGTTTACAGCTTTCGGCTCACCGACTGGTGTGTGATGTCCCCACGCGTTGGAGCTCTACACTGCAAATGTTGGAAAGGATTTGTCAGCAGAAGAGGGCAGTTGTTGACTACCAGCATCAACAAGGCCATTGTTATTTAGTTCAGACTCCACACAGAAGACCTCAGGAGTGGACATGGATGTCAGACATATGTACCATCCTCAAAAACTGTGAGGACTGCTCCAAGATGATGAGCGTTGACGACGCCATAATTAGCGCCACTTCCTGCTTCTCTGCATTCTGAAAACCTCTCTGCTCACAATTAAAATTAAAGAGGATGCATTGCAGGTGGAGCACGAGGACATGGAGCAAGGAACCATACAGAGTACACTCCGCCCAGCCTCAAGTCATTCCAATGTGGATTGGTAGACAATGAGGAAGAGGAGGAGGAGGAAGAACAGGAGCTACTTTCATGCACTATAGATGGTACTACAAGCACAGCTGTCATATCGTCTGTCCAGCGTGGATGGCCTGAGAACAGGAAGGAAGAGGTGGATGAGAAGGAAGACAGCATGGTCAGTCGTCCTGTTGGTGAGGACACGGAAGTCTCGCCTGTTAGCAGTCTGACACTCATGGCTGACTTTATGTTGCTCTGCGTTTCCCGTGACCCTCGCATTATTAACCCCTTCCTGACCCATGACGCCACGTAGGCGTCATGAAAGTTGGTGCCAATCCGACCCATGACGCCTATGTGGCGTCATGGAAAGATCGCGTCCCTGCAGATCGGGTGAAAGGGTTAACTCCCATTTCACCCAATCTGCAGGGACAGGGGGAGTGGTAGTTTAGCCCAGGGGGGGTGGCTTCACCCCCTCGTGGCTACGATCGCTCTGATTGGCTGTTGAAAGTGAAACTGCCAATCAGAGCGATTTGTAATATTTCACCTATTATAACTGGTGAAATATTACAATCCAGCCATGGCCGATGCTGAAATATCATCGGCCATGGCTGGAAATACTAATGTGCCCCCACCCCACCCCACCGATCGCCCCCCCAGCCCCCCGATCTGGCCGGTACACTCAGGGCTGCCACTAGAAATTTCGGGGCCCCATACTGGCAAAATTTTTGGGGCCCCCTTGAGACTCCGCCCAGGCTCCACCCCAGCCCGCCTCCAGGCTCCACCCCTCGAACTGTCCACAGTCCCACCGCTCTCTCTTGGAAAAACTCCACTTCTCACCAATCACACATTAACAGTTCCCATCACCAGATCACACATATAGCAGGCAGCTTTTGTTTTGGCCAAAAGATTTTTTAAGCCGCCACCATAACACGGTAGACACTTTTGGCCGGGCCCTACTCTGCTGTAACCTATTAAATATTTGTTAAAATATGCAATACAATTTAGGTATATTTTTATTTATTTTTCAATTTTTAAAATGCCCAATAATATCACATAGAAGGAACAAATACCACAACACCATGACCAGATGACATATTACCACCACAGTGATCGAATAATATCACATACAAGGAACAAATACCACAACACCATGACCAGACCACATATTACCACCACAGTGATCGAATAATATCACATACAAGGAACAAATACCACAACACCATGTCCAGACCACATATTACCACCACATAGTGACTGAATACTACAATTCTGATCAGTAATTTTTAAAAAAGCACCATACTATCACCATAAGTGCCATTATACACAGGAGATCTGTACTTAGTATGCAGTGTCTGTGTACAGATAATATAGTGATCACTAGTGAAATTATACACAGGAGCTCTGTATACAGTGTATAGTGTCAGTGTATAGGTAACACACTGACTCACCAGTGACGTCTCTAGGTGAAGTCCTTCATCTTTCATCCAGCACAGACCGCCATCATTTCATCCAGCCAGGACTTCTCTCTGCAGGAAATAACACAGTTATCTCGAGCTCCGCTTGCAGAACACATTACTTAATTTTTCACAACTTCTACATTACACCACATGAAGAAGGCGACATAGTATCACTCTATACAGTAACAGGACCGCCCCCCATTTAAAACAGTATACTCAAAAAATAAAATAAATACATCACTGCAGTAATAATATCCCTAAATTAGCCCCTATGGTATTAATAATATCACCCAGCCTGGCCCCGTGTGTCTCATTCCTGGCGTCAGCCAGATATTCTCCCATCCTGCCCTCATGAGTATCCATTCTGCCCCATATGATCTCCTTATCCTGCCCCATATGATTGCCCCATGTGATCTCTCCATCCTGCCCCATCTGTCTCCATCATATCCATCCTGCCCCATGATCCTGCACGATCTGTCTCCAATTCTGCCCCCAGTGTCTCCAATCATGCCCCATGTCTCCATTCTGCCTCCTATGTCTCCAGCCATGCCCCCATGTCTGCAATCCTGACACTTGTCTCCAATCATGCCCCCTGTGTCTCCATTCTGCCCCATCTGTCTCCAATCCTGCCCCATCTGTCTCCAGTCATGCCCCCATGTCTTTCATCCTGCCCCGTGTCTCCAATCATGCCCCGTATCTCCATTCTGCCCCGTGTCTCGCATTCTGCCCCTGGGTCTCACAGTCTGCCCCTGTGTCCAGCATTCTGCCCCTGTCACTGTGTCCAGCATTCTGCCCCTGTCACTGTGTCCAGCATTTCTGCCCCACTGTGTCCAGCATTCTGCCCCAATGTCCAGCATTCTGCCCCTGTCACTGTGTCCAGCATTTCTGCCCCTGTCTCCAGCATTCTGCCCCACTGTGTGTCCAGCATTCTGCCCCACTGTGTGTCCAGCATTCTGCCCCACTGTGTGTCCAGCATTCTGCCCCACTGTGTGTCCAGCATTCTGCCCCACTGTGTGTCCAGCATTCTGCCCCACTGTGTCCAGCATTTCTGCCCCTGTGTCCAGCATTTCTGCCCCTGTGTCCAGCATTTCTGCCCCTGTGTCCAGCATTCTGCCCCACTGTGTCCAGCATTCTGCCCCACTGTGTGTCCAGCATTTCTGCCCCACTGTGTCCAGCATTTCTGCCCCTGTGTCCAGCATTTCTGCCCCTGTGTCCAGCATTTCTGCCCCTGTGTGTCCAGCATTCTGCCCCACTGTGTCCAGCATTCTGCCCCACTGTGTGTCCAGCATTTCTGCCCCTGTGTGTGTCCACCATTCTGTCCCACTGTGTCCAGCATTTCTGCCCCTGTGTCCAGCATTTTTGCCCCACTGTGTCCAGCATTTCTGCCCCACTGTGTCCAGCATTTCTGCCCCTGTGTGTCCAGCATTCTGCCCCACTGTGTCCAGCATTTCTGCCCCACTGTGTGTCCAGCATTTCTGCCCCTGTGTGTGTCCACCATTCTGTCCCACTGTGTCCAGCATTTCTGCCCCTGTGTCCAGCATTTCTGCCCCACTGTGTCCAGCATTTCTGCCCCACTGTGTCCAGCATCCTGCCCCCATTGTGTCCAGCATCCTGCCCCACTGTGTCCAGCATTTCTGCCCCACTGTGTCCAGCATTTCTGCCCCACTGTGTCCAGCATTTCTGCCCCTGTGTGTCCACATTTCTGCCCCACTGTGTCCAGCATTCTGCCCCACTGTGTCCACCATTCTGCCCCACTGTGTCCGGCATTTCTGCCCCTGTGTCACTGTGTCCAGCATTCTGCCCCACTGTGTCCACCATTCTGCCCCTGTGTGTCCACCATTCTGTCCCACTGTGTCCAGCATTTCTGCCCCACTGTGTCCAGCATTTCTGCCCCACTGTGTCCAGCATTCTGCCCCACTGTGTCCACCATTCTGCCCCACTGTGTCCGGCATTTCTGCCCCTGTGTGTCCAGCATTCTGCCCCACTGTGTCCACCATTCTGCCCCTGTGTGTCCACCATTCTGCCCCTGTGTGTCCACCATTCTGCCCCTGTGTGTCCAGCATTTCTGCCCCACTGTGTCCAGCATTTCTGCCCCACTGTGTCCAGCATTTCTGCCCCACTGTGTCCAGCATTCTGCCCCACTGTGTCCACCATTCTGCCCCACTGTGTCCGGCATTTCTGCCCCTGTGTGTCCAGCATTCTGCCCCACTGTGTCCACCATTCTGCCCCTGTGTGTCCACCATTCTGCCCCTGTGTGTCCACCATTCTGCCCCTGTGTGTCCACCATTCTGCCCCACTGTGTCCAGCATTTCTGCCCCTGTGTGTCCACCATTCTGCCCCACTGTGTCCACCATTCTGCCCCACTGTGTCCAGCATTTCTGCCCCTGTGTGTCCACCATTCTGCCCCTGTGTGTCCAGCATTTCTGCCCCTGTGTGTCCATCATCCTGCCCCCCGGGCCCCCCTGGATCGCAGCAGCTCTCAAAGAAAAAAAAAAAACACAACTTCTTACCTGGCCAAGCTCCAGCGCCGGGTGAAGCTCCCTCTCCAGGCTCCACACAGACGCACTCGCCGCCGGGCCCGGCGGCTGACAATGACGTCAGACGCCGGCGGCGGCGAGTGCGCACTGCGGCCCTATTCAGCCGCCAGCCTCAGACTGGCTGGCGGCTGTTAACTATTGACGTGCGGGCGCGGGCCCGCACGTCAATAGTGTGCCGCTGCCGCAGCGCCTGCAGGGGGGGCCCGGTGACCAGATGAGACGGGGCCCGATGCGGGCCCCCTCTGCTCACCGGGCCCCATACGCCAGTCACGGCTGTCATGCCCTGATGGCGGCCCTGGGTACACTGCTCCGGCTTCCCTCAGTACAGGGCTCCGCTCCCCCCCGTGCTCTTGTCCGCTCCCCCCGTGCTCCAATCACCCCCCCGTGCTCCAATCACCCCCCCTGCACTCCGATCCACCCCCCCCCCCGGTGCTCCGTTCCACCCCCCCGTGCTCCGTTCCACGCCCCCGTGCTCCGTTCCACCCCTCCCGCGCTCCGATTCCCCCCCCGTGCTCCGATTCCCCCCCCGTGCTCCGATCCCCCCCCTCCCTGGTCCCCCCCCACCCCATCATACTTACCGATCCAGCCGGGGTCCCGTCCGTCTTCTCCCTGGGCGCCGCCATCTTCCAAAATGGCGGGCGCATGCGCAGTGCGCCCGCCGAATCTGCCGGCCGGCAGATTCGTTCCAAAGTGCATTTTGATCACTGAGATATAATCTATCACAGTGATCAAAATAAAAAAAATAATAAATGACCCCCCCCCCCTTTGTCACCCCCATAGGTAGGGACAATAAAAAAATAAAGAAATTTTTTTTTTTCCACTAATGTTAGAATAGGGTTAGGGGTAGGGTTAGGGGTAGGGTTAGGGCTAGGGGTAGGGTTAGGGGTAGGGTTAGGGCTAGGGTTAGGGTTTCGGTATGTGCACACGTATTCTGCTCCTCTGCGGATTTTTCCGCTGCGGATTTGATAAATCCGCAGTGCTAAACCGCTGCGGATTTATGGCGGATTTACCCCGTTTTTTTCTGCGCATTTCACTGCGGCTTTACAACTGCGATTTTCTATTGGAGCGGTTGTAAAACCGCTGCGGAATCCGCACAAAGAAGTGACGGAATGTGGCGGAATGTAAACCGCTGCGTTTCCGTGCAGTTTTTCCGCAGCATGTGTACAGCGATTTTTGTTTCCCGTAGGTTTACATTGAACTGTAAACTCATGGGAAACTGCTGCGGATCCGCAGCGTTTTCCGCAGCGTGTGCACATACCTTTAGAATTAGGCTATGTGCACACTGTGCGGATTTGGCTGCGGATTGGCCGCTGCGGATTCGCAGCAGTGTTCCATCAGGTTTACAGTACCATGTAAACATATGAAAAACCAAATCCGCTGTGCCCATGGTGCGGAAAATACCGCGCGGAAACGCTGCGTTGTATTTTCCGCAGCATGTCAATTCTTTGTGCGGATTCCGCAGCGTTTTACACCTGTTCCTCAATAGGAATCCGCAGGTGAAATCCGCACAAAAAACACTGGAAATCCGCGGAAAATCCGCAGGTAAAACGCAGTGCCTTTTACCCGCGGATTTTTCAAAAATGGTGCGGAAATATCTCACACGAATCCGCAACGTGGGCACATAGCCTTAGGGTTAGGGTTGGAATTAGGGTTGTGGTTAGGGTTGTGATTAGGGTTATGGCTACAGTTGGGGTTAGGGGTGTGGGGGGGTTAGTGTTGGAGTTAAAATTGAGGGGTTACCACTGTTTAGGCACATCAGGGGTCTCCAAACGCAACATGGCGCCACCATTGATTCCAGCCAATCTCGTATTCAAAAAGTCAAATGATGCTCCCTCACTTCCGAGCCCTGACGTGTGCCCAAACAGTGGTTTACCCCCACATATGGGGTACCAGCATACTCAGGACAAACTGCGCAACAATTACTGGGGTCCAATTTCTCCTGTTACCCTTGTGAATCTAAAAAAATGCTTGCTAAAACATAATTTTTGAGGAAAGAAAAATGATTTTTTATTTTCACGGCTCTGCGTTGTAAACGTCTGTGAAGCACTTGGGGGTTCAAAGTGCTCACCACATATCTAGATAAGTTCCTTGGGGGGTCTAGTTTCTAAAATGGGGTCACTTGTGGGGGTTTCTACTGTTTAGGCACACCAGGGGCTCTGCAAACGCAACGTGACACCCGCAGACCATTCCATCAAAGTCTGCATTTCAAAAGTCACTACTTCCCTTCTGAGCCCCGACGTGTGCCCAAACAGTGGTTTACCCCCACTCATGGGGTATCAGCGTACTCAGGAGAAACTGGACAACAACTTTTGGGGCCCAATTTCTCCTGTAACCCTTGGGAAAATAAAAAATTCTGGGCTAAATAATTATTTTTGAGGAAAGAAAACGTATTTATTATTTTCACGGCTCTGCATTATAAACTTCTATGAAGCGCTTGGGGGTTCAAAGTGCTCACCACACATCTAGATAAGTTCCTTTCGGGGTCTAGTGTCCAAAATGGGGTCACTTGTGGGGGGTTTCTACTGTTAAGCCACATCAGGGGCTCTGCAAACGCAACGTGACGCCCACAGAGCATTCCATCAAAGTCTGCATTTCAAAACATCACTACTTCACTTCCGAGCCTCGGCATGTGCCCAAACAGTGGTTTACCCCCACATATGGGGTATCAGCATACTCAGGAGAAACTGGACAACAACTTTTGGGGTCCAATTTCTTCTGTAACCCTTGGGAAAATAAAAAATTGCAGGCTAAAATATCATTTTTGAGAAAATAATTTTTTTTTTTTATTTTCATGGCTCTGCGTTATAAACTTCTGTGAAGCACCTGGGGGTTTAAAGTGCTCAATATGCATCTAGATAAGTTCCTTGGGGGGTCTAGTTTCCAAAATGGGGTCACTTGTGGGGGAGCTCCAATGTTTAGGCACACAGGGGCTCTCCAAACGCGACATGGTGTCCGCTAACAATTGGAGCTTATTTTCCATTCAAAAAGTCAAATGGCGCGCCTTCCCTTCCGAGCCCTGCCGAGTGCCCAAACAGTGGTTTACCCCCACATATGAGGTATCGACGTACTCGGAAGAAATTGCCCAACAAATTTTATGATCCATTTTATCCTACTGCCCATGTGACAATGAAAAAATTGAGGCGAAAAGAATTTTTTTGTGAAAAAAAAGTACTTTTTCATTTTTACAGATCAATTTGTGAAGCACCTGAGGGTTTAAAGTGCTCACTAGGCATCTAAATAAGTTCCTTGGGGGGTCTAGTTTCCAAAATGGGGTCACTTGTGGGGGAGCGCCAATGTTTAGGCACACAGGAGCTATCCAAACGCGACATGGTGTCCGCTAACGATGGAAATAATTTTTCATTCAAACAGTCAAATGGTGCTCCTTCCCTTCCGAGCCTTACCATGTGCCCAAACAGTGGTTTACCCCCACATGTGAGGTATCGGTGCACTCAGGAGAAATTGCCCAACACATTTTAGGATCCATTTTATCCTGTTGCCCATGTGAAAATGAAAAAATTGAGGCTAAAAGAATGTTTTTGTGAAAAAAAAGTACTTTTTCATTTTTATGGATCAATTTGTGAAGCACCTGGGGGTTCAAAGTGCTCACTATGCATCTATATAAGTTCCTTGGGGCGTCTAGTTTCCAAAATGGGGTCACTTGTGGGGGAGCTCCAATTTTTAGGCACACGGGGGCTCTCCAAACGTGACATGGTGTCCGCTAAAGAGTGGAGCCAATTTTTGATTCAAAAAGTCAAATGGCGCTCCTTCCCTTCCAAGCCCTGCCGTGCGCCAAAACAGTGGTTTACCCCCACATATGAGGTATCAGCGTACTCAGGACAAATTGGACAACAACTTTTGTGGTTCAGTTTCTCCTTTTACTATTGGGAAAATAAAAAAATTGTTGCTAAAAGATAATTTTTGTGACTAAAAAGTTAAATGTTCATTTTTTCCTTCCATGTTGCTTCTGCTGCTGTGAAGCACCTGAAGGGTTAATAAACTTCTTGAATGTGGTTTTGAGTACCTTGAGGGGTGCAGTTTTTAGAATGGTGTCACTTTTGGGTATTTTCAGCCATATAGACCCCTCAAACTGACTTCAAATGTGAGGTGGTCCCTAAAAAAAATGGTTTTGTAAATTTCATTGTAAAAATGACAAATCGCTGGTGAAATTTTAACCCTTATAACTTCCTAACAAAAAAAAATTTTGTTTCCAAAATTGTGCTGATGTAAAGTAAACATGTGGGTAATGTTATTTATTAACTATTTTGTGTCACATATCTCTCTGGTTTAACAGAATAAAAATTCAAAATGTGAAAATTGCGAAATTTTCAAAATTTGCGCCAAATTTCCGTTTTTATCACAAATAAACGCAGAATTTATTGACCTAAATTTACCACTAACATGAAGCCCAATATGTCACGAAAAAACAATCTCAGAACCGCTAGGATCCGTTGAAGCGTTCCTGAGTTATTACCTCATAAAGGGACACTGGTCAGAATTGCAAAAAACGGCAAGGTCTTTAAGGTCAAAATAGGCTGGGTCATGAAGGGGTTAACATTTTTGGTGACTCTCATTACAGGTTGGTGACACTTTTAGACCCACGCTACAAGGGGAACTTTCAATCTCTTCTTTCAGAGGTGGACATGTGTACTAAAATGTTGCAGTACCAGACGGCCCTTGTAGCGGAATTACCACCTGAGAACGTTGTTAGCAGACGTCAGAGTTTGTTGTACAACTAAGGAGTCCAAGCAAGAAAGACAGAAGTACAATCCAGCTCAGGAAGGGGAACAAAGGCAAATTTCTGGGACAGTTTTCTCAGACTCTCCCATCGTGCCGGCACAAAGGCAAGGGGTGCTGTCACAAGAAGTGCAATGTTTGGGAAGATGCTGAGGGAGTACCTTGCTGATTGTACAAACATCCTCCGTGATTCCTCTGTGCCTTGTAATTATTGGGTATCCAAGCTGGACACGTGGCATGAACTGACTCTCTATGCCTTGGAGGTCCTGACCTGCCCTGCTGCTAGCATTCTGTCACAGCGGGTTTTTAGTGCCGCTGGTGGAATTCTAACAGATAAGCGCATCCAACTGTCAACTGAAAATGCTGACAGGCTGACTCGTATAAAAATGAGCAAGAGCTGGATTGGTGTTATTCTCCTCCTTATCCTCCTCATCATCATCCACAACCATATGAACACCAGGATGAACGTATTCCGTGATGCAAAAGTCACTCATTTTTTGAGCAAGGGTGTTTTTATGATGCCTGTTAATAATTTTAAATTAAAAAATATTTTACTCCCCAGGGGGAAATGTTTGTCAGCCCATACACTTATGGGCATTACAAGTGGAGGAGACCCGCTTCTTTACATTGTGCCTAGTTCTTAATGAGGCCTTCATCAATGTCTCATCATTCTCCGCCACTAGATCACCAGGGTTGACGTGTTCCATGCTGCTACAGCCAGTTATTTTTTTGGGCAAGGGTGTCTATGATCCCCATAAAATATTTTTTAAAAATGTACCCCCCATGGGAAAATGTTTCTCAGCCCATGCAATTAGTGTATGGGCATTACAAGTCTAGGAGACCCGCTCCTTTACATTGGGCCTAGTTTTTAATGAGGCCTTCATCAAAGTCTCATCATTTTCCGCCACTAGATCACCAGGGTTATTGTGTTCCTTGCTGCTACAACCAGTCCAATTTTTGGCAAGGGTGTCTATGATGCCCATAAAATATTTTTTTCAAATGTACCCCCCATGTGGAAATGTTTGTCAGCTCATGCA
This sequence comes from Ranitomeya imitator, assembly GCF_032444005.1. NCBI lineage: Eukaryota > Metazoa > Chordata > Amphibia > Anura > Dendrobatidae > Ranitomeya > Ranitomeya imitator. The sequence goes on from NC_091291.1 coordinate 88,214,813, forward strand.
CTTAGTGTATGGGCATTACAAGTCTAGGAGACCCGCTCCTCTAAATTGGGCCTAGTTTTTAATGAGGCCTTCTTCAACATCTCATCATTCTTCGCCACTAGATCACCAGGGTTAACATGTTCCATATTGCTACAGCCAGTCATTTTTTTGGCAAGGATGTCTATGATCCCAATAAAATATTTTTTGAAAATGTACCCACCATGGGGAAATGTTTGTCAGCCCATGCACTTAGTGTATGGGCATTACGAGTCTAGGAGACCTGCTTCTTTGTAATGGGACAGTTTTTTTTATGAGGCCCTCCTCCATGTTTCTTCCAAGGGGGGGTTATGTTGTGTGCAAATTTGGGTGAAGGCGACCCTTGCATTCAATGCATAAGGAAACAGTATAACAGGACCAACTGAAGAATGTGAAGTGGGTTTTCCTGTGGGCATCTGGTACCTGGGTTCAAAGGCTTATTGAGGTGCATATGACTTGGTAGCAGGTCAGGCCTTGCAGTTAATACAGAAGAAAACAGTATGGGATTACAAAATGACTTATGTGAAGTGTACTTTCCTGTGGCCATCCAGTACATGGGTTCAAAGGCTTATTGGGGTGCATATGACTTGATATCAGGGCAGGCCATGCATTCAATGCAACATTTTTTCAGGAAGCCCTTCTGTGTTGTGAAAGGGGTATTGGGGTGCGTCGTAATTCTTGGCAGCCCAGCTACTCACTGCATAGGCAATAACAGCATAGGAGACTCCCTGTTTAATAATGGCCCTTTAAGAATATTATTGCGGCATGATGCCCCTCTAAAAATAGGCTTTGTGACTTTAAGAGTCCCTCCTTCATAAATGAAACAAGATATGTCTCCTTATGTGTTATACAACACATGGCCAGCTACTATTGTTAAATGTTACAATGACATTTCCCAGTGATTGAATTTGTATTGGTTGAAAGCAATGTTAAAGTTGAAAAACGCATCAAAAACGCTGCGTGTGAACATAGCCCAAGTGGTGGAGGAACATTTTGGTCTGGAGTTAATTATTTTGCCTTATATACAAGTCATTACCCTGGAAAGGATGTACCTCTTAACATATTTCCCAGCAAAATCCATTTTGGTTTCGTTTTTGTATGTTTTTTGGTGCACCTGTAAAAATGGCGTGAAACTCTGACAACATTGCTTACAGATGTGACCTAGGAGTCAGAAATGCTTCCAGGGGTGACCCCCATTATGTTCACGTGTCATTTGAGCATTGTTTCCATCATTTTCAGACATTTTTAGACCTTAAAAGAACCCCCGGGGGGATCGTGGTAAAAATACTTGGGTTTCCCATACACTTACATTGGGCTCGTTGCTCGGGTCGAGTACCCGAGTATACCAATCTGCTTGACCCGAGCAATGAACACCCGAGCATTTTAGTGCTCACTCATCACTACTCATTAGCATAGGAAAAGAGGACATTATAAATGCTTTTTTCAAACACTAATTAAACTGAATTATACAGGGCTGTTTAGACAGGGAATTTAGTCATACAGTTGTGGCCAAAAGTATTGACACCCCTGCAATTTTGTCAGATAATACTCAGTTTCTTCCTGAAAATGATTGCAATCACAAATTCTTTGGTATTATTATCTTCATCTAATTTGTCTTAAATGAAAAAACACAAAAGAGAATGAAGCAAAATGAAAAACATTGATCATTTCACACAAAACTCCAAAAATGGTCCAGACAAAAGTATTGGCACCCTCAGCCTAATACTTGGTTGCACAACCTTTAGCTAAAATAACTGCGACCAACCACTTCCGGTAACCATCAATGAGTTTCTTACAATGCTCTGCTGGAATTTTAGACCAGGGGTGTCAAACTGCATTCCTCGAGGGCCGCAAACCATGCGTGTTTTCAAGATTTCCTTAGCTTTGCACAAGGTGCTGTGTTGTGAATTCTGTGGCAGAGCTCCCTCCTGTGGTCACAAGTGGTACTTCGGCTGATTCTCTCTATGAGCTTCCGTTGGTGGAGGAAAGTGGTACTGCGGCTTCTGAGTTTCCTTCCTCAGGTGATGTGGTGAAGTCGTTAGGTGCTGCTCTATTTAACTCCACCTAGTGCTTTGATCCTGGCTTCCAGTCAATGTTCTAGTATTGGACTTGCTTCCTCCTGGATCGTTCCTGTGGCCTGCTGCTCTGCATAGCTAAGTTCCGCTTTTGTTATTTTTGTTTGCTGTTTTTTCTGTCCAGCTTGCTTATTTGGCTTTTCTTGTTTGCTGGAAGCTCTGGGACGCAGAGGGTGTACCTCCGTGCCGTTAGTCGGTACGGAGGGTCTTTTTGCCCCCTTTGCGTGGTTGTTTGTAGGGTTTTGTGTTGACCGCAAAGATACCTTTCCTATCCTCGCTCTGTTCAGAAAGTCGGGCCTCACTTTGCTAAATCTATTTCATCTCTATGTTTGTCTTTTCATCTTACTCACAGTCATTATATGTGGGGGGCTGCCTTTTCCTTTGGGGTATTTCTCTGAGGCAAGGTAGGCTTATTTTCTATCTTCAGGCTAGCTAGTTTCTCAGGCTGTGCCGAGTTGTATAGGGAGCGTTAGGCGCAATCCACGGCTGCCTTTAGTGTGGTTGGAGAGGATTAGGGATTGCGGTCAGCAGAGTTTCCACGTCTCAGAGCTCGTTCTATGTTTTTGGGTTATTGTCAGGTCACTGTATGTGCTCTGACTTCTATGTCCATAGTGGTACTGAATTACCTAATCATAACAGTACTGGAAGCCAAAAGTACTAATGATTCTCAATAGAGGGAAAAAAGAAGTTCTGAGACCTTTTTTTTTTCTCTGCACTGTGTTTTGCCTTTTTTTTCCCCTAGACATTTGGGTGGTTCAGGACACAGGTGTAGCGATGGACATTAAAGGTCTGTCTTCATGTGTGGATCAGCTCACGGCAAGAGTACAAAATATTCAAGACTTTGTGGTTCAGAATTCTATGTTGGAACCAAGAATTCCTATTCCTGATTTGTTTTTTGGAGATAGAACTGAATTTCTGAGTTTCAAAAATAATTGTAAACTATTTCTGGCTTTGAAACCTCGCTCCTCTGGTGACCCAGTTCAACAAGTTAGGATCATTATTTCTTTTTTACGTGGCGACCCTCAGGACTGGGTGTTTTCTCTTGCGCCAGGAGATCCTGCATTGTGTAATATTGATGCGTTTTTCCTGGCGCTCGGATTGCTGTACGATGAACCTAATTCAGTGGATCAGGCAGAGAAAAATTTGCTGGCTCTGTGTCAGGGTCAGGATGAGATAGAGGTATATTGTCAGAAATTTAGAAAATGGTCCGTACTCACTCAATGGAATGAAGGTGCGCTCGCAGCTATTTTCAGAAAGGGTCTCTCTGAAGCCCTTAAGGATGTCATGATGGGATTTCCTATGCCTGCTGGTCTGAATGAGTCTATGTCTTTGGCCATTCAGATCGGTCGACGTTTGCGTGAGCGTAAATCTGTGCACCATTTGGCGGTATTATCTGAGCATAAACCTGAGCCTATGCAGTGCGATAGGACTTTGACCAGAGTTGAACGGCAAGAACACAGACGTCAGAATGGGCTGTGTTTCTACTGTGGTGATTCCACTCATGCTATCTCTGATTGTCCTAAGCACACTAAGCGGTTCGCTAAGTCTGTCACCATTGGTACGGTACAGTCAAAATTTCTTTTGTCCGTTACCTTGATCTGCTCTTTGTCATCTTATTCTGTCATGGCATTTGTGGATTCAGGCGCTGCCCTGAATTTGATGGACTTGGAGTATGCTAGGCGATGTGGGTTTTTCTTGGAGCCCTTGCAGTGTCCTATTCCATTGAGAGGAATTGATGCTACGCCTTTGGCCAAGAATAAGCCTCAGTACTGGACCCAGCTGACCATGTGCATGGCTCCTGCACATCAGGAGGTTATTCGCTTTCTGGTGTTGCATAATCTGCATGATGTGGTCGTGTTGGGGTTGCCATGGCTACAAGTCCATAATCCAGTATTAGATTGGAAATCCATGTCTGTGTCCAGCTGGGGTTGTCAGGGGGTACATGGTGATGTCCCATTTCTGTCTATTTCGTCATCCACCCCTTCTGAGGTCCCAGAGTTCTTGTCTGATTACCGGGATGTATTTGATGAGCCCAAGTCCGATACCCTACCTCCGCATAGGGATTGTGATTGTGCTATCGATTTGATTCCTGGTAGTAAATTCCCAAAAGGTCGACTGTTTAATTTATCTGTGCCTGAGCACGCCGCTATGCGGAGTTACGTGAAGGAGTCCTTGGAGAAGGGGCACATTCGCCCGTCATCGTCGCCATTAGGAGCGGGGTTCTTTTTTGTGGCCAAGAAGGATGGTTCGCTTGTATAGATTACCGCCTTCTAAATAAGATCACGGTTAAATTTCAGTACCCCTTGCCGCTGTTATCCGATTTGTTTGCTCGGATTAAGGGGGCTAGTTGGTTCACCAAGATAGATCTTCGTGGTGCGTATAATCTTGTGCGTATTAAGCGAGGCGATGAATGGAAAACTGCATTTAATACGCCCGAGGGCCATTTTGAGTACCTAGTAATGCCATTCGGACTTGCCAATGCTCCATCAGTGTTTCAGTCCTTTATGCATGACATCTTCCGAGAGTACCTGGATAAATTCCTCATTGTATACTTGGATGATATTTTGGTCTTCTCGGATGATTGGGAATCTCATGTGAAGCAGGTCAGAACGGTGTTTCAGGTCCTGCGTGCTAATTCTTTGTTTGTGAAGGGATCTAAGCAGGGCCGCCATCAGGGCATTACAGCCATGACTGGCGTATGGGGCCCGGTGGGTAGAGGGGGCCCGCATCGGGCCCCGTCTCATCTGCTCACCGGACCCCCTCCCCACAGGCACTGTGGCATGCTATTGACGTGCAGGCCCGCGCTCGCACATCAATAGTTAAGAGGCGCAAGCCAGTCGGAGGTTGGCAGCTGACTTGAGCCGCAGTGCGCACTTCGCCGGCATCTGACATCATTGTCAGCCGCCGGCGAGTGCGTGCTTCACCTGCGTGGAGGAGCATGAGCGTGGCCAGGTAAGAACTCGTGTTTTTTTTTTTGAGAGCGGCGATCCAGGGGGCCCCGGGGCAGAATGCTGGACACGCTGGGTCAGAGATGCTGGACACAGGGGCAGAATGCTGGACACGAGGGGCAGAATGCTGGACACAAGGGACAGACTGAGACACAGGGGCAGAATGCTGGACACAGGGGGGAGGGGGGAGAATGCTGGACACGGGGGGGGGGGGAAGAATGCTGGACACGGGGGGAAGAATGATGGACATGGGGAACAGACTGCTGGACATGGGGGGCAGAATGCTGGACACGGGGTACAAATTGCTGGACACGGGGTAAGAATGCTGGACACGAGGCGGAATGCTGGACATGGGGGGCAGAATGGTGGACACAGGGGCAGAATGCTGGACACAGGGAAAGACTGAGACACGGGGGCAGAATGCTGGACACGGGGGCAAAATGCTGGACATGGGGAAAGACTGAGACACTGGGGCAGAATGCTGGACACGGGGAAAGACTGTGAGACATGGGGCAGAATGCTGGACACGGGCAGAATGCTGGACACGGGCAGAATGCTGGACACGAGGGGCAGACTGGGACATGAGGGGCAGACTGAGACACTGGGGCAGAATGCTGGACACGAGGGGCAGAATGTGAGACACTGGCAGAATGTTGGACACAGGGGCAGACTGTGAGACTTGGCGGCAGAATGCTGGACACGGTGGCAGACTGTGAGACACGGGGCAGAATGCTGGACATGAGGGGCAGAATGTGAGACACGGGGGCAGAATGCTGGACATGGTCAGAATGCTGGACTGTTGTGAATTCTGCTCTTGGGTTCCCTCCAGTGGTTGTAGGTGGGAATGCAGTTGTCTCTGAGTCACAGTCTTGGCCAGGTGTATCTGCTAATTGCTGTTCGGACTGGGATATTTAAGTGTGCAGGATTCATTAGCCCTTGCCAGTTGTCAATGTTCCTTGTGAAGTGTTGGATCACTTTCTGGCTTCTCCTGCCTGCTGCCAAATTCTGCAAAGATAAGTGTTTGGTTCTTTGTATCTGTGGCACACTGTTGTGTGCTGGTTTCAGTTTTGTTCCTGCTCTGATTGTAGGATTCACTGGAGTTGCAGATTTACGCTCTTACATCTATTAGTTAGATGTAGGTAATTTTTTGTTATTTCTGCAGTGGATGTTTTTGAAGGGTTTTTTACTGACCGCACAGAACTCTGTCCTATTCTGTCCTATTTAGCTAGTGTGGCCTCCTGTGCAAAATTCTGTTTTCTGCCTGTGTGTGTTTTTTCCTCTCCGACTCACCGCCAATATTTGTGGGGGGCTGTCTATCCTTTGGGGATTTTCTCTGAGGCAAGAAAGTATTCCTCTTTCCATCTTTAGGGGTAATTAGTCCTCCGGCTGTGACGAGGTGTCTAGGTGTGTTAGGTACACTCCACGGCTACTTCTAGTTGCGCTGTTAAGTTCAGGATTGCGGTCAGTACAGTGGCCACCATCTCCAGTGAAAGTTCTCATGCAGCTCCAAAGTCACCGGATCATAACAGTACAACTGGCCCACAATGAGTTAAATACATCTCAGAAGAAGGGAAGGAAGCTCTTGAGCCATTTTTTTCTCCAGTCTATTTTGTGTTCTCCTCCCTCTTAATATCTGGGTGACTGAGGAGCCTGGTGCAAGCATGAATGTTCAGGATTTAGCTTCTCTTGTAGACCAGATTGCTGCTAAGGTGCAAGGTATTTGTGAGTATATTTTTCAGACTCCTGCTTTAGAACCAAAGATTCCTACTCCTGATTTATTTTCTGGTGACAGGTCTAAATTTTTGAGTTTCAAAAACAACTGTAAACTTTTTTTTGCCCTGAGACCTCGATCCTCTGGTGATTCCATTCAGCAGGTAAAAATCGTTATTTCACTGCTGCGTGGCGATCCGCAGGAGTGGGCGTTTTCTCTGGAATCTGGAAATCTGGCTTTGCTTAATATTGATTCCTTTTTTCAGGCTTTAGTATTATTGTATGATGAGCCTAATTCTGTGGATCAAGCTGAGAAGACCTTGTTGGCCCTGTCTCAGGGTCAAGAGGCGGCAGAATTGTATTGTCAGAAATTCAGAAAATGGTCGGTGTTGACTAAATGGAATAATGACGCTTTAGCGGCAATTTTCAGAAGGGGGCTTTCTGAATCCGTTAAAGATGTTATGGTGGGGTTTCCCACGCCATCCGGTCTGAGTGAATCTATGTCTCTGGCCATTCAGATTGACCGACGCCTGCGGGAGCGCAGAACTGTGCGCGCTGTGGCGTTATCTTCAGAGCAAATTCCTGAGCCTATGCAATGTGATAGATTTCTGTCTAGAACGGAACAACAAGGTTTCAGACGTCAAAATAGGTTGTGTTTTTATTGTGGCGATGCTTCTCATGTCATTTCTGTCTGCCCTAAGCGGACTAAGAGGATCGCCAGTTCAAATACCATCAGTACTGTACAACCTAAATTTTTATTATCTGTGTCCTTGATCTGCTCATTGTCATCATTTTCTGTCATGGCGTTTGTGGATTCAGGCGCCGCCTTGAATTTAATGGATTTTGAATTTGCCAAGCGTTGTGGTTTTCCCTTGCAACCTTTGCAGAACCCTATTCGTTGAAGGGGCATTGATGCTACACCCTTGGCTAAAAATAAGCCCCAGTTTTGGACACAGGTAACCATGCGCATGGCGCCAGCCCATCAGGAAGATTGTCGATTTCTGGTGTTGCATAACTTGTATGATGTTGTCGTGCTGGGTTTTCCGTGGTTGCAGGAACATAATCCTGTGTTGGACTGGAAATCCATGTCTGTGACTAGTTGGGGTTGTCAGGGGGTTCATAATGATGTTCCTTTGATGTCAATCTCCTCTTCTTCACCTTCTGAGATTCCAGAGTTTTTGTCTGATTTTCAGGATGTATTCGATGAGCCCAAGTCCAGTTTTCTTCCACCGCACAGGGATTGTGATTGTGCTATTGACTTAATTCCAGGCTGTAAGTTTCCTAAGGGTCGACTTTTCAACCTATCTGTGCCTGAACATACCGCCATGCGGAGCTATATTAAAGAGTCTTTGGAGAAAGGGCATATTCGACCATCTTCTTCACCGTTGGTAGCAGGGTTCTTTTTTGTTGCTAAAAAAGATGGTTCCTTGAGACCCTGTATAGATTATCGCCTCTTGAATAAAATCACGGTCAAGTTTCAATACCCTTTACCTTCGCTTTCCGATTTGTTTGCTAGGATTAAGGGAGCTAGTTGGTTTACTAAGATTGACCTTCGAGGGGCATATAATCTTGTTCGTATTAAGCAGGGTGATGAATGGAAAACTGCGTTTAACACGCCCAAAGGCCATTTTGAATACCTTGTGATGCCATTCGGACTCTCTAATGTTCCATCTGTTTTTCAGTCCTTTATGCATGATATTTTTCGGACTTATCTTGATAAATTCTTGACTGTATATTTGGACGATATTTTGATTTTTTCCGATGACTGGGAGTCTCATGTGCAACAGGTCAGGATGGTATTTCAGATCCTTCGTGACAATGCCCTGTTTGTGAAGGGGTTTAAGTGTCTCTTTGGGGTACAGAAAGTCTCTTTCTTGGGCTTCATTTTTTCTCCCTCGTCTATAGAGATGGATCCGGTTAAGGTTCAGGCCATTCATGATTGATTCAGCCCAAATCCGTGAAGAGCCTTCAGAAATTTTTGGGTTTTGCAAATTTTTATCGCCGTTTCATTGCTAATTTTTCTAGCGTGGTTAAACCCTTGACAGATTTGACGAAGAAAGGTGCTGATGTGGCTAATTGGTCCTCTGCGGCTGTCTCTGCCTTTCAGGAGCTTAAACGTCGATTTACTTCTGCTCCTGTGTTGCGCCAACCGGATGTTTCTCTTCCGTTTCAGGTTGAGGTTGACGCTTCTGAGATTGGGGCAGGGGCCGTTTTGTTTCAGAGGGATCCTGTTGGTTCCTTAATGAAACCGTGTGCCTTCTTTTCCCGTAAATTTTCGCCTGCTGAACGCAATTATGATGTCGGCAATCGGGAGTTGTTGGCTATGAAGTGGGCGTTTGAGGAGTGGCGACATTGGCTTGAAGGAGCTAAGCACCGTATTGTGGTCTTGACCAATCATAAGAATTTGATTTACCTCGAGTCTGCTAGACGGCTGAATCCTAGACAGGCTCGATGGTCCTTGTTTTTTTTCCCGTTTTGATTTTGTGGTCTCGTACCTTCCGGGTTCTAAGAATATTAAGGCTGATGCCCTCTCTAGGAGTTTTTTGCCTGATTCTCCTGAGGTCTTGGAGCCGGTCAGTATTCTGAAAGAAGGGGTGGTCCTTTCTGCCATTTCCCCTGATTTATGATGGGTTCTTCAGGAATTTCAAGCTGATAAACCTGACCGCTGTCCTGTGGGGAAACTGTTTGTTCCTGACAGGTGGACTAGTAGAGTGATTTTTGAGGTTCACTGTTCCGTGTTGGCTGGTCATCCTGGCATTTTTGGTACCAGAGATTTGGTTGGTAGGTCCTTTTGGTGGCCTTCATTGTCACGTGATGTGCGTTCTTTTGTGCAGTCCTGTGGGACTTGTGCGCGGGCTAAGCCTTGTTGTTCCCGTGCTAGTGGGTTGCTTTTGCCATTGCCTATTCCTGAGAGGCCCTGGACGCATATTTCGATGGATTTTATTTCTGATCTTCCGGTCTCCCAGAAGATGTCTGTTATCTGGCTTGTTTGTGACCGGTTCTCTAAGATGGTTCATTTGGTGCCCTTGCCTAAATTGCCTTCCTCTTCAGATTTGGTTCCGTTGTTCTTTCAGCATGTGGTTCGTTTGCATGGTATTCTGGAGAATGTTGTGTCCGACAGAGGTTCCCAATTTGTTTCTAGGTTTTGGCGGGCCTTTTGTGCCAGGCTGGGCATTGATTTGTCTTTTTCCTCTGCATTTCATCCTCAGACAAACGGCCAGACCGAGCGAACTAATCAGACTTTGGAGACTTATTTGAGATGCTTTGTGTCTGCTGATCAGGATGATTGGGTGGCTTTTTTGCCATTGGCCGAGTTTGCCCTTAATAATCGGGCTAGTTCGGCTACTTTGGTTTTGCCTTTCTTTTGTAATTTTGGTTTTCATCCTCGTTTTTCTTCTGGGCAGGTTGAGCCTTCTGACTGTCCTGGTGTGGATTCTGTGGTGGACAGGTTGCAGCAGATTTGGGCTCATGTGGTGGACAATTTGGTGTTGTCTCAGGAGGAGGCTCAGCGTTTTGCTAACCGTCGTCGGTGTGTTGGTTCCCGGCTTCGGGTTGGGGATCTGGTCTGGTTGTCTTCCCGTCATGTTCCTATGAAGGTTTCTTCTCCTAAGTTTAAGCCTCGGTTTATTGGTCCTTATAGGATTTCTGAGATTATTAATCCGGTGTCTTTTCGACTGGCGCTTCCGGCCTCTTTTGCTATCCATAATGTCTTCCATAGATCTTTGTTGCGGAAATATGTGGAGCCCGTTGTTCCCTCTGTTGATCCTCCGGCCCCTGTGTTGGTTGATGGGGAGTTGGAATATGTTGTTGAGAAGATTTTGGATTCCCATTTTTCGAGGCGGAAGCTTCAGTACCTTGTCGAATGGAAGGGTTATGGCCAGGAGGATAATTCTTGGGTTTTTGCCTCTGATGTCCATGCTGGTGATTTGGTCTGTGCTTTTCATCTGGCTCATCCTGATCGTCCTGGAGGTCCTGGTGAGGGTTCGGTGACCCCTCCTCAAGGGGGGGTATTGTTGTGAATTCTGCTCTTGGGTTCCCTCCAGTGGTTGTAGGTGGGAATGCAGTTGTCTCTGAGTCACAGTCTTGGCCAGGTGTATCTGCTAATTGCTGTTCGGACTGGGATATTTAAGTGTGCAGGATTCATTAGCCCTTGCCAGTTGTCAATGTTCCTTGTGAAGTGTTGGATCACTTTCTGGCTTCTCCTGCCTGCTGCCAAATTCTGCAAAGATAAGTGTTTGGTTCTTTGTATCTGTGGCACACTGTTGTGTGCTGGTTTCAGTTTTGTTCCTGCTCTGATTGTAGGATTCACTGGAGTTGCAGATTTACGCTCTTACATCTATTAGTTAGATGTAGGTAATTTTTTGTTATTTCTGCAGTGGATGTTTTTGAAGGGTTTTTTACTGACCGCACAGAACTCTGTCCTATTCTGTCCTATTTAGCTAGTGTTGCCTCCTGTGCTAAATTCTGTTTTCTGCCTGTGTGTGTTTTTTCCTCTCCGACTCACCGCCAATATTTGTGGGGGGCTGTCTATCCTTTGGGGATTTTCTCTGAGGCAAGATAGTATTCCTCTTTCCATCTTTAGGGGTAATTAGTCCTCCGGCTGTGACGAGGTGTCTAGGTGTGTTAGGTACACTCCACGGCTACTTCTAGTTGCGGTGTTAAGTTCAGGATTGCGGTCAGTACAGTGGCCACCATCTCCAGTGAAAGTTCTCATGCAGCTCCAAAGTCACCGGATCATAACACTGGACACTGGGCAGAATGCTGGACACGAGGGGCAGACTGTGAGACACGGGGGAAGAATGCTGGACACAGGGGCAGACTGTGAGACACGGGGGCAGAATGCTGGACACAGGGGCAAAATGCTGGACAAGAGGGGCAGACTATGAGACACTGGCAGAATGCTGGATACAGGGGCAGAATGCTGGACACAGGGACAGAATGCTGGACACCAGGGCAGAATGGAGATACAGGGCATGACTGGAGACACTGGGGGCATGACTGGAGACAGATGGGGCAGAATAGAGACACAGGGGGCATGATTGGAGACATGGGGGCATTATTGGAGCCATAGGGGGCAGAATGGAGATACGGGCATGATTGGAGACACGGGGCAGAATGGAGATACACGGTATGATTGGAGACACGGAGCAGGATGAAAGACATGGGGGCATTATTGGAGGGCAGAATGGAGATACGGGCATGATTGGAGACACGGGGCAGAATGGAGATACACGGTATGATTGGAGACACAGTGCAGGCTGAAAGACATGGGGACATGATTGGAGACAGATGGAGCAGGGTTGGAGACAGATCATGCAGGATCATGGGACAGAATGGATACCATGGAGACAAATGGGGCAGGATGGGGAGATCATATGGGGCAAGATGGATACTCATGAGGGCAGGATGGGTGAACATATGGCTGAAGCCAGGAATGAGACACACGGGGCCAGGATGGGGGATATTATTATTACCATAGGGGCTAATTAAGGGATATTATTACTGCAAAGATGTATTTATTTTATTTTTTGAGGACACTGTTTTAAATGGGTGGGGCGGTCCTGTTACTGTGTAGAGTGACATTATGTCACCTTTTTTCTTCATGTGGTGTAATGTAGAAGTTGGAAAAAATTAAGTAATGTGTTCTGCAAGCGGAGCTCAAGATAACTCTGTTATTTCCTGCAGAGACGAGTCCTGGCTGGATGAAGTAATGGCGGTCTGTGCTGGATGAAGGACTTCACCTAGAGACGTCACTGGTGAGTCAGTGTTACCTATACACTGACACTATACACTATAATACAGTTAGGGCCAGAAATATTTGGACAGTGACACAATTTTCGTGAGTTGGGCTCTGCATGCCACCACATTGGATTTGAAATGAAACCTCTACAACAGAATTCAAGTGCAGATTGTAATGTTTAATTTGAAGGGTTGAACAAAAATATCTGATAGAAAATGTAGGAATTGTACACATTTCTTTACAAACACTCCACATTTTAGGAGGTCAAAAGTAATTGGACAAATAAACATAACCCAAACAAAATATTTTTATTTTCAATATTTTGTTGCAAATCCTTTGGAGGCAATCACTGCCTTAAGTCTGGAACCCATGGACATCACCAAACGCTGGGTTTCCTCCTTCTTAATGCTTTGCCAGGCCTTTACAGCCGCAGCCTTCAGGTCTTGCTTGTTTGTGGGTCTTTCCGTCTTAAGTCTGGATTTGAGCAAGTGAAATGCATGCTCAATTGGGTTTAGATCTGGAGATTGACTTGGCCATTGCAGAATGTTCCACTTTTTGGCACTCATGAACTCCTGGGTAGCTTTGGATGTATGCTTGGGGTCATTGTCCATCTGTACTATGAAGCGCCGTCCAATCAACTTTGCAGCATTTGGCTGAATCTGGGCTGAAAGTATATCCCGGTACACTTCAGAATTCATCCGGCTACTCTTGTCTGCTCTTATGTCATCAATAAACACAAGTGACCCAGTGCCATTGAAAGACATGCATGCCCATGCCATCACGTTGCCTCCACCATGTTTTACAGAGGATGTGGTGTGCCTTGGATCATGTGCCGTTCCCTTTCTTCTCCAAACTTTTTTCTTCCCATCATTCTGGTACAGGTTGATCTTTGTCTCATCTGTCCATAGAATACTTTTCCAGAACTGAGCTGGCTTCTTGAGGTGTTTTTCTGCAAATTTAACTCTGGCCTGTCTATTTTTGGTATTGATGAATGGTTTGCATCTAGATGTGAACCCTTTGTATTTACTGTCATGGAGTCTTCTCTTTACTGTTGACTTAGAGACAGATACACCTACTTCACTGAGAGTGTTCTGGACTTCAGTTGATGTTGTGAACGGGTTCTTCTTCACCAAATTAAGTATGCGGCGATCATCCACCACTGTTGTCATCCGTGGATGCCCAGGCCTTTTTGAGTTCCCAAGCTCACCAGTCAATTCCTTTTTTCTCAGAATGTACCCAACTGTTGATTTTGCTACTCCAAGCATGTCTGCTATCTCTCTGATGGATTTTTTCTTTTTTTTCAGCCTCAGGATGTTCTGCTTCACCTCAATTGAGAGTTCCTTTGACCGCATGTTGTCTGCTCACATCAACAGCTTCCAAATGCAAAACCACACACCTGGAATCCACCCCTGACCTTTTAACTACTTCATTGATTACAGGTTAACGAGGGAGACGCCTTCAGAGTTAATTGCAGCCCTTAGAGTCCATTGTCCAATTAATTTTGGTCCCTTGAAAAAGAGGACGCTATGCATTACAGAGCTATGATTCCTAAACCCTTTCTCCGATTTGGATGTGGAAACTATCATATTGCAGCTGGGAGTGTGCACTTTCAGCCCATATTATATATATAATTGTATTTCTGAACATGTTTTTGTAAACAGCTAAAATAACAAAACTTGTGTCACTGTCCAAATATTTCTGGCCCTAACTGTATATACAGAGCTCCTGTGTATAATGTTACCGGTGATCACTGTATAACCTGTACACAGACACTGCATACTAAGTACACATCTCCTGTGTATAATGGCACTGATGGTGATATTAGTATTGTGGTTTTTTTATATTACTGATCAGTATTGTATTCAGTCACTATGTGGTGGTAATACGTGGTCTGGTCATGGTGCGGTGGTATTTGTTCCTTGTATGTGATATTATTCGGTCACTTTGTGGTTGTAATATGTGGTCTGGTCATGGTGCAGTGGTATTTGTTCCTTGTATGTGATATTATTCGGTCACTTTGTGGTGGTAATATGTGGTCTAGTCATGGTGCGGTGGTATTTGTTCCTTGTATGTGATACTATTCGGTCACTGGTGGTAATATGTGGTCTGGTCATAGTGTTGTATTTGTTCCTTGTATGTGATATTATTGGTCATTTTAAAAATTGAAAAATAAATAAAAATATACCTAAATTGTATTGCATATTTTAACAAATATTTAGTAGGTTACAGCAGAGTAGGGCCCAGCCAAAAGTGTCTACCATGTTATGGTGGTGGCTTAAAAAATCTTTTGGCCAAAACAAAAGCTGCTGGCTATATGTGTGATCTGGTGATGGGAACTGTTAACGTGTGATAAGTGAGAAGTGGAGTTTTTCCAAGAGAGAGCGGTGGGACTGTAGACAGTTCGAGGGGTGGAGGCGGGGCTGGGGTGGAGCCTGGGTGGAGTCTCAAGGGGGCCCCGAAAATTTTGCCAGTATGGGGCCCCAAAATTTCTAGTGGCAGCCCTGGATCTAAGTGTCTCTTTGGTGTTCAGAAGAATTCATTTTTGGGGTTCATTTTTTCCCCTTCTACTATCGAGATGGACCCTGTTAAGGTCCAAGCCATCCATGATTGGACTCAGCCGACATCTCTGAAAAGTCTGCAAAAGTTCCTGGGCTTTGCTAATTTTTATCGTCGCTTCATCTGCAATTTTTCTAGTATTGCTAAACCATTGACCGATTTGACCAAGAAGGGTGCTGATATGGTCAATTGGTCTTCTGCTGCTGTGGAAGCTTTTCAAGAGTTGAAGCGTCGTTTTTCTTCTGCTCCTGTGTTGTGTCAACCAGATGTTTCGCTTCCATTCCAGGTCGAGGTTGATGCTTCTGAGATTGGAGCGGGGGCTGTTTTGTCGCAGAGAAGTTCTGATTGCTCGGTGATGAAACCATGCGCCTTCTTTTCCAGGAAGTGTTCGCCTGCTGAGTGAAATTATGATGTTGGCAATCGAGAGTTGCTGGCCATGAAGTGGGCATTCGAGGAGTGGCGTCATTGGCTTGAAGGAGCTAAGCATCGCGTGCTGGTCTTGACTGATCATAAGAACTTGACTTATCTCGAGTCTGCCAAGCGGTTGAATCCCAGACAGGCTCGTTGGTCGCTGTTTTTAGCCCGTTTTGACTTTGTGGTTTCGTACCTTCCGGGCTCTAAAAATGTGAAGGCGGATGCCCTGTCTAGGAGTTTTGTGCCCGACTCTCCGGGTTTATCTGAGCCGGCGGGTATTCTCAAAGAGGGAGTAATTGTGTCTGCCATCTCCCCTGATTTGCGGCGGGTGCTGCAAAAATTTCAGGCTAATAAACCTGATCGTTGCCCAGCGGAGAAACTGTTTGTCCCTGATAGGTGGACGAATAAATTTATCTCTGAGGTTCATTGTTCGGTGTTGGCTGGTCATCCTGGAATCTTTGGTACCAGAGAGTTAGTGGCTAGATCCTTTTGGTGGCCATCTCTGTCATGGGATGTGCGTTCTTTTGTGCAGTCCTGTGGGATTTGTGCTCGGGCTAAGCCCTGCTGTTCTCGTGCCAGTGGGTTGCTTTTGACCTTGCCGGTCCCGAAGAGGCCTTGGACACATATCTCTATGGATTTTATTTCAGATCTTCCCGTCTCTCAAAAAATGTCAGTCATTTGGGTGGTTTGTGATCGCTTCTCTAAGATGGTCCATTTGGTACCCTTGTCTAAATTACCTTCCTCCTCTGATTTGGTGCCATTGTTCTTCCAGCATGTGGTTCGTTTACATGGCATTCCAGAGAATATCGTTTCTGACAGAGGTTCCCAGTTTGTTTCGAGGTTTTGGCGGTCCTTTTGTGCTATGATGGGCATTGATTTGTCTTTTTCTTTGGCTTTCCATCCTCAGACTAATGGCCAAACCGAACGAACTAATCAGACCTTGGAAACATATCTGAGATGCTTTGTTTCTGCTGATCAGGATGACTGGGTGTCCTTTTTGCCTTTGGCTGAGTTCGCCCTTAATAATCGGGCCAGCTCGGCTACCTTGGTTTCGACGTTTTTCTGCAACTCTGGGTTCCATCCTCGTTTCTCTTCAGGGCAGGTTGAGTCTTCGGACTGTCCTGGTGTAGATACTGTGGTGGACAGGTTGCAGCAGATTTGGACTCATGTAGTGGACAATTTGACCTTGTCCCAGGAGAAGGCTCAACGTTTCGCTAATCGCAGATGCTGTGTGGGTCCCCGACTTCGTGTTGGAGATTTGGTTTGGTTGTCTTCTCATCATATTCCTATGAAGGTTTCCTCTCCTAAGTTTAAACCTCGTTTCATTGGTCTGTATAGGATTTCTGAGGTTCTTAATCCTGTGTCTTTTCGTTTGAGCCTTCCAGATTCTTTTTCCATCCATAACGTATTCCATAGGTCATTGTTGCGGAGATACGTGGCACCTATGGTTCCATCTGTTGATCCTCCTGCTCCGGTTTTGGTGGAGGGGGAGTTGGAGTATATTGTGGAGAAGATTTTGGATTCTCGTGTTTCAAGACGGAAACTCCAGTATCTGGTTAAGTGGAAGGGTTATGCTCAGGAAGATAATTCCTGGGTCTTTGCCTCTGATGTCCATGCTCCCGATCTTGTTCGTGCCTTTCATATGGCTCATCCTGGTCGTCCTGGGGGCTCTGGTGAGGGTTCGGTGACCCCTCCTCAAGGGGGGGGTACTGTTGTGAATTCTGTGGCAGAGCTCCCTCCTGTGGTCACAAGTGGTACTTCGGCTGATTCTCTCTATGAGCTTCCGTTGGTGGAGGAAAGTGGTACTGCGGCTTCTGAGTTTCCTTCCTCAGGTGATGTGGTGAAGTCGTTAGGTGCTGCGCTATTTAACTCCACCTAGTGCTTTGATCCTGGCTTCCAGTCAATGTTCTAGTATTGGACTTGCTTCCTCCTGGATCGTTCCTGTGGCCTGCTGCTCTGCGTAGCTAAGTTCCGCTTTTGTTATTTTTGTTTGCTGTTTTTTCTGTCCAGCTTACTTATTTGGGTTTTCTTGTTTGCTGGAAGCTCTGGGACGCAGAGGGTGTACCTCCGTGCCGTTAGTCGGTACGGTGGGTCTTTTTGCCCCCTTTGCGTGGTTGTTTGTAGGGTTTTGTGTTGACCGCAAAGATACCTTTCCTATCCTCGCTCTGTTCAGAAAGTCGGGCCTCACTTTGCTAAATCTATTTCATCTCTACGTTTGTCTTTTCATCTTACTCACAGTCATTATATGTGGGGGGCTGCCTTTTCCTTTGGGGTATTTCTCTGAGGCAAGGTAGGCTTATTTTCTATCTTCAGGCTAGCTAGTTTCTCAGGCTGTGCCGAGTTGCATAGGGAGCGTTAGGCGCAATCCACGGCTGCCTTTAGTGTGGTTGGAGAGGATTAGGGATTGCGGTCAGCAGAGTTTCCACGTCTCAGAGCTCGTTCTATGTTTTTGGGTTATTGTCAGGTCACTGTATGTGCTCTGACTTCTATGTCAATTGTGGTACTGAATTACCTAATCATAACAGTGCTGTAATCATTATGTGTGTAGGTGATTAAATTATCACCTGTGCAGTACAAGGAAATCCTGAAAACATGACCTGTTTGCAGCCCTTGAGGAATACAGTTTGACACCCCTGTTTTAGACCATTCTTTTTTGGCAAACTGCTCCAGCTCCCTGATATTTGAAGGGTGCCTTCTCCAAACTGCCATTTTTAGATCTCTCCACAGGTGTTCTATGGGATTCAGGTCTGGACTCATTGCTGGCCACCTTAGAAGTCTCCAGTGCTTTCTCTCAAACCATTTTCTAGTGCTTTTTGAAGTGTGTTTTGGGTCATTGTCCTGCTGGAAGACCCATGACCTCTGAGGGAGACCAAGCTTTCTCACACTGGGCCCTACATTATGCTGCAATATTTGTTGGTAGTCTTCAGACTTCATAATGCCATGCACACGGTCAAGCAGTCCAGTGCCAGAAGCAGCAAAGCAACCCCAAAACATCAGGGAACCTCTGCGATGTTTGACTGTAGGGACCGTGTTCTTTGAATGCCTCTTTTTTTCTCCTGTAAACTCTATGTTTATGCCTTTGCCCAAAAAGCTCTACTTTTGTCTCATCTGACCAGAGAACATTCTTTCAAAATGTTTTAGGCTTTTTCAGGTAAGTTTTGGCAAACTCCAGCCTGGCTTTTTTATGTCTCGGGGTAAGAAGTGGGGTCTTCCTGGGTCTCCTACCATACAGTCCCTTTTCATTCAGACACCGATGGATAGTACAGGTTGACACTGTTGTACCCTCGGACTGCAGGGCAGCTTGAACTTCTACTACAGGGCTAGTGCATCCCCCCTACTCTGGAATGCTCTACCACAACATATCAGACTCTCGCCTACCATCGAAACCTTCAAAAAGAACCTGAAGACCCACCTCTTCCGACAAGCCTACAACCTGCAGTAACCACCGATTGACCAAACCGCTGCACGGCCAGCTCTACCCTCACCTACTGTATCCTCACCCATCCCTTGTAGATTGTGAGCCCTCGCGGGCAGGGTCCTCTCTCCTCCTGTACCAGTTGTGACTTGTATTTTTCAAGATTATTGTACTTGTTTTATTATGTATACCCCTCCTCACATGTAAAGCGCCATGGAATAAATGGCGCTATAATAATAAATAATAATAATAATAATAATAATAATAACTTGTTTGGATGTTAGTCGAGGTTCTTTATCCAACATCTGCACAATCTTGCGTTCAAATCTCTTGTCAATTTTTTTTTTCCGTCCACATCTAGGGAGGTTAGCCACAGTGCCATGGGCATTAAACTTCTTGATGACACTGCGCACAGTAGACACAGGAACATTCAGGTCTTTGGAGATGGACTTGTAGCCTTGAGATTGCTTGTGCTTCCTCACAATTTGGTTTCTCAAGTCCTCAGACAGCTCTTTGGTCTTCTTTCTATTCTCCATGCTCAATGTGGTACATACAAGGACACAGGACAGAGGTTGAGTCAACTTTAATTCATGTCAACTGGCTGCAAGTGTGATTTAGTTATTGCCAACACCTGTTAGGTGCCACAGGTAAGTTACAGGTGCTGTTAATTACACAAATTAGACAAGCATCACATGATTTTTCGAAGAGTGCCAATACTTTTGTCCACCCCCTTTTTTATGTTTGGTGTGGAATTATATCCAATTTGGCTTTAGGACAATTCTTTTTGTGTTTTTTTCATTTAAGACAAATTAAATGAAGATAATAATAACAAAGAATTTGTGTTTGCAATCATTTTCTGGAAGAAACTGAGTATTATCTGACAGAATTGCAGGGGTGTCAATACTTTTGGCCACAGCTGTATGTATCTGAATGCTGCTGGATTGGAATGCATGGGGGACCTGACAGGTTCCCTTTAATAATATCCTCCTAAGTGGCCCCCGTGCAGTAATATTGCCATCCATAAATTAATACTGTAATAATAATTTCCCTTCATATGGCCCTCATGAATTAATGCATTACAAAGATCCAAAGGAGGGACAGAAAATGGCTGTACTAAATCATTGTATGAGAGGAGTGAATGTCAATGGAGGAGAACAATAATGCAACTGGAACCTTGAGGATAGATAGATGAAGACCTCAAAAAGCCTTATTGAAGGAAATCCAGAATAGCTTCAGATGAACGATGGTGAAATCATCAGCTCATCCGTTTAAGAAAATACTTTTATTACATTTTATTAGTAACAGACATTTAGCAATTTTTTGTTGGGACAGGCGAAAACTAGAGTAAGGGTATGTGCACACATCAGGATTTCTTGCAGAAATTTTCCTGACAAAAAACGGACATTTCTGCCAGAAATCCGCATGCGTTTTTACCGCGTTTTTCACACGTTTTTGGTGCGTTTTTTGTGCGTTTTTCCCAAATGCATAGAATTGCGGGAAAAACGCAGAAAATTCCCAAAAATAATGAACATGCTCATTTTTTTACCACGATGCGTTTTTTTCACGGAAAAAAACGCATCCATGTGCACAAAACATGCAGAATGCATTCTAAATGATAGAATGCATAATGTATGCATTTTTAATGAGTTTTTATAGCGTTTTTAGCGCAAAAAAAACCGCGAAAAAACCTGAAAGTGTGCACATAGCCTTAAGGTAGTAAATGGCATAAAGCCAAAGAGGCTTTACTTACCTGATAAAGTCCCTGCCACTACAGACACCTCACCGGTGCTACCTACCTATCTCTGCACGGTACCATTGAGGGAAGTTACTACCCACATGACCACTACAACCAATCACTGGACTCCGTGTTCTCATGCCATCCACTGCTATGGTGCAGTAGTCACATGGACAGACAGCATTTGACAACTGCATAGAAGAGAACCTGGCGAAGACCATCGAAGTGGAGGATTTGGCAGATTAGTAATATCTCTTTTATTTTATGCTACCTCTTCCACAATTCTGTATGGGTCCCAACCATCTTGTTCCATGCACGTGCAGCGCCCCAGAGTCCTGGTCGTTGCAGTAATGTCGCTCTGCCACTAAGGGGAGTGATGTTATGTCTGATTGCACTAAAGGAGTTCACCTGACCAGGTATCCCAGTCACACATTACACTTCACACTCCGGCCACCAGGGGGAGTAAAAGGCACTATGTATTAGGCCACTCCTCACACTCTGGTAAAACTGGGGGTTGGATAGGAGGTGAGAGACAGAACGCAGCCTGGGAGAGCTCCAGGGAGGACCTGTCAGAAGTGGGTTCCTGGCAGGTACCTAGCAGAAAGGACCGATTGTTACGGAGCCGCGCCTGCACTACCTTGCGGCGGCATCTTAAGAAAGGACACGAAGCGAAGTATATTGTGGAGAAGTGAGAAGCGGGATCAAAGTGTGAAGGCGATAGGACCAGAGGGATTTGTGCCCCTAAGACTGCGGCAACATCCTTTGGAGGCGCGTAGCCGGTGGCCGGAGCACCGAGGAAGTAACAGACTCCACGTATTACTTCAAACAGCGGCAGGACAGTTAATTATAGGTTGGCTGTCTGACCTAAATCACCTAAACGGACATAGGAGGCAATCGTGGGAGAGGGGCATCTCTAGGGTCCCAGAATAACTCCAGGCCTACCTGTCATATGGGTGAGTCCCAGCCATATTATCTGGGGGGACGGAGAGAGGAAGAATGGATACGACAGTTGTGAGGACTATCCCGTGGTGCTCAGCAGGGAAGGACTACAATACACAGGTGCTAGAAGGTAGACACTGATTTCCACCTGCAAAGGGAACTCTGGATGTGCCTTCGGACCGGCCGGTCTCAGCCAGCCCTGTTAGCAGTGCTCTGGATTGCGGACTCCGAAGCCTTCAGTAAAAAGGTAAAAAGACTGCAACCCTGCGTCCTCGTTATTCCTCGCGTTCTGCAGCACGCACCATCACCTTTCATTGGACGCCCCTTAGCAGGGTCACGGACCGGGTCTAGCCACCGTGACCACCCCGGACCAATTACCCCGCGGCCCTGTGTCTTGGGGCGCTCCATACGCTTATCTCGTGCTGATGGCTGCTCACATACAGCGGCCTGAAAAAGTATTCATACCCTGTGAACTTTTCCACATTTTTTTAAATGCATTTTATTTGAATTTTATATGATATACCAATTCTAAGTAGCCAGTATTTGTAAAGTGTAAAATAAACAATAGATGGTTTTCTCATTATTTTAAAAATATAAATCTGAAAATCGTGCATTTGTATTCAGCCCCCTTGAGTGAATACTTTGTGGGACCATCTTTGGCTGCAATTATTGCTGCAAGTCTTTTGGGTTTTGTCTCTACCAGCTTTGCACATTTATTTTGCTTATTCTTTGCAATCCAGCTCAAGCTCTGTGAGATTGGATGGAGACGTCTGTGAATAGTCTCCCCACAGATTCTGAATCTGATTTCCGTCTGGACTGGGACTGAGCCAGTCATACACATGAAAATGCTTTGAAATTCTAAACCATTCCATTGTAACTGTAGCAGAATGTTTAGGATATGTTTAGTGTCGCTGTCCTGCTAGAAGGTTAACCTGTTCACCAGTCTCAAGTCCAAAAAGGATTAGTGTTCCACAGGGTTCTCTGAAATAGACTCTCCCATGACTGGCCTGGCGGGGGTATCGAGGAAATCACTGGTGGGCCCTTGCAGGGGAAGAGAAGAAGACATGAGGGAGAAAAAAAATTCTGTGTTTTTTAGAGGCACGGGCCCTTTAAAAGCGCAGGCAGATTATGTGCAGGGGCGCACGCACACAGATTTCATTACCTGAACCGCCGCGGTGCACACTGACTAGTGTGCGATTGTCGTCACTGGCGTATGATGTCAGTGTCATGCACCGCATGCAACGGGCGCACACAAGTCAGCCGCCAGCCTCTGCTAGGTCGGCGGCCATCACAATATGAGTACGCTGGACCTGCAGAGGAGGCTGCCGCTTTTTTTTCACTCTGTGCATGCGGCATGGTACGTGCGCCAGGATGGATATATATGGGAAAGGGTGTGCAGGACAAAGGACCCGGATGGATAAAACTGTGGGAGCAGGAAAAGTGACCAGGATGGATATATGGAGGACGAGGACAAGTGACCAGAATGGATATATGGGGTGGTGGGCCGGACAAGGGATCAGGATGGATATATGAGGTGGGGGGGCAGGGCAAGGGACCAGGATGGATATATGGGGGGGCAGGACAAGTGACCAGGATGGATATATGGGGGGGGGGACAAGGGACCAGGATGGATATATGGGGGATCCAGGATGGATATATGGAGGGGGCAGGTGGATATATGGGGGGAGCCAGGATGGGTATATGGGGGGTGCCAGAACAAGGGACCAGGATGGATACACAGTGCCTTGTGAAAGTATTCGGCTCCCTTGAAGTCTTCAACCTTTTCCCACATATCATACTTCAAACATAAAGATACCAAATGTAAATTTTTGGTGAAGAATCAACAACAAGTGCAACACAATTGTGAAGTTGAACAAAATTTATTTGTTATTTTAAATTTTTGTGGAAAATCAAAAACTGAAAAGTGGGGCGTGCAATATTATACGGCCCCTTTAACTTAATACTTTGTTGCGCCACCTTTTGCTGTGATTACAGCTGCAAGTCGCTTGGGGTATGTCTCTATCAGTTTTGTATATCGAGAGACTGAAATTCTTGCCCATTCTTCCTTGGCAAACAGCTCGAGCTCAGTGAGGTTTGATGGAGATCGTTTGTGAACAGCAGTTTTCAGCTCTTTCCACAGATTCTTGATTGGATTGAGGTCTGGACTTTGACTTGGCCATTCTAAAACCTGGATATGTTTATTTGTGAACCATTCCATTGTAGATTTTGCTTTATGTTTGGGATTAGGGTTGAGCGAAACGGGTCGAACATTTTCAAAAGTCGCCGACTTTTGGCTAAGTCGGGGTTTCATGAAACCCGATCCGACCCCTGTGCGGGGTCGGCCATGCGGTACGCGACTTTCGCGCCAAAGTCGCGTTTCAATGACGCGAAAAGCGCCATTTCTCAGCCAATGAAGGTAAACGCAGAGTGTGGGCAGCGTGATGACATAGGTCCTGGTCCCCACCATCTTAGAGAAGGGCATTGCAGTGATTGGCTTGCTGTCTGCGACGTCACAGGGGCTATAAAGAGGCGTTCCCGCCGACCGCCATCTTACTGCTGCTGATCTGAGCTTAGGGAGAGGTTGCTGCCGCTTTGTCAGAAGCAGGGATAGCGTTAGGCAGGGTCCATTAACCACAAAACCGCTTGTGCTGCAGCGATTTGCACTGTCCAACACCACCCTCGGTGTGCAGGGACAGTGGAAGTTTTTTTTTTTTTTTTTTTCCCCTCAGCGCTGTAGCTCATTGGGCTGCCCTAGAAGGCTCCCTGATAGCTGCATTGCTGTGTGTACGCCGCTGTGCAAACCAACTGCTTTTTTCAAAGCACAAATCCTCTTGTTCCTTCCTTTCTGCACAGCTATCTTTTTTGTTTGTCCACACTTTTTATTTCATTTGTGCATCAGTCCACTCCTTATTGCTGCCTGCCATACCTGGCTGAGATTACTGCAGGCAGGGAGATAGTAGCTGCCTGCCATACCTGGCTGAGATTACTGCAGGCAGGGAGATAGTAGCTGCCTGCCATACCTGGCTGAGATTACTGCAGGCAGGGAGATAGTAATTGTAGGACATTCCCTGTTTTTTTTTTTTTTTTTTTTTTGGTGGGAGATTAAGATTGGCAATTTGGCATTTCTGCTAGAGTGCCATCCCTGTGTGTGCCATCTCTCTCACATAGTGGGCCATAGAAAGCCTTTTCATTTTTCTGTATTTTTTTTTGTGGGGTGTATAAATTCTCCCTGATAAAAATACAGTGGGAGATTAATATTGGCCTTTGGGCTTGTGTGCCAGTCCTGAGTGTGCCATCTCTCTCACAAATAGTGGGCCATAGAAAGCCTTTTTATTTTTTTTTTTGGTTTTATAAATTCTCCCTGAAAAAAAGGGAGATTAATATTGGCCTCTGGGCTTGTGTGCCAGTCCTGAGCGTGCCATCTGTGCCAGCCCTGAGCGTGCCATCTCTCTCACAAATAGTGGGCCATAGAAAGCCTATTTAATTTTTTTTTTTGTTTTATAAATTTTCCCTGAAAAAAGGGAGATTAATATTGGCCTCTGGGCTTGTGTGCCAGTTGTGAGCGTGCCATCTGTGCCAGTCCTGAGCGTGCCATCTCTCTCACAAATAGTGGGCCATAGAAAGCCTATTTAAATATTTTTTTGGTTTTATAAATTCTCCCAGAAAAAAAGGGAGATTAATATTGGCCTCTGGGCTTGTGTGCCAGTCCTGAGCGTGCCATCTGTGCCAGCCAGCCCTGAGCGTGCCATCTCTCTCACAAATAGTGGGCCATAGAAAGCCTATTTAATTTTTTTTTTGTTTTATCAATTTTCCCTGAAAAAAGGGAGATTAATATTGGCCTCTGGGCTTGTGTGCCAGTTGTGAGCGTGCCATCTGTGCCAGTCCTGAGCGTGCCATCTCTCTCACAAATAGTGGGCCATAGAAAGCCTATTTAAATATTTTTTTGGTTTTATAAATTCTCCCAGAAAAAAAGGGAGATTAATATTGGCCTCTGGGCTTGTGTGCCAGTCCTGAGCGTGCCATCTGTGCCAGCCAGCCCTGAGCGTGCCATCTCTCTCACAAATAGTGGGCCATAGAAAGCCTATTTAATTTTTTTTTTTGTTTTATCAATTTTCCCTGAAAAAAGGGAGATTAATATTGGCCTCTGGGCTTGTGTGCCAGTTGTGAGCGTGCCATCTGTGCCAGTCCTGAGCGTGCCATCTCTCTCACAAATAGTGGGCCATAGAAAGCCTATTTAAATATTTTTTTGGTTTTATAAATTCTCCCAGAAAAAAAGGGAGATTAATATTGGCCTCTGGGCTTCTGTGCCAGTCCTGAGCGTGCCATCTGTGCCAGTCCTGAGCGTCCCATCTCTCTCACAAATAGTGGGCCATAGAAAGCCTATTTTATTTTTTTTTTGGGTTTTAGAAATTCTCCCTGAAAAAAGGGAGATTAATATTGGCCTCTGGGCTTGTGTGCCAGTTGTGAGCGTGCCATCTGTGCCAGTCCTGAGCGTGCCATCTCTCTCACAAATAGTGGGCCATAGAAAGCCTATTTAAATATTTTTTTGGTTTTATAAATTCTCCCAGAAAAAAAGGGAGATTAATATTGGCCTCTGGGCTTCTGTGCCAGTCCTGAGCGTGCCATCTGTGCCAGTCCTGAGCGTCCCATCTCTCTCACAAATAGTGGGCCATAGAAAGCCTATTTTATTTTTTTTTTGGGTTTCAGAAATTCTCCCTGGAAAAAAAAAGGGAGATTAATATTGCCCTTTGGGCTTGTGTGCCAGTACTAAGCGTTCCATCTCTCTCTCTCTCTCAGTCAGTGGGCCATAGAACGCATATTTTTGGTTTTATTTGTTTTCTAAATTCTCCCTGAAAAAATCATTTTATTTTATTTGGTTTCTAAATTCTTCCTGATAAAATCATATTTTTTTTATTATTTTTATTTCTAAAGTCTCCCTGAAAAAAAAAAAAAAAAAACAACCAAAAAAACAGTGGGAGATTAATATTGGCCTTTCTGCTTGTGTGCCAGTCTTGACTCCTGGGTGCGTCATCTCTCAGTCAGTGGGCCATAGAACGCCTATTTTTGGTTTTATTTGTTTTATAAATTCTCCCTGAAAAAATCATTTTATTTTATTTGGTTTCTAAATTCTTCCTGATAAAATCATATTTTTTTTATTATTTTTTTTTCTAAAGTCTCCCTGAAAAAAAAAAAAAAAAAACAACCAAAAAAAACAGTGGGAGATTAATATTGGCCTTTCTGCTTGTGTGCCAGTCTTGACTCCTGGGTGCGTCATCTCTCAGTCAGTGGGCCATAGAACGCCTATTTTTGGTTTTATTTGTTTTATAAATTCTCCCTGAAAAAATCATTTTATTTTATTTGGTTTCTAAATTCTTCCTGATAAAATCATATTTTTTTTATTATTTTTTTTTCTAAAGTCTCCCTGAAAAAAAAAAAAAAAAAAACAACCAAAAAAAACAGTGGGAGATTAATATTGGCCTTTCTGCTTGTGTGCCAGTCTTGACTCCTGGGTGTGCCATCTCTCTCTCTCTCTCTCTCTCTCTCTCTCTCTCTCTCTCTCTCTCTCTCTCTCCAATTGTGGTCCATAGAAAGCCTATATTTTTTTTCCTTGATTTGGGTTCTAAAATCTACCAGAGAAAATAACTACATCAATCATTGGTAGAAAAATATTGGCCTCTGGGTTTGTGTGCCACTCCTGACTCCTGTGTGCGTCATCTCTCAGTCAGTGGGCCATAGAACGCCTATTTTTGTTTTTATTTGTTTTATAAATTCTCCCTGAAAAAATCATTTTATTTTATTTGGTTTCTAAATTCTTCCTGATAAAATCATATTTTTTTTATTATTTTTTTTTCTAAAGTCTCCCTGAAAAAAAAAAAAAAAAAAAAAAACAAAAAAAAAACAGTGGGAGATTAATATTGGCCTTTCTGCTTGTGTGCCAGTCTTGACTCCTGGGTGTGCCATCTCTCTCTCTCTCTCTCTCCAATTGTGGTCCATAGAAAGCCTACATTTTTTTTCCTTGATTTGGGTTCCAAAATCTACCAGAGAAAATAACTCCATCAATCATTGGTAGAAAAATATTGGCCTCTGGGCTTGTGTGCCACTCCTGATTCCTGTGTGCGTCATCTCTCACTCAGTGGCCCATAGAAAGCATATAGTTTGTTACATTTGTTTTCTAAATTCTCCCTGCAAAAATCTATTTTTTTTTTTTTGGGGGGTTTCTAAAGTGTTCCTGAAAAAAATAAAAATAAAAAAAAAATAATAGTGTGACATTAATATTAACATTTGTGCTTCAGTGACAGTCCTGCGTGTGGGGCATCTCTCTAATTTGCAGCCACCAAAAAAAGAGTGTGTAACATTGGGCCTGATTTTCGCTGTGGTCTCACCAACCTGTAAAGGGGTAGCTAAATCATACTGAAGTTATAGCTCACCGTGTAAGTTGTGTGACTGCAACAAATAACGTTAGTTTGGTTACGTTTTTAAAACAATGAGGAAGTCTAGTGGAAGAGGTCGTGGCCGGGGGCGTTCATTGTCAGCTGGTAATGAGGGTAGTGGTAGTGGTGGAGCATCAGGTGGTCGTGGGGGAAAAAATATTGCACCTAAGTCTGGAGCTGTGGAGCCAGGTTCGTCGTCCGGCTACACAAGGCCTCGAACGCTCCCTTTTCTGGGATTAGGAAAACCGCTTTTAAAGCCGGAGCAGCAAGAGCAAGTTTTGGCTTATCTTGCTGACTCAGCCTCTAGCTCTTTTGCCTCATCTCGTGAAACTGGTAAAAGTAAAAGCAGCGCGTCGTTAGTGGATGTTCACGGTCAGGGACAAGTCACTTCCTTGTCCTCTTCAGCAAAAACAACAACAGAGAAGAATGCAGCAGGCGACACAACGGGTTACTCCATGGAGCTCTTTACACATACCGTCCCTGGCTTAGAAAGTGAAGCAGTTAACAGTCCATGCCCATTACAAATTGAATCTGACATGGAGTGCACTGACGCACAGCCACAGCCAGACTACTATGCTGGTCCTTTGACTCAGACCACAACATTGCCCTCGCAGGGTGCTGATCAAGAATCAGACCCTGATGAGACTATGTTGCCCCATCACGAACGCTATACCACCGAACGACACGGTGACACAGACGAAGTTGCGCAGGAGGTACAAGAAGAGTTATTAGATGACCCAGTTCTTGACCCCGATTGGCAGCCATTGGGGGAACAGGGTGCAGGCGGCAGCAGTTCTGAAGCAGAGGAGGAGGAGGGGCCGCAGCAGGCATCAACATCGCCACAGGTTCCATCTGCCGGGCCCGTATCTTGCCCAAAACGCGTGGCAAAGCCAAAACCTGGTGGAGGACAGCGTGGCCATCCGGTTAAAGCTCAGTCTGCAATGCCTGAAAAGGTATCCGATGCTAGAAAGAGTGCAGTCTGGCATTTTTTTAAACAACATCCAATTGATCAGCGCAAAGTCATCTGTCAAAAATGTTCTACTTCCTTAAGCAGAGGTCAGAATCTGAAAAGTCTCAATACTAGTTGCATGCATAGACATTTAACCACCATGCATTTGAAAGCTTGGACTAACTACCAAACGTCCCTTAAGGTTGTTGCACCCTCGGCCAATGAAGCTAGTCATCAACGCAACATCCCTTCCGGCAGTGTAGGACCACCATTTAGCGCACCACCTGCTGTATCTGTGCAGGTATCTTTGCCAGGCCAAAGCAGTCAGGGTCAGGGAATCACCAGTTTCGTAGTAGGAAACACTGCATCTAGGGCACCGGCGGCAACAATACCATCTCCCACCGTCTCTCAGTCTGCCATGTCCACCGGCACCCCCGCTAGTTCCACGATCTCCAGCTCTCCAGTCCAGCTCACCCTACATGAGACTATGGTTAGAAAAAGGAAATACTTAGCCTCGCATCCGCGTACACAGGGTTTGAACGCCCACATAGCTAGACTAATCTCGTTAGAGATGATGCCCTACCGGTTAGTTGAAAGCGAAGCTTTCAAAGACCTGATGGACTACGCTGTACCACGCTACGAGCTACCCAGTCGACACTTTTTTTCCAGAAAAGCCATCCCAGCCCTCCACCAGCATGTTAAAGAGCGCATCGTCCATGCACTCAGGCAATCTGTGAGCACAAAGGTGCACCTGACAACAGATGCATGGACCAGTAGGCATGGCCAGGGACGTTACGTGTCCATCACGGCACACTGGGTAAATGTGGTGGATTCAGGGTCCACAGGGGACAGCAAGTTTGGGACAGTTCTGCCTAGCCCACGGTCTAGTAAACAGTTGTCTGTAGCCGTTCGCACCCCCTCCTCCTCCTCCTCCTCGTCCTCCTGCAGAAGCAAGAGCTCGTCCACAGACCGCAGTCGCACAAACACTCCATCCGCACCTGCCACTGTTGCACACCAGGTCTCCCATTATGGGGCAGCTACTGGCATACGTCAGCAGGCTGTATTGGCTATGAAGTGTTTGGGCGACAATAGACACACCGCGGAAGTTCTGTCCGAGTTCTTGCAGCAAGAAACGCAGTCGTGGCTGGGCACTGTAGATCTTGAGGCAGGCAAGGTAGTGAGTGATAACGGAAGGAATTTCATGGCTGCCATCTCCCTTTCCCAACTGAAACACATTCCTTGCCTGGCTCACACCTTAAACCTGGTGGTGCAGTGCTTCCTGAAAAGTTATCCGGGGTTATCCGACCTGCTCCTCAAAGTGCGTGGACTTTGCGCACATATCCGCCGTTCGCCTGTACACTCCAGCCGTATGCAGACCTATCAGCGTTCTTTGAACCTTCCCCAGCATCGCCTAATCATAGACGTTGCAACAAGGTGGAACTCAACACTGCACATGCTTCAGAGACTGTGCGAACAGAGGCGGGCTGTTATGTTTTTGTGGGAGGATACACATACACGGGCAGGCAGTAGGATGGCAGACATGGAGTTGTCAGGTGTGCAGTGGTCGAAGATTCAAGACATGTGTCAAGTCCTTCAGTGTTTTGAGGAATGCACACGGCTGGTTAGTGCAGACAACGCCATAATAAGCATGAGCATCCCCCTAATGCGTCTGCTGATGCAAAGTTTGACGCACATAAAGGATCAGGCGTCTGCACCAGAGGAAGAGGAAAGCCTTGATGACAGTCAGCGATTGTCTGGTCAGGGCAGTGTACATGACGAGGTACCGGGCGAAGAGGAGGTGGAGGATGAGGAGGATGATGGGGATGAGTATATTTTTAATGAGGAAGCTTTCCCGGGGGCACGGGAAATTGGTGGCGTGGCAAGGCCGGGTTCTGGTTTTTTGAGGGACACAAGTGACGTAGATTTGCCTGCAACTGCCCCTCAACCAAGCACAACCGCAGATTTGACAACGGGAACTTTGGCCCACATGGCGGATTATGCCTTGCGTATCCTCAAAAGGGACACACGCATTACAAAAATGATGAACGATGACGATTACTGGTTGGCCTGCCTCCTTGATCCTCGCTATAAAGGCAAATTGCAAAATATTATGCCACATGAGAACTTGGAACTAATATTAGCAACAAAACAATCAACTCTTGTTGACCGTTTGCTTCTGGCATTCCCTGCACACAGCGCCCGTGATCGTTCTCACACGAGCTCCAGGGGCCAGCAGACCAGAGGTGTTAGAGGGGCAGAAATCAGAAGTGGCGTTGGACAGAGGGGTTTTCTGACCAGGTTGTGGAGTGATTTTTCTATGACCGCAGACAGGACAGGTACTGCAGCATCAATTCAAAGTGACAGGAGACAACATTTGTCCAGTATGGTTACAAACTATTTTTCATCCCTTATCGACGTTCTCCCTCAACCGTCATTCCCATTTGATTACTGGGCATCCAAATTAGACACCTGGCCAGAATTGGCAGAATATGCATTGCAGGAGCTTGCTTGCCCGGCAGCTAGTGTCCTATCAGAAAGAGTATTCAGTGCTGCAGGTTCAATACTAACAGAAAAAAGGACTCGTCTGGCTACCCAAAATGTAGATGATCTAACCTTCATTAAAATGAACCACAACTGGATTTCAAAATCTTTTGCCCCACCCTGCCCGGCTGACACCTAGCTTTCCTATGAAAAGGTCTTGCCTGTGGACTATTCTGAATGACTTTTCCAATCTCGTAATTTTCTTCACCTGATTGTCCAGCATACGACATGTTTCCACCTCACGAAATGGCCAAACTCCCCACACGGGGCCGTGCTATCGCCACTTTGCGCTTGGACCCTTGAGAGTGCTGTTTGTCTGAAGAGGTGGGTGTGGCCGCTTTTGGTCGACGGCACTGCCACTGGGTCCCTCATAGTACAATAAAGTGTCTCTGGCGGTGGTGGTGCGCACCCAACGTCAGACACACCGTTGTAATATGAGGGGCCCTGTGCCTGTACCGCCGGCCACAAGACAGTTCCCCCCCCCAGCTCAAACAGTGCTCTACCACTAGCAAAATTATCTCTCACAGCTTCACCAATGTGTAGTCTAGCCGCTGACATCCTTCAATGCCTGGCACTGACAATACCATTGTTTTGACATTTTTGTTATGTTAGGCCTTCGAAGCCTGTCTGCGGTCCCTTCTTTCTACAACTACTACACTGACCAGGCCACTGCTGGCCGTGTTACCCTGGAACCAATTTAAAAGTGCCTACAGTCAGCCCAATTTTGTTATGTTAGGCCTTCGAAGACTGTCTGCCGTCACTCCTTCCACTAGACTTCCACTGACCATACACTGCTGCCCATGTACCCCTGGAACCAATTTAAAGTGCCTACAGCCAGCCCAATTTTGTTATGTTGGGCCTTCGAAGCCTGTCTGCGGTCACTCCTTCCACTAGACTTCCACTGACCAGACCACTGCTGCCCGTGTACCCCTGGAACCAATTTAAAAGTGCCTACAGCCAGCCCAAGTTTGTTATGTTAGGCCTTGGAAGCCTGTCTGCGGTCACTCCTTCCACTAGACTTCCACTGACCAGACCACTGCTGCCCGTGTACCCCTGGAACCAATTTAAAAGTGCCTACAGCCAGCCCAAGTTTGTTATGTTAGGCCTTGGAAGCCTGTCTGCGGTCACTCCTTCCACTAGACTTCCACTGACCAGACCACTGCTGCCCGTGTACCCCTGGAACCAATTTAAAAGTGCCTACAGCCAGCCCAAGTTTGTTATGTTAGGCCTTGGAAGCCTGTCTGCGGTCACTCCTTCCACTAGACTTCCACTGACCAGACCACTGCTGCCCGTGTACCCCTGGAACCAATTTAAAAGTGCCTACAGCCAGCCCAAGTTTGTTATGTTAGGCCTTGGAAGCCTGTCTGCGGTCACTCCTTCCACTAGACTTCCACTGACCAGACCACTGCTGCCCGTGTACCCCTGGAACCAATTTAAAAGTGCCTACAGCCAGCCCAAGTTTGTTATGTTAGGCCTTCTAAGCCTGTCTGCGGTCCATTCTTTCAACTACTACTACACTGACCAGGTCACTGCTGCCCGTGTACCCCTGGAACCAATTTAAAATTGCCTACAGCCAGCCCAATTTTTTTATTTTAGGCCTTCGATGCCTGTCTGCGGTCCATTCTTTCAACTACTACTACACTGACCAGGTCACTGCTGTCCGTGTACCCCTGGAACCAATTTAAAATTGCCTACAGCCATGTGTTATTATTTTAGGCCTTCGATGCCTGTCTGCGGTCACTCCTTCCACTAGGCCTCCACTGACCACACCACTGCTGTCCGTGTACCCCTGGAACCAATTTAAAATTGCCTACAGCCAGCCCAATTTTTTTATTTTAGGCCTTCGATGCCTGTCTGCGGTCCATTCTTTCAACTACTACTACACTGACCAGGTCACTGCTGTCCGTGTACCCCTGTAACCAATTTAAAATTGCCTACAGCCATGTGTTATTATTTTAGGCATTCGATGCCTGTCTGCGGTCCATTTTTTCAACTACTACTACACTGACCAGGTCACTGCTGCCCGTGTACCCCTGGAACCAATTTAAAATTGCCTACAGCCATGTGTTATTATTTTAGGCCTTCGATGCCTGTCTGCGGTCACTCCTTCCACTAGGCCTCCACTGACCACACCACTGCTGCCCGTGTACCCCTGGAACCAATTTAAAATTGCCTACAGCCAGCCCAATTTTTTTATTTTAGGCCTTCGATGCCTGTCTGCGGTCCATTCTTTCAACTACTACTACACTGACCAGGTCACTGCTGCCCGTGTACCCCTGGAACCAATTTAAAATTGCCTACAGCCATGTGTTATTATTTTAGGCCTTCGATGCCTGTCTGCGGTCACTCCTTCCACTAGGCCTCCACTGACCACACCACTGCTGTCCGTGTACCCCTGGAACCAATTTAAAATTGCCTACAGCCATGTGTTATTATTTTAGGCCTTCGATGCCTGTCTGCGGTCACTCCTTCCACTAGGCCTCCACTGACCACACCACTGCTGTCCGTGTACCCCTGGAACCAATTTAAAATTGCCTACAGCCATGTGTTATTATTTTAGGCCTTCGATGCCTGTCTGCGGTCACTCCTTCCACTAGGCCTCCACTGACCACACCACTGCTGTCCGTGTACCCCTGGAACCAATTTAAAATTGCCTACAGCCAGCCCAATTTTTTTATTTTAGGCCTTCGATGCCTGTCTGCGGTCCATTCTTTCAACTACTACTACACTGACCAGGTCACTGCTGCCCGTGTACCCCTGGAACCAATTTAAAATTGCCTACAGCCATGTGTTATTATTTTAGGCATTCGATGCCTGTCTGCGGTCCATTTTTTCAACTACTACTACACTGACCAGGTCACTGCTGCCCGTGTACCCCTGGAACCAATTTAAAATTGCCTACAGCCATGTGTTATTATTTTAGGCCTTCGATGCCTGTCTGCGGTCACTCCTTCCACTAGGCCTCCACTGACCACACCACTGCTGTCCGTGTACCCCTGGAACCAATTTAAAATTGCCTACAGCCATGTGTTATTATTTTAGGCCTTCGATGCCTGTCTGCGGTCACTCCTTCCACTAGGCCTCCACTGACCACACCACTGCTGCCCGTGTACCCCTGGAACCAATTTAAAATTGCCTACAGCCAGCCCAATTTTTTTATTTTAGGCCTTCGATGCCTGTCTGCGGTCCATTCTTTCAACTACTACTACACTGACCAGGTCACTGCTGTCCGTGTACCCCTGGAACCAATTTAAAATTGCCTACAGCCATGTGTTATTATTTTAGGCCTTCGATGCCTGTCTGCGGTCACTCCTTCCACTAGGCCTCCACTGACCACACCACTGCTGTCCGTGTACCCCTGGAACCAATTTAAAATTGCCTACAGCCATGTGTTATTATTTTAGGCCTTCGATGCCTGTCTGCGGTCACTCCTTCCACTAGGCCTCCACTGACCACACCACTGCTGTCCGTGTACCCCTGGAACCAATTTAAAATTGCCTACAGCCAGCCCAATTTTTTTATTTTAGGCCTTCGATGCCTGTCTGCGGTCCATTCTTTCAACTACTACTACACTGACCAGGTCACTGCTGCCCGTGTACCCCTGGAACCAATTTAAAATTGCCTACAGCCATGTGTTATTATTTTAGGCATTCGATGCCTGTCTGCGGTCCATTTTTTCAACTACTACTACACTGACCAGGTCACTGCTGCCCGTGTACCCCTGGAACCAATTTAAAATTGCCTACAGCCATGTGTTATTATTTTAGGCCTTCGATGCCTGTCTGCGGTCACTCCTTCCACTAGGCCTCCACTGACCACACCACTGCTGTCCGTGTACCCCTGGAACCAATTTAAAATTGCCTACAGCCATGTGTTATTATTTTAGGCCTTCGATGCCTGTCTGCGGTCACTCCTTCCACTAGGCCTCCACTGACCACACCACTGCTGCCCGTGTACCCCTGGAACCAATTTAAAATTGCCTACAGCCAGCCCAATTTTTTTATTTTAGGCCTTCGATGCCTGTCTGCGGTCCATTCTTTCAACTACTACTACACTGACCAGGTCACTGCTGTCCGTGTACCCCTGGAACCAATTTAAAATTGCCTACAGCCATGTGTTATTATTTTAGGCCTTCGATGCCTGTCTGCGGTCACTCCTTCCACTAGGCCTCCACTGACCACACCACTGCTGTCCGTGTACCCCTGGAACCAATTTAAAATTGCCTACAGCCATGTGTTATTATTTTAGGCCTTCGATGCCTGTCTGCGGTCACTCCTTCCACTAGGCCTCCACTGACCACACCACTGCTGTCCGTGTACCCCTGGAACCAATTTAAAATTGCCTACAGCCAGCCCAATTTTTTTATTTTAGGCCTTCGATGCCTGTCTGCGGTCCATTCTTTCAACTACTACTACACTGACCAGGTCACTGCTGTCCGTGTACCCCTGGAACCAATTTAAAATTGCCTACAGCCATGTGTTATTATTTTAGGCCTTCGATGCCTGTCTGCGGTCACTCCTTCCACTAGGCCTCCACTGACCACACCACTGCTGTCCGTGTACCCCTGGAACCAATTTAAAATTGCCTACAGCCATGTGTTATTATTTTAGGCCTTCGATGCCTGTCTGCGGTCACTCCTTCCACTAGGCCTCCACTGACCACACCACTGCTGCCCGTGTACCCCTGGAACCAATTTAAAATTGCCTACAGCCAGCCCAATTTTTTTATTTTAGGCCTTCGATGCCTGTCTGCGGTCCATTCTTTCAACTACTACTACACTGACCAGGTCACTGCTGTCCGTGTACCCCTGGAACCAATTTAAAATTGCCTACAGCCATGTGTTATTATTTTAGGCCTTCGATGCCTGTCTGCGGTCACTCCTTCCACTAGGCCTCCACTGACCACACCACTGCTGTCCGTGTACCCCTGGAACCAATTTAAAATTGCCTACAGCCATGTGTTATTATTTTAGGCCTTCGATGCCTGTCTGCGGTCACTCCTTCCACTAGGCCTCCACTGACCACACCACTGCTGTCCGTGTACCCCTGGAACCAATTTAAAATTGCCTACAGCCAGCCCAATTTTTTTATTTTAGGCCTTCGATGCCTGTCTGCGGTCCATTCTTTCAACTACTACTACACTGACCAGGTCACTGCTGTCCGTGTACCCCTGTAACCAATTTAAAATTGCCTACAGCCATGTGTTATTATTTTAGGCATTCGATGCCTGTCTGCGGTCCATTTTTTCAACTACTACTACACTGACCAGGTCACTGCTGCCCGTGTACCCCTGGAACCAATTTAAAATTGCCTACAGCCATGTGTTATTATTTTAGGCCTTCGATGCCTGTCTGCGGTCACTCCTTCCACTAGGCCTCCACTGACCACACCACTGCTGCCCGTGTACCCCTGGAACCAATTTAAAATTGCCTACAGCCAGCCCAATTTTTTTATTTTAGGCCTTCGATGCCTGTCTGCGGTCCATTCTTTCAACTACTACTACACTGACCAGGTCACTGCTGCCCGTGTACCCCTGGAACCAATTTAAAATTGCCTACAGCCATGTGTTATTATTTTAGGCCTTCGATGCCTGTCTGCGGTCACTCCTTCCACTAGGCCTCCACTGACCACACCACTGCTGTCCGTGTACCCCTGGAACCAATTTAAAATTGCCTACAGCCATGTGTTATTATTTTAGGCCTTCGATGCCTGTCTGCGGTCCATTCTTTCAACTACTACTACACTGACCAGGGCACTGCTGGCCGTGTACCCCTGGAACCAACATCAGAAAATATAAAAATAAGTATTTTGCTTATAAAAAAGAAAATACTGGTGAGATATCAAATGCAGACATTTTAACATTAAAAACAAACACACAACTCTAATCTGGTACAGTACTAAAAATGGCCACCAGCTACAATTACTTTCTCCTGCAAGTAGTTAACTGAAAGTTTTTTTAAATTGAAAACACACATATGGCATCCACCGAGTGTTGTCCTGTCGCGTCTTCTTTATATTATTGCCGAGAAGATGCAAAATAATGAAAATAATAAAATCATTAATTACCAAAATAATAGAGAAAGTCAACACCACATTGCAAATAAACATTCATTCCAAATAAAGAAGCAGGGCGCGTCCGAGGGTGAGTATATACCTAATAAGAATATAATCACCCTCGGACGCGCAATGCTTATTTCCAACAGCCTTCCTTCCTAAGAATCAGCCCTTCCGTCGTGTAGAGAGACGTTGTGTTACACTCCAAGGTGTTCCCCAGGTTGCCTTTCCTGAGCTTCGATCTTCCGGCTCTCGTTTAGTAGTTCTTGGAAACTACTCTGCATTAGGCCTTCAAATTGGGTATGGGGTGTAGAGAGATGGTGTGTTCCACTCCAAGGTGTTCCCCAGGTTGCCTTTCCTGAGCTTCGATCTTCCGGCTCTCGTTTAGTAGTTGTTGGAAACTACGCTGCATTAGGCCTTCAAATTGGGTATGGGGTGTAGCGAGAGGGTGTGTTACACTCCAAGGTGTTCCCCAGGTTGCCTTTCCTGAGCTTCGATCTTCCGGCTCTCGTTTAGTAGTTCTTGGAAACTACACTGCATTAGGCCTTCAAATTGGGTATGGGGTGTAGAGAGAGGGTGTGTTACACTCTAAGGTGTTCCCCAGGTTTCCTTGCCATTGCTTCGGTCTTCCGACTCTCGTTTAGTAGTTGTAGAAAAGTACACTGCATTAGGCCATACAAAATGGGTATGGGGTGGAGAGAGATGGTGTGTTACACTCCAAGGTGTTCCCCAGGTTGCCTTTCCTGAGCTTCTATCTTCAGGCTCTCATTAAATTGTGGTTAAATGGAACAACTGCATTTGGCGTACTAGTTGGTTTGGGGCCTACTATCGGTGTCTGCCACTCCTTGCTGTTCTCCTCCACTGAACAAAGCTGTGCCGCCTGTTTACTACGGTTGCCAATTTTGAACTGCATTTCGACTACTTACTGATTTGGCCCTACTCTCTGTGTCAGCCTCTCATTCCAGTTGTCCTCCACTGCAATGCCCCCTGGTTATTCCTGTGTTACCAATTTTGAACTGCATTTAGCCCACTTTCTTCTTTGGGCCTATATCTGTGTTTCCACTTCATCGTGCCCATTGCCCAGCCAGTGATAGATGAGTCTGCTGGTACATTGACCCATAACGCAACATTCCCCGTGCACGCTACACAACAACATTGTGACCCTGCTGAAAGTCAGGTTGCTCTTCCCGCATACCATACCACCTTACACGGGGACAAAGAGGAAGGTGCAGATGAAAGTGCAGGTTCCTTCATCAGGTGGGGGGAGGAATACTAGTTGGCGACGTCACTGGCACAGGGCCTCTCATAGTACGCAAAAGTGTTGCTGCCGGTGAGAGGCGCCCCCGCCGTGCAAACACACCGCTGTACTTTGAGGGGCCCTGTGCCAGTGCCAATGCCAACGAGTGGGCCCCCCCTGCTTGCTCAGGTTCACAGCACTTGCAAAGTTGAAATACTTACCTCTCCCTGCTCCACTGCCGTGACGTGGTCCAGATTTCCTGGGCCCACTAATTACTTGAACCAGCCCTACCCCCCACAACTTTAGCCAAATGACCCCCAATTTCAAATGCCTTCCAATTATTATAAGGTAAATTACGCTTGACAAGCTTCATTAAGAAGAATGGATGGTTTTGACATTAAAATGGCCACTCTAGGTGTTTTCCTGGCCCCCACTCACTGCCGACTATGCTGCCCCATTGACTTGCATTGGGTTTCGTGTTTCGGTCGATCCCGACTTTACGTCATAATCGGCCGATTTCACTCGACCCGACTTTGGACATAGTCGGGTTTCGCAAAACCCGGCTCGACTCTAAAAAGGTCAAGGTCGCTCAACTCTATTTGGGATCATTGTCTTGTTGGAAGACAAATCTCCGTCCCAGTCTCAGGTCTTTTGCAGACTCCAACAGGTTTTCTTCAAGAATGGTTCTGTATTGGGCTCCATCCATCTTCCCATCAATTTTAACCATCTTCCCTGTCCCTGCTGAACAAAAGCAGGCCCAAACCATGATGCTGCCACCACCATGTTTGACAGTGGGGATGGTGTGTTCGTGGTGTTGAGCTGTGTTGCCTTTACACCAGGGGTGTCAAACTGCATTCCTCGAGGGCCGCAAACCATGCGTGTTTTCAAGATTTCCTTAGCTTTGCACAAGGTGCTGTAATCATTATGTGTGTACGTGATTAAATTATCACCTGTGCAGTACAAGGAAATCCTGAAAACATGACCTGTTTTGCAGCCCTTGAGGATTGCAGTTTGACACCTCTGCTTTACACCAAACATATCGTTTGGCATTGTTGCCAAAAAATTTGATTTTGGTTTCATCTGACCAGAGCACCTCTTCCACATGTTTGGTGTGTCTCCCAGGTGGCTTCTTGCAAACTTTAAACAACACTTTTTATGGATATCTTTGAGAAATGGCTTTCTTCTTGCCTCTCTTCCATAAAGGCCAGATTTGTGCAGTGTACGACTGATTGTTGTCCCACAACATCCCACCTCAGCTGTAGATCTCTGCAGTTCATCCAGAGTGATCATGGGCCTCTTGGCTGCATCTCTGATCAGTCTTCTCCTTGTTTGAGATGAAAGTTTAGAGGGACGGCCGGGTCTTGGTAGATTTGCAGTGGTATGATACTCCTTCCATTTCAATATGATCGCTTTCACAGTGCTCCTTGGGATGTCTAAAGTTTTGGAAATAATTTTTTAACCAAATCCAGCTTTAAACTTCTCCACAACAGTATCACGGACCTGCCTGTTGTGTTCCTTGGTCTTCATGATGCTCTCTGTGATTCACACAGAACCCTGAGACTATCACAGAGCATGTGCATTTATACAGAGACTTGATTACACACAGGTGGATTATATTTATATAAAAATGTATATATACAGTGGCGCTCAGTGACCAGCTATGGAATAATGCTGCGGATAAGGACAACAACCACTACGTTGTCATAATAAACCTATGAGTAAAATATAAATAAATAAATAAATCCGCGCAGAAAACCATATAGAAAACCCAAAAGCTTTTACTGGACGATATACAAATACCTTCCACATATAAATATTGCACCTCCCCTATTTACATACAATGAGTGTAAACACAATACACTATGGCTCTACACGATGGAACCTCAACAAGAAACAAACTTATGCACTGTTGTAGAGACTACGTATATGCTGATGTTCATATTATATATAGTCAATAGTCTTGGTAGGCCAGACTGCGGATGCCCAGTCAGAATGAAAAAAACAAGAGACTATGAGTCTATATTATTCAGAAGTGAGAGATCTCTCGTGCACCGTGGAACACAGCGAGCAGAACAACGGAGAAAAAAAGAAGAAAAAAATCCTGTGGAAACGAAATGTATCACTGTGACACCGCCCCGGCCGGTAGAAGCAGCAGTGTGGGACAGACGGGTTAACCGAGTCGGAAACCCGCTGTACGAGCCTACTGTTACCTTAGATGGAGCTCATATACTGCCGCTGGCTTTTCTTCGGTATACCTCCACTGAAGACAATAATCGATCCTGGGCTGGTGGTGTGGTCGCGGCTTCCAGGCGTTCACTGCTTCCTCGCGTCTGCGATCTTCGGAGCAGGACCTGCCGTGACGTAACAAGTCACATGGAAAGAGGAGTAACTTGGAGACTGAACGTTCAGTAGGTACGGGTCGCCTCGTAGACCAAAGTCCTACGCGTTTCGGAAAGAATGCTTTCCTTCATCAGGAATGGAGTCTGGCCTACCAAGACTATTGACTATATATAATATGAACATCAGCATATACGTAGTCTCTACAACAGTGCATAAGTTTGTTTCTTGTTGAGGTTCCAT
This sequence comes from Ranitomeya imitator, assembly GCF_032444005.1. Taxonomy (NCBI): domain Eukaryota; kingdom Metazoa; phylum Chordata; class Amphibia; order Anura; family Dendrobatidae; genus Ranitomeya; species Ranitomeya imitator. The sequence continues at coordinate 88,256,151 of NC_091291.1, forward strand.
CGTGTAGAGCCATAGTGTATTGTGTTTACACTCATTGTATGTAAATAGGGGAGGTGCAATATTTATATGTGGAAGGTATTTGTATATCGTCCAGTAAAAGCTTTTGGGTTTTCTATATGGTTTTCTGCGCGGATTTATTTATTTATATTTTACTCATTGGATTATATTTATCATCATTAGGCATTTAGGACAACATTGGATCATTCAGAGATCCACAATGAATTTCTGGAGTGAGTTTGCTGCACTGAAAGTAAAGGGGCCGAACAATATTGCACACCCCACTTTTCAGTTTTTGAATTTCCACAAAAATTTTAAATACCGTATATACTCGAGTATAAGCCGACCCGAGTATAAGCCGACCCCCCTAATTTTGCCACAAAAAACTGGGAAACCTTATTGACTCGAGTATAAGCCTAGGGTGGAAAATGCAGCAGCTACCGGTTAATGTCAAAAATAAAAATAGATACCAATAAAAGTAAAATAAATTGAGACATCAGTAGGTTAAGTGTTTTTGAATATCCATATTGAATCAGGAGACCCATATAATGCTCCATACAGTTCATGATGGGCCCATAAGATGCTCCATATAAAAATTGGCCACATACAATGCTCTGCACCGTTCATTATTTCCCCATAGCTCTGCCATATAGTGCTCTGCACCGTTCATTATTGCCCATAGCTCTGCCATATAGTGCTCTGCACCATTCATTTTTGTCCCATAGCTGTGCCATATAGTGCTCTGCACCATTCATTTTTGTCCCATAGCTGTGCCATATAGTGCTCTGCACCGTTCATTATTGCCCCATAGCTCTGCCATATAGAGCTCTGCACCGTTCATTTTTGTCCCATAGCTGTGCCATATAGTGCCCTGCACCGTTCATTTTTGCCCCATAGCTCTGCCATATAGTGCTCTGCACCGTTCATTATTGCCCCATAGCTGTGCCATATAGTGCCCTGCACCATTAATTTTTGTCCCATAGCTGTGCCATATAGTGCTCTGCACCGTTCATTATTGCCCCATAGCTGTGCCATATAGTGCTCTGCACCATTCATTATTGCCCCATAGCTGTGCCATATAGTGCTCTGCACCATTCATTATTGCCCCATAGCTGCCATATAGTGCTCTGCACCATTCATTATTGCCCCATAGCTGCCATATAGTGCTCTGCACCGTTCATTATTGCCCCATAGCGGCCATATAGTGCTCTGCACCGTTCATTATTGCCCCATAGCTGTGCCATATAGTGCTCTGCACCGTTCATTATTGCCCCATAGCTGCCATATAGTGCTCTGCACCATTCATTATTGCCCCATAGCTGCCATATAGTGCTCTGCACCGTTCATTATTGCCCCATAGCTGCCATATAGTGCTCTGCACCGTTCATTATTGCCCCATAGCTGTGCCATATAGTGCTCTGCACCGTTCATTATTGCCCCATAGCTGTGCCATACAGTGCTCTGCACCGTTCATTATTGCCCCATAGCTCTGCCATATAGTGCTCTGCACCGTTCATTATTGCCCCATAGCTGTGCCATATAGTGCTCTGCACCGTTCATTCCTGCCCCATAGCTGTGCCATATAGTGCTCTGCACCGTTCATTATTGCCCCATAGCTCTGCCATATAGAGCTCTGCACCGTTCATTTTTGTCCCATAGCTGTGCCATATAGTGCCCTGCACCGTTCATTTTTGCCCCATAGCTCTGCCATATAGTGCTCTGCACCGTTCATTATTGCCCCATAGCTGTGCCATATAGTGCCCTGCACCATTAATTTTTGTCCCATAGCTGTGCCATATAGTGCTCTGCACCATTCATTATTGCCCCATAGGTGTGCCATATAGTGCTCTGCACCGTTAATTTTTGTCCCATAGCTGTGCCATATAGTGCTCTGCACCGTTCATTATTGCCCCATAACTGTGCCATATAGTGCTCTGCACCATTCATTATTGCCCCATAACTGTACCATATAGTGCTCTGCACCGTTCATTATTGCCCCATAATTGTGCCATATAGTGCTCTGCACCACTCATTATTACCCCATAGCTGTGCCATATAGTGCCCTGCACCGTTCATTATTGCCCCATAGCTGTGCCATATAGTGCTCTGCACCGTTCATTATTGCCCCATAGCTGTGCCATATAGTGCTCTGCACCGTTCATTTTTGTCCCATAGCTGTGCCATATAGTGCTCTGTACCGTTCATTTTTGCCCCATAGCTCTGCCATATAGTGCTCTGCACCGTTCATTATTGCCCCATAGCTGTGCCATATAGTGCTCTGCACCGTTCATTATTGCCCCATTGATGTACCATAGAAAGCTGTGCCATATAGTGCTCTGCACCGTTCATTATTGCCCCATAGCTGTGCCATATAGTGCTCTGCACCGTTCATTTTTGTCTCATAGCTGTGCCATATAGTGCTCTGCACTGTTCATTATTGCCCCATAGCTGTGCCATATAGTGTCCTGCGCCGTTCATTATTGCCCCATAGCTGTGCCATATAGTGCTCTGCACCGTTCATTATTGCCCCATAGCTTTGCCATATAGTGCTCTGCACCGTTCATTTTTGTCCCATAGCTGTGCCATATAGTGCTCTGCACCGTTCATATTTGTCCTATAGCTGTGCCATATAGTGCTCTGCACCGTTCATTATTGCCCCATAGCTGTGCCATATAGTGCTCTGCACCGTTCATTATTGCCCCATAGCTGTGCCATATAGTGCTCTGCACCGTTCATTTTTGTCCCATAGCTGTGCCATATAGTGCTCTGCACCGTTCATTCTTGCCCCATAACTGTGCCATATAGCGCTCTGCACCGTTCATTATTGCCCCATAGCTGTGCCATACAGTGCTCTGCACCGTTCATTATTGCCCCATAGCTGTGCCATATAATGCTCTGCACCGTTCATTTTTGTCCCATAGCTGTGCCATATAGTGCTCTGCACCGTTCGTTTTTGTCCCATAGCTGTGCCATATAGTGCTCTGCACCGTTCATTCTTGCCCCATAACTGTGCCATATAGCGCTCTGCACCGTTCATTATTGCCCCATAGCTGTGCCATATAGTGCCCTGCGCCGTTCATTATTGCCCCATAGCTGTGCCATATAGTGCTCTGCACTGTTCATTATTGCCCCATAGCTTTGCCATATAGTGCTCTGCACTGTTCATTTTTGTCCCATAGCTGTGCCATATAGTGCTCTGCACCGTTCATATTTGTCCCATAGCTGTGCCATATAGTGCTCTGCACCGTTCATTATTGCCCCATAGCTGTGCCATATAGTGCTCTGCACCGTTCATTATTGCCCCATAGCTGTGCCATATAGTGCTCTGCACCGTTCATTTTTGTCCCATAGCTGTGCCATATAGTGCTCTGCACCGTTCATTCTTGCCCCATAACTGTGCCATATAGCGCTCTGCACCGTTCATTATTGCCCCATAGCTGTGCCATATAGTGCTCTGCACCGTTCATTATTTCCCCATAGCTGTGCCATATAATGCTCTGCACCGTTCATTTTTGTCCCATAGCTGTGCCATATAGTGCTCTGCACCGTTCATTCTTGCCCCATAACTGTGCCATATAGCGCTCTGCACCGTTCATTATTGCCCCATAGCTGTGCCATATAGTGCTCTGTACCGTTCATTTTTGCCCCATAGCTCTGCCATATAGTGCTCTGCACCGTTCATTATTGCCCCATAGCTGTGCCATATAGTGCTCTGCACCGTTCATTATTGCCCCATTGATGTACCATAGAAAGCTGTGCCATATAGTGCCCTGCGCCGTTCATTATTGCCCCATAGCTGTGCCATATAGTGCTCTGCACCATTCATTATTGCCCCATAGCTTTGCCATATAGTGCTCTGCACCGTTCATTTTTGTCCCATAGCTGTGCCATATAGTGCTCTGCACCGTTCATTCTTGCCCCATCACTGTGCAATCTAGCGCTCTGCACCGTTCATTATTGCCCCATAGCTGTGCCATATAGTGCTCTGCACCGTTCATTATTGCCCCATAGCTGTGCCATATAGTGCTCTGCACCGTTCATTTTTGTCCAATAGCTGTGCCATATAGTGCTCTGCACCGTTCGTTTTTGTCCCATAGCTGTGCCATATAGTGCTCTGCACCGTTCATTCTTGCCCCATAACTGTGCCATATAGCGCTCTGCACCGTTCATTATTGCCCCATAGCTGTGCCATATAGTGCCCTGCGCCGTTCATTATTGCCCCATAGCTGTGCCATATAGTGCTCTGCACCGTTCATTATTGCCCCATAGCTTTGCCATATAGTGCTCTGCACCGTTCATTTTTGTCCCATAGCTGTGCCATATAGTGCTCTGCACCGTTCATATTTGTCCCATAGCTGTGCCATATAGTGCTCTGCACCGTTCATTATTGCCCCATAGCTGTGCCATATAGTGCTCTGCACCGTTCATTATTGCCCCATAGCTGTGCCATATAGTGCTCTGCACCGTTCATTTTTGTCCAATAGCTGTGCCATATAGTGCTCTGCACCGTTCATTCTTGCCCCATAACTGTGCCATATAGCGCTCTGCACCGTTCATTATTGCCCCATAGCTGTGCCATATAGTGCTCTGCACCGTTCATTATTTCCCCATAGCTGTGCCATATAATGCTCTGCACCGTTCATTTTTGTCCCATAGCTGTGCCATATAGTGCTCTGCACCGTTCGTTTTTGTCCCATAGCTGTGCCATATAGTGCTCTGCACCGTTCATTCTTGCCCCATAACTGTGCCATATAGCGCTCTGCACCGTTCATTAATCCCCCATAGCTGTGCCATATAGTGCTCTGTACCGTTCATTTTTGCCCCATAGCTCTGCCATATAGTGCTCTGCACCGTTCATTATTGCCCCATAGCTGTGCCATATAGTGCTCTGCACCGTTCATTATTGCCCCATTGATGTACCATAGAAAGCTGTGCCATATAGTGCTCTGCACCGTTCATTATTGCCCCATAGCTGTGCCATATAGTGCTCTGCACCGTTCATTTTTGTCTCATAGCTGTGCCATATAGTGCACTGCACTGTTCATTATTGCCCCATAGCTGTGCCATATAGTGCCCTGCGCCGTTCATTATTGCCCCATAGCTGTGCCATATAGTGCTCTGCACCGTTCATTATTGCCCCATAGCTTTGCCATATAGTGCTCTGCACCGTTCATTTTTGTCCCATAGCTGTGCCATATAGTGCTCTGCACCGTTCATATTTGTCCCATAGCTGTGCCATATAGTGCTCTGCACCGTTCATTATTGCCCCATAGCTGTGCCATATAGTGCTCTGCACCGTTCATTATTGCCCCATAGCTGTGCCATATAGTGCTATGCACCGTTCATTTTTGTCCCATAGCTGTGCCATATAGTGCTCTGCACCGTTCATTCTTGCCCCATAACTGTGCCATATAGCGCTCTGCACCGTTCATTATTGCCCCATAGCTGTGCCATATAGTGCTCTGTACCGTTCATTTTTGCCCCATAGCTCTGCCATATAGTGCTCTGCACCGTTCATTATTGCCCCATAGCTGTGCCATATAGTGCTCTGCACCGTTCATTATTGCCCCATTGATGTACCATAGAAAGCTGTGCCATATAGTGCTCTGCACCATTCATTATTGCCCCATAGCTTTGCCATATAGTGCTCTGCACCGTTCATTTTTGTCCCATAGCTGTGCCATATAGTGCTCTGCACCGTTCATTCTTGCCCCATCACTGTGCAATCTAGCGCTCTGCACCGTTCATTATTGCCCCATAGCTGTGCCATATAGTGCTCTGCACCGTTCATTATTGCCCCATAGCTGTGCCATATAGTGCTCTGCACCGTTCATTTTTGTCCAATAGCTGTGCCATATAGTGCTCTGCACCGTTCGTTTTTGTCCCATAGCTGTGCCATATAGTGCTCTGCACCGTTCATTCTTGCCCCATAACTGTGCCATATAGCGCTCTGCACCGTTCATTATTGCCCCATAGCTGTGCCATATAGTGCTCTGCACCGTTCATTATTGCCCCATAGCTGTGCCATATAGTGCTCTGCACCGTTCATTATTGCCCCATAGCTTTGCCATATAGTGCTCTGCACCGTTCATTTTTGTCCCATAGCTGTGCCATATAGTGCTCTGCACCGTTCATATTTGTCCCATAGCTGTGCCATATAGTGCTCTGCACCGTTCATTATTGCCCCATAGCTGTGCCGTATAGTGCTCTGCACCGTTCATTATTGCCCCATAGCTGTGCCATATAGTGCTCTGCACCGTTCATTTTTGTCCAATAGCTGTGCCATATAGTGCTCTGCACCGTTCATTCTTGCCCCATAACTGTGCCATATAGCGCTCTGCACCGTTCATTATTGCCCCATAGCTGTGCCATATAGTGCTCTGCACCGTTCATTATTTCCCCATAGCTGTGCCATATAATGCTCTGCACCGTTCATTTTTGTCCCATAGCTGTGCCATATAGTGCTCTGCACCGTTCGTTTTTGTCCCATAGCTGTGCCATATAGTGCTCTGCACCATTCATTCTTGCCCCATAACTGTGCCATATAGCGCTCTGCACCGTTCATTAATCCCCCATAGCTGTGCCATATAGTGCTCTGTACCGTTCATTTTTGCCCCATAGCTCTGCCATATAGTGCTCTGCACCGTTCATTATTGCCCCATAGCTGTGCCATATAGTGCTCTGCACCGTTCATTATTGCCCCATTGATGTACCATAGAAAGCTGTGCCATATAGTGCTCTGCACCGTTCACTATTGCCCCATAGCTGTGCCATATAGTGCTCTGCACCGTTCATTTTTGTCTCATAGCTGTGCCATATAGTGCTCTGCACTGTTCATTATTGCCCCATAGCTGTGCCATATAGTGCCCTGCGCCGTTCATTATTGCCCCATAGCTGTGCCATATAGTGCTCTGCACCGTTCATTATTGCCCCATAGCTTTGCCATATAGTGCTCTGCACCGTTCATTTTTGTCCCATAGCTGTGCCATATAGTGCTCTGCACCGTTCATATTTGTCCCATAGCTGTGCCATATAGTGCTCTGCACCGTTCATTATTGCCCCATAGCTGTGCCATATAGTGCTCTGCACCGTTCATTATTGCCCCATAGCTGTGCCATATAGTGCTATGCACCGTTCATTTTTGCCCCATAGCTCTGCCATATAGTGCTCTGCACCGTTCATTATTGCCCCATAGCTGTGCCATATAGTGCTCTGCACCGTTCATTATTGCCCCATTGATGTACCATAGAAAGCTGTGCCATATAGTGCCCTGCGCCGTTCATTATTGCCCCATAGCTGTGCCATATAGTGCTCTGCACCATTCATTATTGCCCCATAGCTTTGCCATATAGTGCTCTGCACCGTTCATTTTTGTCCCATAGCTGTGCCATATAGTGCTCTGCACCGTTCATTCTTGCCCCATCACTGTGCAATCTAGCGCTCTGCACCGTTCATTATTGCCCCATAGCTGTGCCATATAGTGCTCTGCACCGTTCATTATTGCCCCATAGCTGTGCCATATAGTGCTCTGCACCGTTCATTTTTGTCCAATAGCTGTGCCATATAGTGCTCTGCACCGTTCGTTTTTGTCCCATAGCTGTGCCATATAGTGCTCTGCACCGTTCATTCTTGCCCCATAACTGTGCCATATAGCGCTCTGCACCGTTCATTATTGCCCCATAGCTGTGCCATATAGTGCCCTGCGCCGTTCATTATTGCCCCATAGCTGTGCCATATAGTGCTCTGCACCGTTCATTATTGCCCCATAGCTTTGCCATATAGTGCTCTGCACCGTTCATTTTTGTCCCATAGCTGTGCCATATAGTTCTCTGCACCGTTCATATTTGTCCCATAGCTGTGCCATATAGTGCTCTGCACCGTTCATTATTGCCCCATAGCTGTGCCATATAGTGCTCTGCACCGTTCATTATTGCCCCATAGCTGTGCCATATAGTGCTCTGCACCGTTCATTTTTGTCCAATAGCTGTGCCATATAGTGCTCTGCACCGTTCATTCTTGCCCCATAACTGTGCCATATAGCGCTCTGCACCGTTCATTATTGCCCCATAGCTGTGCCATATAGTGCTCTGCACCGTTCATTATTTCCCCATAGCTGTGCCATATAATGCTCTGCACCGTTCATTTTTGTCCCATAGCTGTGCCATATAGTGCTCTGCACCGTTCGTTTTTGTCCCATAGCTGTGCCATATAGTGCTCTGCACCGTTCATTCTTGCCCCATAACTGTGCCATATAGCGCTCTGCACCGTTCATTAATCCCCCATAGCTGTGCCATATAGTGCTCTGTACCGTTCATTTTTGCCCCATAGCTCTGCCATATAGTGCTCTGCACCGTTCATTATTGCCCCATAGCTGTGCCATATAGTGCTCTGCACCGTTCATTATTGCCCCATTGATGTACCATAGAAAGCTGTGCCATATAGTGCTCTGCACCGTTCATTGTTGCCCCATAGCTGTGCCATATAGTGCTCTGCACCGTTCATTTTTGTCTCATAGCTGTGCCATATAGTGCTCTGCACTGTTCATTATTGCCCCATAGCTGTGCCATATAGTGCCCTGCGCCATTCATTATTGCCCCATAGCTGTGCCATATAGTGCTCTGCACCGTTCATTATTGCCCCATAGCTTTGCCATATAGTGCTCTGCACCGTTCATTTTTGTCCCATAGCTGTGCCATATAGTGCTCTGCACCGTTCATATTTGTCCCATAGCTGTGCCATATAGTGCTCTGCACCGTTCATTATTGCCCCATAGCTGTGCCATATAGTGCTCTGCACCGTTCATTATTGCCCCATAGCTGTGCCATATAGTGCTATGCACCGTTCATTTTTGTCCCATAGCTGTGCCATATAGTGCTCTGCACCGTTCATTCTTGCCCCATAACTGTGCCATATAGCGCTCTGCACCGTTCATTATTGCCCCATAGCTGTGCCATATAGTGCTCTGCACCGTTCATTATTGCCCCATAGCTGTGCCATATAATGCTCTGCACCGTTCATTTTTGTCCCATAGCTGTGCCATATAGTGCTCTGCACCGTTCGTTTTTGTCCCATAGCTGTGCCATATAGTGCCCTGCACCGTTCATTCTTGCCCCATAACTGTGCCATATAGCGCTCTGCACCGTTCATTATTGCCCCATAGCTGTGCCATATAGTGCCCTGCGCCGTTCATTATTGCCCCATAGCTGTGCCATATAGTGCTCTGCACCGTTCATTATTGCCCCATAGCTTTGCCATATAGTGCTCTGCACCGTTCATTTTTGTCCCATAGCTGTGCCATATAGTGCTCTGCACCGTTCATATTTGTCCCATAGCTGTGCCATATAGTGCTCTGCACCGTTCATTATTGCCCCATAGCTGTGCCATATAGTGCTCTGCACCGTTCATTATTGCCCCATAGCTGTGCCATATAGTGCTCTGCACCGTTCATTTTTGTCCAATAGCTGTGCCATATAGTGCTCTGCACCGTTCATTCTTGCCCCATAACTGTGCCATATAGCGCTCTGCACCGTTCATTATTGCCCCATAGCTGTGCCATATAGTGCTCTGCACCGTTCATTATTTCCCCATAGCTGTGCCATATAATGCTCTGCACCGTTCATTTTTGTCCCATAGCTGTGCCATATAGTGCTCTGCACCGTTCGTTTTTGTCCCATAGCTGTGCCATATAGTGCTCTGCACCGTTCATTCTTGCCCCATAACTGTGCCATATAGCGCTCTGCACCGTTCATTATTGCCCCATAGCTGTGCCATATAGTGCTCTGCACCGTTCATTTTTGCCCCATAGCTGTGCCATATAGTGCTCTGCACCGTTCATTTTTGCCCCATAGCTGTGCCATATAGTGCTCTGCACCGTTCATTATTGCCCCATAGCTGCCATATAGTGCTCTGCACCGTTCATTATTGCCCCATAGCTGCCATATAGTGCTCTGCACCGTTCATTATTGCCCCACAGCTGCCATATAGTGCTCTGCACCGTTCATTATTGCCCCATAGCTGCCATATAGTGCTCTGCACCGTTCATTATTGCCCCATAGCTGTGCCATACTGTGCTCTGCACCGTTCATTATTGCCCCATAGCTGTGCTATATAGTGCTCTGCACCGTTCATTATTGCCCCATAGCTGTGCCATATAGTGCTCTGCACCGTTCATTATTGACCCATAGCTGTGCCATATAGTGCTCTGCACCGTTCATTTTTGTCTCATAGCTGTGCCATATAGTGCTCTGCACCGTTCATTATTGCCCCATAGCTGTGCTATATAGTGCTCTGCACCGTTTATTTTTGTCCCATAGCTGTGCCATATAGTGCTCTGCACCGTTCATTATTGCCCCATAGCTGTGCCATATAGTGCTCTGCACCGTTCATTATTGCCCCATAGCTGTGCCATATAGTGCTCTGCAACATTCATTATTGCCCCATAGCTGTGCCATATAGTGCCCTGCACCGTTCATTTTTGTCCCATAGCTGTGCCATATAGTGCTCTGCACCGTTCATTATTGCCCCATAGCTGTGCCATACAGTGCTCTGCACCGTTCATTATTGCCCCATAGCTGTGCCATACAGTGCTCTGCACCATTCATTATTGCCCCATAGCTGTGCCATATACTGCTCTGCACCGTTCATTTTTGCCCCATAGCTGTGCCATATAGTGCTCTGCACCGTTCATTTTTGCCCCATAGCTGTGCCATATAGTGCTCTGCACCGTTCATTTTTGCCCCATAGCTGTGCCATATAAAGCTGTGCCATTGCTGCTGCTGCTGCAATAAAAAAAAAAAAAAAATGCTATACTCACCTCTCTTGCTTGCAGCTCCCAGCGTCCGGTCCCGGCGTCTCTCCGCACTGACTGATCAGGCAGAGGGCGCCGCGCACACTATATGCGTCATCGTGCCCTCTGACCTGCACAGTCAGAGCGGAGAGACGCCGGGAAGATAGAGCGGCGCCGGGAAGCTAGAGCGGCGCCGGTAAGACAGAGCGACGCCCGGCGTGTGGAACGGTGATAGGTGAATATGCGATACCTGCTCCCGGCGTCCCGCTCCTTCTGCCTGTCACACGATCTCCGGGTGCCGCAGCCTCTTCCTCTATCAGCGGTCACCGTTACCGCTGATTAGAGAAATTAATATGCGGCTCCACCCCTATGGGAGTGGAGTCCATATTCAATTTTCTAATGAGCGGTTCCACGTGACCGCTGAAGAGGGGAAGAGCTGCAGCACCGAAGACCGTGGGACGGCAGGGACAGCGCCAGGATCGCCGGGACTAGGTAAGTATACCTCAGACCTCTGTCCCCCTCACCCGCCAACCCTGCCGCCGACTGTGACTCAAGTATAAGCCGAGAGGGGCACTTTCAGCCCAAAAATTTGGGCTGAAAATCTCGGCTTATACTCGAGTATATAAGGTAACCAATAAATTTCATTCAACTTCACAATTGTGGTCCACTTGTTGTTGATTCTTCACCTAAAATTTACATTTGGTATCTTTATGTTTGAAGCATGATATGTGGGAAAAGGTTGAAAAGTTCAAGGGGGCCGAATACTTTCGCAAGGCACTGTATGGAGGAGCCAGGATGGATATATGGGGGGCAGGACAAAGGCCCAGGATGGCTATATAGGGGGGCAGGATGGATTTATGGAGAGGCCAGGATGTAAATGTGAAGAGGGGCAGGATTAATTTATGGAGGGGCCAGGATGGATATATGGAGGAGCTAGGATGGATATATGGGGGAGCCAGGATGGATATATGGGGGAGCCAGGATGGATATATGGAAGGGCCAGGATGGTTATATGGGGGAGCCAGGATTGATATGGGGGAGCCAGGATGGATGTATGGGGGGGTTAGGATGGATTTATAGAGGGGCCATGTTGGATATATTGGGTGAGCAAGTATGGATATATGGAACGGCCAGAGTGCATATATGGGGATCCAGTATGGATATATGGGGGAAGCCAGGATGGATATATGGGGGTTGCCAGGACAAGGGACTAGGATGGATATATGGAGGGGGCAGGATGGATATATGGGGGATCCTGGATGGATATATGAGGGATCGAGGGTGATTATATAGAGTGAGCCTGGATGGACATATGGGGGGGTGCCAGGACAAGGGGCCAGGATGGATATATAGTGGGGGCAGGAAGGATATATGGGGATCCAGGAATGGATATATGGTGGCAAGACAAGGAGCATATGGGAGCCAGGATGGATATATGGTGGGTCAGAATGGGTATATGGGAGCCAGGACAAGGAACCAGGATTGGATATATGGGGGGCCAGGATAGATGTATGGGAGGGGGCAGGACAAGGGCCATATGGGGGCCAGTATGGATAGCTTGGAGGGGCAGAATGGACATCTGGGGCCCATGCGGCAGATATTGGGGCCAGGCTGGGACATTTTAGAAAATAAAGGGTGCCAGGCTAGGTGAGATTATTAAATAAGGGGGCCAGAATGAGGTACTTAGATACTGTTTGGGGCCAGAATGAGGAACATGCTGTATTAGTTTATGGTGACAAGTGGAGAACAATTTCTTTAGGGTCCAATTAGGGACATTATTACTACTGTAAAATAATTTACTTTTTAGGAAACTTTTTGGATGGAGGGAACAAAATGGGGTCCTGTTAATGTGCAGGTTGGCACTATGTCGCTTTTTTTTCATCTGACGTAGTGTACAAGTCGGGAAAGAGTGGGGAATGTGCTCTGGAAGCTATCAGCTATTGATGACTGTGTGTTATTTTTTGCAGAGACGAGTCCTGACTGCAAGAAGTGATGGCAGTCTGTGCTGGATAAAGGAAGCAAGCGAAGATGAAAGACTTCAACTACATACGTCACTTGTGAGTCAGTGTATTACATGTACATTCACACTATACACTGTATACTGTGTACAGAGCTCCTGTGTATACTGTTATCGGTGATCACTGTATTACTTGTGCACTGACACTATATCCAGAGCTCCTATGTATAATGTCATTGGGGATCACTGTATTACCTGTACACTATATACTATATACAGAGCTCCTGTGTATAATGTCACTAGTGCTCACTGCATTACCTTTACACTAACACAGAGCTCCTGTGTATAATATCGCTGGTTATCACTGTATTACCTGTACACTATATACTATATGCTTAGCTCCTGTGTATAATATCACTGGTGATCACTGTATTACTTGTACACTGACTCTACATACAGAACTCCTGTGTATAATGTCACCGGTGATCACTGCATTACCTGTACACTACATTCTATATACAGAGCTCCTGTGTATAATGTCACCAGTGATCCTTGTATTATCTGTACACTGACACTACATACACTCCTGTGTATAATGTCACTGGTGATCACTGTATTGCCTGTACAATAACACTATATACAGATCTCCAGTGTATAATGTCACTGGTGATCACTGTATTACCTGTACACTATACACTATATAGAGAGCTCCTGTGAATAATGTCACTGGTGATCATTGTATTACCTGTATACTGACACTATATACAGAGCTCCTGTGTAAAATTGCACTGGTGATGATCACTGTATTACCTATACATTGACACTATAAACAGAGCTCCTGTGTGTAATGGCACTGGTGATCACTGTATTACGTGTACACTGACACTATATACGGAGCTCCTGTGTATAACGTCATTGATCACTGTATTACATGTACACTGACACTATATACAGAGATCCCGTGTATAATGTCACTGATCATTGTATTACCTGTACACTGACACTGTATACAGAGCTTCTGTGTATGATATCACTGGTGATCACTGTATTACCTGTACAGTGACACTATGTACAGAGTTCCTGTGTATAATGTCACTGATAGTAATAAGTGTTGTTAGTATTGTAGTTTGTATTCATTATCAGTATTGTAGTATTCGATCACTATTTGGTGGTAATCTGTGGTCTGATCTGTCATGATCCCAATGGCAGGGGATCACAAAAGGACAAGCACAAAAAACAAAACAAGCTCTAGGGTGATGGAAACTGAGCTGACCGCGATCCAGAACCTCAACACACAACTAGCTATAGCCGGGGAACGTGCCTACGATGATTCCTAGACGTCTCGCGCCAGCCGAAGAACTAACTTTCCCTATTAGAAGAAACACAGACCTCTCTTGCCTCCAGAGACACACCACACAGAAATAGCAGCCCCCCACATGTAATGACGGTGAAATGAGAGGAAAGCACATACGTAGTTATGAAAACAGATTCAGCAAAATGAGGCCCGCTAAAGCTAGATAGCAGAGGATACAAAAGTGAACTGCGCGGTCAGCGAAAAACCCTACAAAAAACCATCCTGAAATTACTTGAACTCATGTTCCAACTCATGGAACATGAGGAGTAATATCAGCCCACTAGAGCATCCAGCAAAAAGGAATCACATATCTGCAAGCTGGACTAAGACAAAAATTAAGCAAAACGTGGAACAGGAAAATCAAAAACTTAGCTTGTCCTGAAGAATACAGAAGCGGGAAGCAGAGGTAACAAGACACACTGATTACATTGATAGCCGGCGAGGAAATGACAAGAAAGCCAGGTTAAATAGGAAACTCCCATATCCTGATAGAACAGGTGGACACCAGAGACAGCAGAGAACACAAGTCACCCAGTACCATCTGTAACCACCAGAGGGAGCCCAAAAACAGAATCCACAACAGTACCCCCCCCTTGAGGAGGGGTCACCGAACCCTCACGAGAACCACCAGGGCGACCAGGATGAGCCCTATGAAATGCACGGACCAAATCAGCAGCATGAACATCAGAGGCAACCACCCAAGAATTATCCTCCTGACCATAACCCTTCCACTTGACCAAATACTGGAGTCTCCGTCTGGAAACACGAGAATCCAAGATCTTCTCCACAACATACTCCAATTCTCCCTCCACCAGCACCGGAGCAGGAGGCTCAAGCGAAGGAACAACAGGTACCTCATACCTCCGCAACAACGACCGATGGAACACATTATGAATAGCAAACGATGCCGGGAGATCCAAACGAAACGACACAGGGTTAAGAATTTCCAAGATCCTATAGGGACCGATGAACCGAGGCTTGAACTTAGGAGAAGAGACCTTCATAGGAACAAAACGAGAAGACAACCACACCAAGTCCCCAACACGAAGTCGAGGACCCACGCGGCGACGGCGATTAGCAAACTGCTGAGCCCTCTCCTGGGACAACTTCAAATTGTCCTCCACATGACTCCAAATCTGATGCAACCTATCCACCACCATGTCCACTCCAGGACAATCAGAAGGCTCCACCTGACCAGAGGAAAAACGAGGATGAAACCCCGAATTACAAAAGAAAGGAGAAACCAAGGTAGCAGAACTAGCCCGATTATTAAGGGCAAATTCGGCAAGCGGCAAAAAGGTAACCCAGTCATCTTGATCAGCAGAAACAAAACACCTTAAATAAGTTTCCAAGGTCTGATTAGTTCGTTCCGTCTGGCCGTTCGTCTGAGGATGGAATGCAGACGAAAAGGACAAATCAATGCCCATCTTAGCACAGAACGTCCGCCAAAATCTAGACACAAACTGGGATCCCTTGTCAGAAACGATGTTCTCCGGAATCCCATGCAAACGAACCACGTTCTGAAAAAACAGAGGGACCAACTCAGAGGAGGAAGGTAACTTAGGCAAGGGTACCAGATGAACCATCTTAGAAAAGCGGTCACACACAACCCAGATGACGGGCATTTTTTGAGAGACAGGGAGATCTGAAATAAAGTCCATGGAAATGTGCGTCCAAGGCCTCTTCGGGATAGGCAAAGGTGACAACAATCCACTGGCCCGAGAACAGCAAGGCTTAGCCCGAGCGCAAACTTCACAAGACTGCACAAAAGAACGCACATCCCTCGACAAGGAAGGCCACCAAAAAGACCTGGCCACCAAGTCTCTAGTACCAAATATTCCAGGATGACCTGCCAACGCAGAAGAATGGACCTCGGAGATGACTCTACTGGTCCAATTATCCGGAACAAACAGTCTTTCAGGCGGACAACGATCAGGTTTATCCGCCTGAAACTCCTGCAAAGCACGTCGCAAGTCTGGGGAGACAGCCGACAAAATCACCCCATCCCTAAGGATACCAGTGGGCTCAGAATTTCCAGGGGAGTCAGGCACAAAACTCCTAGAAAGAGCATCCGCCTTCACATTCTTTGAACCTGGCAGGTATGAAACCACAAAATCGAAACGGGAGAAAAACAGTGACCAACGAGCCTGTCTAGGATTCAGACGCTTGGCAGACTCAAGGTAAATCAGATTTTTGTGATCAGTCAAGACCACCACACGATGTCTAGCACCCTCAAGCCAATGACGCCACTCCTCAAATGCCCACTTCATGGCCAAAAGCTCCCGATTACCAACATCATAATTCCGCTCAGTGGGCGAAAACTTTCTAGAAAAGAACGCACATGGCTTCATCACTGAGCAATCGGAGCTTCTCTGTGACAAAACCGCCCCCGCTCCAATCTCAGAAGCATCAACCTCAACCTGAAAAGGAAGCAAAACATCTGGCTGATGCAACACAGGAGCAGAAGAAAACCGGCGCTTAAGTTCCTGAAAGGCCTCCACAGCCGCAGGAGACCAATCAGCAACATCAGTCAAATCCGTCAAAGGCTTAACAACACTAGAAAAATTAGTTATGAAACGACGATAAAAATTAGCAAAGCCCAAGAACTTCTGTAGACTCTTAAGAGATGTAGGCTGCGTCCAGTCACAAATAGCCTGAACCTTGACGGGATCCATCTCAGTAGTAGAAGGGGAAAAAATATACCCCAAAAAAGAAATCTTCTGGACTCCAAAGAGACACTTTGAACCTTTTACAAACAAAGAATTGGCCCGCAGGACCTGAAACACCTTCCTGACCTGCTGAACATGGGACTCCCAGTCATCCGAAAAAACCAAAACATCATCCAAATACACAATCATAAATTTATCCAGATATTCACGGAAAATATCGTGCATAAAGGACTGGAAGACAGAAGGCGCATTAGAAAGTCCAAAAGGCATCACCAAATACTCAAAATGGCCCTCAGGCGTATTAAATGCGGTTTTCCACTCATCAACCCTGCTTTATCCGCACAAGATTATACGCACCCCGAAGATCAATCTTAGTGAACCATTTAGCCCCCTTAATGCGAGCGAACAAATCAGTCAACAATGGCAAAGGATACTGATATTTAACTGTAATCTTATTCAAAAGACGGTAATCTATACAAGGCCTCAAGGAACCATCTTTTTTGGCCACAAAAAAAAAACCTGCTCCCAAAGGGGACGAAGATGGACGGATATGTCCCTTTTCCAAGGACTCCTTAACATAATCCCGCATAGCAGTATGCTCTGGCACTGACAGATTGAACAAACGACCTTTAGGAAATTTACTGCCAGGAATCAAATCTATAGCACAATCGCAATCCCTGTGAGGAGGAAGCGAATTGAGCTTAGGCTCCTCAAAAACATCCCGATAATCAGACAAAAATACCGGAACCTCAGAAGGAGTAGATGAAGCGATAGAAATCGGAGGTGCATCATCATGAACCCCCTGACATCCCCAGCTTAACACAGACATCGTTTTCCAGTCCAAGACTGGGTTATGAGTTTGTAACCATGGCAGACCAAGCACTAAGAAATCATGTAAATTATACAGTACCAGGAAGCGAATCACCTCCTGATGAACGGGAGTCATACGCATGGTCACTTGTGTCCAGTACTGAGGTTTATTCATAGCCAAAGGTGTAGAGTCAATTCCCTTCAAAGGAATAGGGACTTCCAGAGGCTCCAGACTAAACCCACAGCGATTGGCAAATGACCAATCCATAAGACTCAGGGCAGCGCCTGAATCCACATAGGCATCGACGGAAATGGCTGATAATGAACAAATCAGAGTCACAGACAGAATGAACTTAGACTGTAAAGTACTAATGGCAACAGACTTATCAACCTTTTTTGTGCGTTTAGAGCATGCTGATATAACATGAGCTGAATCACCACAATAAAAACACAACCCATTTTTCCGCCTATAGTTTTGCCGTTCACTTCTGGACTGAATTCTATCACATTGCATTGTCTCAGGTGCCTGTTCAGAAGACACCGCCAAATGGTGCACAGGTTTGCGCTCCCGTAAACGCCGATCAATCTGAATAGCCATAGTCATAGACTCATTCAGACCTGTAGGCGCAGGGAACCCCACCATGACATCTTTAATGGCCTCAGAAAGGCCATCTCTGAATCTTGCAGCCAGAGCGCACTCATTCCACTGAGTAAGCACCGACCATTTCCGAAATTTCTGACAATATATTTCTGCTTCATCTTGCCCCTGAGAGAGAGCCAATAAAGCTTTTTCAGCCTGAATCTCTAGGTTAGGTTCCTCATAGAGCAAACCCAATGCCAGAAAAAACGCATCCACATTGAGCAACGCAGGATCCCCTGGTGCCAATGCAAATGCCCAATTCTGAGGGTCACCCCGCAGGAAAGATATAACAATCTTGACTTGCTGAGCAGGGTCTCCAGAAGAGCGAGATTTCAAAGAAAGAAACAACTTGCAATTGTTCCTAAAATTCAGAAAATTAGATCTATCTCCAGAAAAAAACTCTGGGATAGGAATTCTAGGTTCAGACATAGGAGCATGTACAACAAAATCTTGTATATTTTGAACCTTAGCAGCAAGATTATTCAGGCTGGAAGCCAAACTCTGGACGTCCATGATAAACAGCTGAGGTCAGAGCCATTCAAGGTTTAAGAGGAGGTAAGACACAGCCAGGCTGCAATTAAGGCTATGCAGCAAACTCTGAGGGGAAGGAAAAAAAAAAAAAAACTTCCTCAGACTACTTTTCCTCCTACTTCAGCCAATACGATTACCACTTTTTGGCCGGCTATACTGTCATGATCCCAATGGCAGGGGATCACAAAAGGACAAGCACAAAAAACAAAACAAGCTCTAGGGTGATGGAAACTGAGCTGACCGCGATCCAGAACCTCAACACACAACTAGCTGTAGCCGGGGAACGTGCCTACGATGATTCCTAGACGTCTCGCGCCAGCCGAAGAACTAACTTTCCCTA